>NC_041392.1:358608318-358618993 GCF_002162155.2 Triticum dicoccoides
CTTAGGCATGTGTCCGAATTGGACAAGGAGGCGGGGGGTTCGGGATTGGGGGTGGACGAATAAGGAAAGGGGGTGGACGAATTGGGGGAGGACCCGAGGTAGGATTCCTCCTACTTGGGGCGCCCCAAGGCTGCTCCCCTCCCCCTGAGGGAGTCAGGGAGTTCTGGATTAGGGGGTCCTCGGATGTCCGGGCCGTGTGTTATGGGCCGGACTGGTGGGCCGTGAAGATACAAGGTAGAAGACCTTCCCACGTGTCCGGATAGGACTCTCCTCTGCGTGGATGGCAAGATTGGCGTTCGGATGTATAGTTTCCTTCCTCTATAAACCGGCTCTGTACAACCCTAGGCCCCTCCGGTGTCTATATAAACCGGAGGGTTTAGTCCGTAGAGGCTATCAGAATTCATATAGGCTAGACATCTAGGGTTTAGCCATTACGATCTCGAGGTAGATCAACTCTTGTAACCCCTATACTCATCAAATACAATCAAGAAGGACATAGGGTTTTAGCTCCATTAAGAGGGCCCGAACCTGGGTAAACATCGTGTTCCCTTTGTCTCCTGTTACCTTCGGTCCTCAGATGCACAGTTCAGGACCCCTTACCCGAGATCGGACAGTTTTGACACCGACATCGGTGCTTTCATTGAGAGTTCCTTTGTGTCGTCGATGAAGGATTGATGGATCGCCTTGTCATCAATGACAACATCACCTCTGGAAGGGCCCTAGCTCCAGGACAGGTCCTCCAGCTTGGCGGTTTCACCATGGGCGCCCGCTTGGCCATTAAGCCAAGGGCAACCCCCGCAATCGCTAAACATCATCTCCGCATCAGCCTCGAACACTCTGAAAAGATGGATCCGGCAGATGTCTCATCCTTGAATGAACTGCTATATCGCAAAGGACTATGATCAGATTGGGCTTAAACCTGATCAGAGGGAAATCAAGTCCCCGCCGATCACCCATCTGGTAGTGGTCATGGAGGAACAGGCCGAGAATACTTCTCCCCCTAAGTTAAGAACAAACTATGTTCGGATTTCCAAGCCCTGCGTGCCGGGTACCCATCTTTGGGAAGAGATCGTATGTCCTCCGAACATAGAATCAGGCGTCGAGCCCGAAAGTCTCCAGGACCCTCCGGATCTTGGACTAGTGACCTCGGAGATTCTTCAAACTCCAGATCCAATAGTGGGTCAGGGTTCGGATTTCAGCCCGCCCACCCACCACAAGCAATATTCCCCAAGAAATTCAGGTCCTCCAGACATATGAGACCTAATGTACGTACGACAACAACCTCGGGAAATGGTCCATCACTTCTGGGCCAGGTTCCTCCTTGTTAAAAACAAGATTAAAGATTGTTGCGACGGCGACGCGGTTTCAGTTTTTTGCCATAACTGTATGGACGAGGGAATTCTCAATGCCCTCAACCGCTGCCGCATACTACACTTCGCAGATTTGGCACACGTAGTACAGAAGTACTGCGCAATGGAAAGCACATGGAAAGTCCAGACAGCCCGATGGGATCCTCCTGCCTTTAAGCAGCCCATCGGACGAGCAAAAAGAATGCACCTTAACGGAGCACCCAAAAATCATCTCATTGACAAAAAATCAAATCCTTCACGGTACATAGAACTGTCCTTGATGAATTGCTCGACAGGCCCTGTCAGATACACATGACGCCGAATACCGAACCAGCACACAGCCTTCGGGCATGTTGGGTACTTCGGTAGGTGGCTAAGAGCGGTGAGGCCATCCTCACCAACACTACCCCGGATAAGTACTCTTCAGAGGATGACGATCTCGATGTCTTCACGGTCTTCGAGACCTTTTCTTCAAATAATTGGCACAAAAGGGCGCTCCGCGACCTTGCCGAAGTCAACCAAGTAGCCGCAATAAACCCTTGGAACGATACGTCAATAACTTTTACTACCGACGACGAACCAAGGGCGAGATCAGTCCGAGCACCTGCAGCCTTGGTCTTAAACCCAATTGTGGATGGCTTTTGACTCACCAAGGTGCTCATGGACGTCGGCAGCGGACTGAACCTCATCTACGAGGACACGCTCAATAAAATGCAAACGGACAAGAGTCGCATCGAGCAAAGTGGCACCACCTTTCGAAGAATTATCCCCAGTCGAGAAGCACGATGCTCGGGGAAAATAAAACTTGATGTAGTGTTCGGCACGCCGGAGAACTACATGTCCGAAGAGTTGCTCTTCCACGTGGCACCTTTCAATAGCGGATACCATGCCCTGTTGGGGCGAGATGCCTTCACACATTTTCAAGCCATACCCCACTACGGGTACATGAAGCTCAAAATGCCAGGACCCAACAGAGTTATCACAATCACGAGTGATCCAGATATAGCACTCCGCGCCGAAAAAAAACTGCATCCTTGGCCCTCGAGGCACTATCTGAGGCGCTCGAGGCCGAGGAGTTAACCACTCCGCGTTCGACCATGGACAAAGATGATGTAATCCTCGATAAGAGGCCCAGGTCCACTTCTTTCCAACCAGCAGATGAAATAGTTAAATTTCAAGTGCACCCGACGGATCCCAACAAGACAGCCTCCATCGGAGCATAGCTGGATCCGACGGTAGATGTCGCCTTGCGAGCGTTCCTGTGCGAAAATTGGGACATCTTTGTCTGGCACCCTTCGGATATGCCAGGAATCCCACATAGACTGGCCGAACACAGCCTCAACATAATAAAGGGGTTCAAACCGGTCAAGCAAACGCTGCGACGATTTTCAAACCCAAACAACAAGCTATGGGGGAGGAACTAGCCAAGCTACTCGAAGCTGGGTTCATTAGAGAGATCAAACACCTAGACTAGTTGGCAAACCTGGTCTTGGTGACAAAGAAGGATAAATCCTGGCGCCTTTGTGTCGATTTTAAGGACCTCAATAAGGCTTGTCCTAAGGACCCCTTCCCACTGCCCCGCATTGACCAAATCATTGACGCGACCGCATGACACAACTCACTGTGTTTCCTCAACGCATACTCCGGATGCCATCAAATTAAGATGAAGGAGTCTGACCAAGCTGGAACAACGTTCATTACTCCCTATGGGCCTTTCTGCTTCAACACTATGCCTTTCGGGCTCAAAAACGTCGGCGCCACTTACCAACGCATGATTCAAACATGTCTGGAAAAGCAAAACGCAAGGCAGTGGAGGCATACGTAGATGATGTTGTCATCAAGACTAAACACGTCGAATCATTGGTGGACGATCTATGACTCACATTCGACAACCTCCGAACATATGACATACGGCTCAATCCAGAAAAATGTGTCTTCGGCGTTCCAACCGGAAAACTACTCGGGTTCATTGTTTCCAATAGAGGAATTGAAGCGAACCCAGAAAAAATCCGAGCCTTGTCACAATTGGCAACGCCAACAGACTTAAAGCAAGTCCAAAAACTAGTCCGGTGCATGGCAGCCTTGAGCCGCTTTATCTCCATATTAGGAGAAAAGGCGCTACCACTTTATCGACTCCTCCGACACACCGACCACTTCGAGTGGACGGATGCGGCTACAGCCGGATTGGAAGAAATAAAAACTTTGTTAGCAAGCAACCCAATCCTTGCCGCACCAAGTGTTGGTGAACCTATGTTGCTCTACATATCTGCGACTCATCAGGTAGTGAGTGTGGTGCTCGTCGTCGAACGACATGAGGAGGGACATAAATTCCCACTCCAGAAACCAGTGTACTATGTATCAGCGGTTCTAATACCGTTCAAATCTCGATACCCACACTATCAAAAGATAGTGTATGCAGTCTTCATGGCATCCTGGAAGTTGAGGCACTACTTTCAAGAGTGTTCGATCACGATGGCTTCCGAAGTACCACTCAATGACATCATAAACAATCGGGACGCCACCGGCCGCATTGCCAAATGGGCCATCGAGCTCTTACCATTTGAAATAACATACAAGCCACGCCGAGCTATTAAATCTCATGTGTTGGCCGACTTTGTCGCTGAATGGGTAGAAGCCGAACTCCCTAAAGAGTACAACACATACTCCAACTAGGTAATGTACTTCGACGGCTCTAAAATGTTAGCCAGATTGGGGGCTGGCGCCATCCTAACATCCCCTACAGGGGACTGTTGGGGAACGTAGTATTTCAAAAAAAATCCTACGATCACGCAAGATCTATCTAGGAGAAGCATACCAACGAGCAGGGAGAGTGTGTCTACGTACCCTTGTAGACCGAAAGCGGAAGCGTTTAGTAACGCGGTTGATGTAGTCGAACGTCTTCGCGATCCAACCGATCCAAGTACCGAACGCATGGCACCTCCGTGATCTGCACACATTCAGCTCGGTGACGTCCCTCAAACTCTTGATCCAGTTGAGGTCAAGGGAGAGTTTCTTCAGCACGACGGCGTGGTAACGATGATGATGAAGTTACCGATGCAGGGCTTCGCCTAAGCACTACGACAATATGACCGAGGTGGAAAACTGTGGAGGGGGGCACCGGACACGGCTAAGACAAATCTTGGAGTGCCTTTGGGGTGCCCCCTGCCCGCGTATATAAAGGAGGGAGGAGGAGGAGGCCGGTCTAGAAGGGGCGCGCCTATAGGGGGAGTCCAACTAGGATTCCCAATCCTAGTTGGAGTCCCCTTCCTTTTCCAAGAGGGGGAGAGGGAGGAGTAGGAGAGGGAGAAGGAAAGAGAGGGGGGCACCACCCCCTCCCTAGTCCAATTCAGACTTGCCATGGGGAGGCGCACGACCACCCTTTGAGTCCCTTCTCTCCTTTCCCGTATGGCCCATTAAGGCCCACTACTTCCCCCGGCGAATTCCCGTAACTCTCCGGTACTCCGAAAAATACTCGAATCACTCGGAACCTTTCCGATGTCTGAATATAGCTTTCCAATATATCGATCTTTTTGCCTCGACCATTTCGAGACTCCTCGTCATGTCCGTGATCTCATCCGGGACTCCGAACAACCTTCGGTACATCAAATCACATAACTCATAATACAAATTGTCATCAAACATTAAGCGTGCGGACCCTACGGGTTCGAGAACTATGTAGACATGACTGAGACACATCTCCGGTCAATAACCAATAGCGGAACCTGGATGCTCATATTGGCTCCTACATATTCTACGAAGATCTTTATCGGTCAAACCGCATAACAACATACGATGTTCCCTTTGTCATCGGTATGTTACTTGCCCGAGATTCGATCGTCGGTATCATCATACCTAGTTCAATCTCGTTACCGGAGAGTCTCTTTACTCATTACGTAATGCATCATCCCGCAACTAACTCATTAGTTACATTGCTTGCAAGGCTTATAGTGATGTGCATTATAGAGAGGGCCCAGAGATACCTCTCCGACAATCGGAGTGACAAATCCTAATCTCGATCTATGCCAACTCAACAAACACCGTCAGAGACACCTGTAGAGCATCTTTATAATCACTCAATTACATTGTGACGTTTGATAGCACACTAAGTGTTCCTCCGATATTTGGGACTTGCATAATCTCATAGTCATAGGAACATGTATAAGTCATGAAGAAAGCAATAGCAATAAACCAAACGATCATAGTGCTATGCTAACGGATGGGTCATGTCAATCACATCATTCTCTAATGATGTGATCCCGTTCATCAAATGACAACTCATGTCTATGGCTAGGAAACTTAACCATCTTTGATTAACGAGCTAGTCAAGTAGAGGCATACTAGTGACACTCGGTTTGTCTATGTATTCACACATGTACTAAGTTCCCAGTTAATACAATTCTAGCATGAATAATAAACATTTATCATGATATAAGGAAATATAAATAACAACTTCATTATTGCCTATAGGGCATATTTCCTTCAGGGACACAGTCCGTTACATATTACAAATCATGTATACGGACTCCAACAATGCAGCTGAATATGAGGCACTATTGCATGGTCTCCGAATGGTTGTTTCTATGGGCATACAACACCTTGAGGTGCGTGGGGATTCGAACCTCGTGATATCCCAAATAAATGGAGATTTTGATGCAAAAGATCCAAAGATGGCGGCATACCGCAACGCCGTACTCAAAATATCAGCTCTGTTTGAGGGGCTCGAGTTTCATCACGTTGCTCGAGAAAATAATCAGGCAGCGGACATCCTTGCTCGAATGGGCGCTAGACGCGACCCTGTCCCACCTAACACCTTTGTGGAAAGGCTCTTCAAGCCATCCGTGGTATGGCAGGACGAGAGTGGCAATACTAGTCCGGAGCCGATCACACCCCTGGTGGCCGAACACAAGTCTAGTATCATCGGGGGCTCGGACAATGACACCTTCCGCCCATTTAATCATGTTTGTCATCGCTCCATGGACCGAACCCTTCCTAGCCTACCTTGATAGGCGGGAGCTCCCTGATGACCAGAATGAGGCTCGTCGCATAGTCCGACGATCGAAAGCCTACAAAGTTCATGAAGGAGAACTCTACAAGAAAAGTACTATTGGAGTTCTTCAAAGATGTATCTCTGAAGAGGAGGGACGGCATCTCTTGGCCGAAATACATGCTAGTCTCGGTGGCCACCACGCTGCAGCTCGGGCCCTCGTAAGTAAGACCTTCCGTACATGTTTCTTTTGGCCCACGGCCCGAGCAGATGCACAAGGCCTTGTACAGCATTGTGTCGGGTGCCAGCTATTCGCCAATCAGAGTCACATGCCGCCCAACGCCCTAAAAACAATCCCCATTACTTGGCCTTTTGCGGTCTGGGGGCTAGATATGGTCTGACCCCTTAAAGGGGGAAGCCACAAAAAGAAATATTTGCTGGTTATAGTGGATACATTCACTAAGTGGATAGAGGCCAAACCAGTAAAAATGACTGAAGATGGGCCGATGATCGACTTTATATCCGGTGTTGTACACCGTTATGGTGTCCTGCATAGCATCATTACTGACAATGGCTCTAACTTTACAGCCGATGAGGTGAAAAATTGGTGTGCTAACCTGGGCATTAAGCTCGATTACGCCACCGTATACCACCCTCAAACAAACGGTCAGGTCGAATGGGCTAATGGACTGATAATGAGTGGCATTAAACCCAGACTAGTGTGATCCCTATGGGAGTCAGATAAACACTGGGTCGAGGAACTTGATTCCGTACTCTGGGGACTGCGGACAACGCCCAATCGTACGACCAGATACACACCCTTCTTCATGGTGTACGACACAGAGGTTGTCTTGCCCTGTGACATTATTCACGACTCACCTCGAGTGCGCATGTATGAAGACAGAGAAGTTGAGCTTGATCGACAGGATGACCTAGACGGCCTGGAGGAGCAGCGCGATGTTGTAAAAGCTCGTTCCACATTCTATCAACAACATGCTCAGAGATACCAAAGCAGAGAAGTGCGGGCCAAGACCTATAATGTCGGTGAACTGCTTTTACGCCTCCTGGAGAAGAAAAAGGACAAACTCAAACCAAAATGGGAGGGTCCCTTCATTATTGATGAAGTTCTCACAGGAGGAGCCTACCGCCTTCGTAATGCATCGGATAATCACCTCGAGCCAAATCCATGGAACGCTGCTCGGCCCCGACGATTCTACGCATAAGTTCGGTCATACTTCTTTTTCGTTCCTTTTTCTCCTCTTCACCTATTTTTTGTTTTCTCATTATTGTATGATTCCCATGATATGTTTGAATAAGCCGAACACTTGAGGGGTACACATCCTTAAATGTATATATCCCATCATGACTGGGGGCTTCTTTAACCGAAGCTTATTCCGAACCTGGAGCTCACAATATAAGTGTCGTTTGCTGATATACATCCTTTTTTCCATTATATGCACCTCTATGACTTAAGTTTTTGCCAAGCTTGGTTGCCTGGCTCCTGTGTTTATGCCCTACATTCCCGATTGTTCGGCTAGGGCATAAAGGGACCACCTCTGCTATTGTTACAACCGGGTCACCGGACATGTACCTTAGACGGGTGAAGCTGAAAGCTAGCGTTCTTAAGAGAATAAGTGGTCGGCAATCAAACGACAGCTTGTTACATTATTGTAACCACTCCAACACCACAGCACGCGTAATTGCAGTATGCCGGTCCAAGGAAAGGAACCCTTAACGGAACTATTTTTCTTACATATGTAACATAACATACAACCTGAACTAAAACTTCTTGTCTGTTTGAGCACAATGACTGGGTTGCCTAGTTTCCGGACATAATGAATGCTTCTTTTCAAAAAGTATCCGGAAACACTCCACCATTTTTTGGGTTCGGAGGTTAAAGCCAAAATCCTGCGATGACAACTTTTTACATGTTTGGATAAAGGTAGAGGTTGATTAATACACTCAATCATAAACCTATTCCTTATCTATTCCATCTATAAGACTGTCTAATTTATAGTCTTCCTGCGGATACTTCGCAGCTACCATTACTTGGTCATACACCAAATTCACTGGAATTTCTTTCTTGTCTGATCCTTGTGGTCCCACCCGGGCCATATGATTTGGATTCAGTTTAGTGAAACGTGTCTTCACCATGGCCCAGGCTTCTCGTGCGCCTTCATGGCAGGCGGATGTCTTCCATAGCTCGAACCGGCGTCGGGCACCTTTGAACAGGTCTGCCATGCCCTCCATACTTTCTGGAGGGGTATCAGATGGCCATAAAGCCTTCACCATACTTTTCATGGCTTTCCGGGCCCGAGCATGTACCACGGACTATTCCTTCAACACATCGCCTTGAAATCTAGATACTTCTTCCTCTCGTGGAACAGTCAACAGGCCTACGACAACAGAGTCATGACATTCCGAATTAAGGGATTACATATGGGCACCTAGAATGGTTCTAAATAAGAGAGAAAGACATACCGAACATGCCGCCTTTCAGCTTCTCATTTTCCTTCTGAGCGGCCGATAACTGAGCCTTTAAGCTCTCTATCTCTTCGGATAGTTTATCTTTTCCCCTGCTATGCTTATTCTTTTCGGATGCACTCGTTGCGACCTTTTTCATTTCCACCAACTCGGCAGTGACAGCATTTAGCTGTGTCTGATTCGCTTCTAGCTCATGGGATAGTGCGGTATTTTTTCTCTTTGAGAACCTGCGGGTCATAGCGATCCTTAAATCGGTTTACCTCACCGCTTCAAGTCTCGGGGGCTACTGGCACATAACTATCAAAAATTGCGTAAACTTTTACCTGTATATCCTTCGAGAACAGCTGGATGACTACGGCAAGACCGTCTCGAGCAGCTTAGATATATGCATCTACCGAGCTGAGTGCAGTAAACTCTTGCTCGGAAAAGGCCAGAGTGCGCATAGCCTCTTTTAATTGATGATGATTCATCACGCTCTCCACTTCAGAATTCATAACTGATACATCATCCGAATCCTCTTAAGGAGGCGGAACTGGCATTGCATCGACTCTCATCCTGATTGGCGAGTCTGGCACCGGATTGGCGGACATTCGGCTTACTGGGCATTTTCCCACCGTCTACCGCGTACTCCTGACATCAAGGATAAAAGAAGACTTTTAACAATCCAGACTCATGCCCAGGCATGTATTAAGAAAACGTACCTCTTGGAAGACTGTGAGGTTTCGGCAGCACTCCCAGTCCCTTTTTGTTTTGAACGACGGCCTTGCATCAGGGCCGCCCTTGAGGAGGTACGATCCCTAGAGCGCCGATCCTATTAAGATCCGGATCAGTACAACAAATAAAAATGCAAATAGGGATTTCCTTGTAAGAGCCCTCAGAATACTCACGATGCAGAAGGGATAGAGGCGGGGGTAGTCGGCGGTGATAGCCACTTCTGAGCCGCCAACGCTCGCTTAATAAAATACCCCATCATCAAACTCTATATATATGTCCGGATCCTCACAAAAGCCAGGGTCTTCTTCGCGGTTATGATCCTCTGGCTATGGAGTGGGACAGTGGACGTCCTCAGTCATCTTCCTCCATGACTATTTGTGGCAACAAAGGGCAAAAATGATTAGTATCTGTAATATCAAATAAAATAACACAAACAATCGAAATCTTACCCATTTAATGGGCTTGTACATGGAGTAGCCTTCATGACAGTTTAGCCGGAGAAAATCTTCTTTCTCACCCTTACAGATCGGCCAAGATTGTGGCCAGTTCGGTTGGGTATCCGGACCCTTCCGTCTGTAGCGGGACATGTCATCTTCTCCGTTGTAACACCATAAGGGAGTTACTCTGGATTGGAGAGGCTGGACACACCTTTTTATCGCAATAGCCATGACCTCGACTATCGAGAGCTCGGTATGGGTGTAACATCCCCAGCATCGCACCACAGTAATCTACCCCTAATGAAGGTCATGTCATCATGATCATCATGCCAAAATACCACTTGTCCAAAATCTACTTCAAATTCAAATTTAAATTGCATGTCAAATATTTGCTTCTTCTGTCATGCAAATAAAATAGTTCATCCTATGGCAAAATCCCTAGATATTTGTCATGTTGAAACCAACATTTTTGGAAAGTCCTAAATTGCCTTTGGGAATTTATTATCTGGTCCATCATTATTTAAGATGTCCTTTTCATTTTCTAAAAATGCTTGGACAACTCCTGATGGCCCCAAACTTTTTGTGGCAGTGCTGGATAAGGCATTATATCTGTGTGACCAAGTTTCACTTTTTACAAAATACATTTGGCAGTTCATTTATCTACAAAATTCTTCTGCAAAAAAAGAAAATAAAAGAAAACAGATAAC
>NC_041392.1:358619301-358714154 GCF_002162155.2 Triticum dicoccoides
AAGGCCACCCCGACCCAAACCCTAGCAGTTCCCACACCCAGGTTCCCCTTCTCCTCCCCCATTGATCTGGATCGGGAACGACCCCGATCCCGTCGCCCCTCTGTTCCCGTGGCGACCGCGCCCTCGACGCACGATGCCACCCCGCCGCTCGATGCCGGAGCCACCTCGCCGGACTGTCTCCCCATCACATGTCGTCCCTGACCTCCTCCCCATGCCCCACTGCCCCACGCCCTACAACCCCGGTGAGGCCCCAGCCTCTCCTCCTCTCCCCGCACTCGTCGTCCGCTCCGGCCGCTCGTCCAAGCGTGCGCACGCGCCGTACTCGTCTACACAGCGTCGCGGCCCTGCAGCTGCCGCTGCTGTTCTTCCTCCTGTTGCGCTACTGCTTGCTCTGCATGCCGCCTCCGTGCGCCGCGCTCGGCCGCGCCCCGCTCCGCCCTGCCCGACCACCGCGCCCCGCTCACGTCGCGTGCCTTGCACCGCACGCGCACACCACCACGCCCCGCAGCCCGTTCCACCAGCGCCTCCACTCGCGCTCTGTCCTGCAGCCCGCCTCACGCGTCGGCCTGTGCGCCCCCGCCCCGCTCACCTGTGGCGCTGCTCGCCCGCGCCAAGCGCCGCTGCCGGCCGCGCCTTCGGCACGACGCTGCTCCGGCCACCGCACCTGCTACTGCGGCCTCGCACCACCGCATCTCCAGGCTCGCGCGCCGCGCCCACGCCGGCTCCGTCCGACCATGCCCGCCGCCCATCCCGCCCCGCCTCTGCCCCCTGGTCGCGCGCCATCCCGCGCCTCGCCCAGCCTTCCCATGGCTGTCGCATGTAGTCCCACTCGCCGCCCTATGTCCGCCCTTGCTGCTGTAGCCGGCCGGCAAGCCTTGCCGAGGCCACGGCCTTGCCCCGGCGTCCTCCGCCTGGTGCCCGCGCCCGGGGCAATTCGGGCGGCACCCACCCGCGCCCGTGTGCCCGATAAGGCCTCCAGGGCCTATGACAGTGGGGCCCGGCCCCAGAACGTTTAATAAAAAAAGTGAAGTTTAAAAGTTTTAAAAAATATAATAAATGATAAAAAAATACATATTAATTAATTAATTAATTAAATTAAATTAATTAATTAATGTTTAATTAACCTAATTAACTAGTGTTAATTAACTAAACAGTAATTAGATTAGTTAAACCCTAATTAGGCTAAACAGACAATGACATGTGGGTCCCACACGTCAGTTGACCAGTCAACACCTCTGTTGACTGTTGATGTCATGGTGACATCAGCATGCACTATTCTGGATAATGTTGGATTTAAAATAATTAAATAAATCCTAAAAACGGTTTAAATCTTTTAAAGTTAATATAAAATAAACGGTACCTCGGATGGAAAAACTTTGTACATGAAAGTTGCTTAGAATGACGAGACGAATCTGGATACACAACGCGTTCATCCGCCACACGTCCCTAGCATAGCAAACCTGCAACCGTCCTCTCTCATTCATCTGTCCGGAATTCGTCCAAAGCCGGGGATTCATCCTCGGATGTTTATCCCCTCCGTCTACAACGTGTAGTACTACGTTAGGACAACCCTAGCTCTGCCTATCGTCATGTTATGCCTTGTGATGCATTGTTTGCTTTGTATTTACTGTTTCTTCCCCCTCTTCTCTCCGGTAGACCCCGAGACCGATGTTGCCCCTGTGATCGACTACGTCGACGACCCCTCCTTGCCAGAGCAACCAATCAAGCAAACCCCCTTGAGCATTCCGATATCGCCCATTTCTTTCCCTCTCATGCTTGCATTAGAACTGCTACTGCTTTCTATATGATCCTACTCTGATGCATAGCCTGTTTTTGTTACCTGCTTTCATACCTTACCTGCTTATCCTAAACTGCTTAGTATAGTTGGTTAGAGATCCATCAGTGGCCCCACCTTGTCCCAGTTGCCTCGCTTTATGTTCGATGACTTGATCAACGTGATCGACGTCCAGGCCCCGACACCGCACATCACCCCCCTAGTTGTACGACTCTGCAGAGTTACCATCGAGTGCCGAGGGTGGAACCTCATACATCACTCCTAATGAGATCTCTGTAGTGTAGCTATCCGGTCATGGTCATTGAGGGTGATTTCCTCCTTAACCACTTCCGATACGACTTTGTCGTGCAACCCCTCAAGTGTGAACCTCGAGGGTGGTCCCTCTTACGTTCACCTTGATGATTACATCGAGTGGAATTCGCCGAGGGTGATTCCTCGGGTTTTCCCCTTGATGTCTGGACACACAGTTACTATGGTTACTATGAATTTACACTGAACCATGTTACTAAAGACGGGTCGGCCCTGAGGGGTACCCGCGCGAGCTTAATTGCGAGTGATGTTGAGTCGGGTTGACCTGTAAGGTGCCCACGAGATACTTATGAGGCGTGGCCGGGCATTCTTAGCCCTTGCCACAAGTACTCGAGACGGGGCGACGGGGTCACATCTTTTGTGAGTCTCTGCTTGTTACCGCGCGTTCCTAATCCACTACGATTTGGATATTTGATCCGAGGGGCCTCTGGCCTGATAGAACTAACCATCACGTGGGCATTGTATGGGCGTTCTGCGTCGTATACATCAGCCAAAGCTTAATAGACGTCAGCGACTGAGCGGCGCGCGCCGGGTTGGACTGGTAAGCACCTACCTTGTTGAAGGAGGTAGCTAGGTCTGCTCACCGGCTGCCCACGCAACATGCAGGAGTTCCTGGGGAGATGGCCCATGACCCCTGGGGGCATAGGTTTAGTCCGGCGTGTTGGCCTCTCTATTAAGCCTAGGTCGGGTTGCGGCGTATTGTTTGGCCGAGGCCGGGCATGACCCAGGAAAGTGTGTCCGGCCGGAGTTAATCGAGCGTGGTGGGTAAGTTGGTGCACCCCTGCAGGGAAGAAAACATCTATCGATAGCCTGTCCTTCGGTAACGGACACTTGGAGTTGTATCCCGATCGATACAACTAGAACTGGATACTTGAGATGAGAAATGGATATGAGACATGGTTATGATGAATGGATAGTATGGATCTGGGATTGCTTTCTCGCAGGGAGTCGAGAAAGGATCTCTGGCCGAGGTTGATAACACTACTGCTACTTTACTTTATGCTACTCTACTCCCTCCTGTTGCTGCAAGATGGTGGTTTCTAGAAGATGCTACTCATCGATGGGACTAGGACTTTCCTCTATTCTGGCATTCTGCAGTTTAGTCCACAGATACAGCCCTTTTCCTTTGATACAGATGCACACTTAGTTTAGATCTGATGTAAGTCTTGCGAGTACTTTGGATGAGTACTCATGGCTGCTTTGCTACCTCTTTTGTCCCCATACCCGATTGTTGCGACCAGATTACGGATCCCAGGAGCCAGACGACACCACTGATGATTACTACTACCCCGAGGGTGCCTACTACAACGTGACGGTCGATGACGACTCGGAGTAGTTAGGAGACTCCCAGGCAGGAGGCCTTGCCTTTTCAATCATTGATGCTTTTGTGCTAGCCTTCTTAAGGCAAACTTGTCTAACTCATGTCTGTACTCAGATATTGTTGCTTCTGCTGACTCTTGTGTATTCGAGCTTATGTATTCGAGCCCTCGAGGCCCCTGGCTTGTAATATAAAGCTTGTATTATTTTCATTTGTGTCTAGAGTTGTGTTGTGATATCTTCCCGTGAGTCCTTGATCTTGATCGTACACATTTGCGTGTATGATTAGTGTATGATTGAATCGAGGGCATCACAAATTGGTATCAGAGCTGACTGCCTGTAGGACCCCCCCTTTCCAACTCCTTGGCCGAAGTTGAGTCTAGAAACCGAAAATCGTTTTACTAACTTGGATGTGTGTCTTACGGGCCCACGTCGCCAATTGAGTGGTATTAGGATCTTTTATTCCTCGTCTATACTCTGGGACTCTGATCTCTCTTCTATTTGGGTTAAATGGTTTTACTAACTCTAACATTAGGATCTCGTGATCACATCTGCTCGGAGAGCCCCTTATTTTAGATGATCGCCTGCTGCATCAGAAGATTCCGAAGATGCTCTACGATATTCTCTCGAGACTTTGTGCCTGTTGCCTTGGCAATTCCCTACCACCGAAATATCCATATGGATAGCTACACACACTTGCCAATCTTACATTCTAACCCATTGATCTTGTTATTACAAGATGTCCGTAACTGTTCTCCTTTTTCCGAGAATCCTTTGAGCTTACTGCCTTGCAGTTCCTTGTCATCTGAATACCCCTACGGATAACTTTGTGCACTTATCGAGTATCCTCTCATCCTCAGTTGATTCTTGTACTTCACAAAAGTCTTCGTAATACCATTTGTTCTTGTGAAAATCCTCAACAGCCTATTGTTCTTGAATTTCTTGCTTGCTTGCATTATGGTTAATACCATAAGTCTAGTAATCTTATTGTCAGCCTTTGTCATTATCATTTTGAGTCCGTTGATACAATATGTTGCGAATGCTTGCAATCCTCAATCAGATCCTAGAATTCATCCTTCCGTCTTAGACATCATTTTAACATGTGCTGAATCTCGATCAATCAAATTGCCATCGATTGTACCCCTAAGGCTATTCTACCTATCCATCCCTAATCAGAGCATTGCTTCTGATCCCTTGTCTTGGAATTCATAATTCCTTTGCAGTTGAGCTTTGAGTTAGTCAGCTGTTTCTATAATCTGATCTCCTTGCATTCTTTCTTCCTCTGGTTTAGTACTGATGCTCACATCAGATCCCTTGTGGACCACCAAACCCCCTTTTTCGGATTTTATCCGACAACGTCCTTCATATTCAATAAGCTTGTGAGCCTTTCCTCGGATACATAATGCTTTTGGTAAATTGTATCCTCCGCTTTCTCAATCATGCTCTACTACCGAGCTTGTGTTATTTATTTTTGGAATTTATGATATATGTTCCCCGATGGGTTGAACCTATGCCTTCCCTAATCTATGTGAACTCGAAAGTTATGCGGGTTATACTCTACTGGCTTTTTGTCAGATAAAATTTCAATACTACAGCTTCATCAAGAGCAAGAAATAAAATGAAAGATTATGCATTGCAGAAGTGGGAGTCGACCCTGAACCTTTGTGTTCATGCCCATGGACACGGTGTGGAACTTATCATGAAAGCTTCTTGCAAGGATATTTAATCATTTGAATAATTCTTCCGGTATCGTAAATTGGATACCTTGCAGTTATGGTCTCGACCATATTTCCTCCTTGGTCTCATTTACTGGGTAAGTTAAAATTACTTATCCTCTGCAAATCATTTCCCCCATCCAACCTCTACTCCGATTTACCTTCTGACATTACACCTAGTACTTGATACTGGGAAGCCTTATACCCCATCACATCATTCCTAGCCTGAACGGCTATATTTTATCATGACAACTTTTTAACTGTGCTACCTAGTCCTTATGCCCGGAGCAACTTCCGACGATGAGCTAAGCTTACGTCGATCTTCCTCATCTTATCATTTCACCTCGAACAACCAGCTTGACTTTGAGATTGTGACGAATCCGTGGTTCTCATAGCCTTTCACTCCATCCTCCCTTTTCTGCTCGAGGGCATCTTCATAGAGTCTCTCGACAAACTTTGTCTTGATCACCGTCACACTTTGGCTTCTTCAAAGATGCCAATTGAATTCATGGCTAGAAATACCATCCTTGCCTCTCAGTGATTTGTGTCAGCATCAACAACATTCTTGTCTTCCCTCCAACACAAACTTGATCATATTAATTTTGGGAATACATCCTTTTTGACATGTCGATGGATTGCTACTGAGCCCGTCGGCCACACCCTCATCTTTTCCCTGCTAAAATTCTATGACTTATTTTCTAAGCTGTTTCCGATGGATCCTTGGTGTATCCAAAGTTTGACCTTTGCTTGAAACCATGTCAACGCTATCTCGAAGCATGTCTGTGGTAATCCGATCTCCAATAAGAACATTTGAAGCGCGATACTAAATTTCCTTTATCAATTATCCAAACACTGTTGTATGGGTAATGTCATGAAATTTCTTTCCCTTTACCTAATTGGTTATCTACTTACTATCCTGTCATGGATATCATCCTCTGCTTGTCCTTGGGAAGGATATACTCCTGATAAATGTGTTTAAACACATTTTCCTTTCCATTGTTCTGATTAATATACTAATCATGTTTTCCTTTCCATTCTTTTGTTTAACCTTTCTGGTAAACTAACTTATCTCAGTAGAGATAATTTCCTGCTTACGTAAGCACCTCAATGTACAAGTCTGTCAGTAAAGACCCTGCTACTATGGTTGATGACATTCTGGTAGCCACCGATGGACGAGAACTTTGCCTAATGTCCCGCCTCATTCAACGAGCAGGAAAATGGTTCTCTTCGTCCCTCGCCCTTGGTACCGACGTTGTTGCTGACATAACTGACAGGTTACACTCTGACATGCCTTACTATCATAACCATGTAACATGTCACCGCTCTTCCTACTTTTAACCCACATGGTGGGCCCATAACCCACAGTTCCACATGATCGAAACCTGACTCTCTTGTATATATTTGATCCCGAAATATTCTTGCGTTTGGCTTCATATCATGTCACGAGCCACCTTCTGAGAGATGATCTATTCCCGATGCTCTGAACCCCTTTCTCACACTCTGTTCAGGTATCAATAGTTTGTCCATTCGCTTGAAACTTCCTATTGTACCTTCATACTTTGCTCTCGGTGTTTATTAAGTTTCAACTCGAGAGATACTTCTGCCTCATTCCCTGGATTGCTCACCAGATAATTAACCCTATAAGGGTCAGTTCTCCCGAAGTTACTCTTTACTTCCCCACTTAAATCTCGGGACGAGATTTCTTGTAGTGGAGGAGATTTGTAACATCCCCAGCATCGCACCACAGTAATATCCCCCTAATGAAGGTCATGTCATCATGCCAAAATGCCACTTGTCCAAAATCTGTTTCAAATTCAAATTTAAATTGCATGTCAAATATTTGCTTCTTCTATCATGCAAATAAAATAGTTCATCCTATGGCAAATAATCCCTAGATATTTGTCATGTTGAAACCAACATTTTTGGAAAGTCCTAAATTGCCTTTGGGAATTTATTATCTGGTCCATCATTATTTAAGATGTCCTTTTCATTTTCTAAAAATGCTTGGACAACTCCTGATGGCCCCAAACTTTTTGTGGCAGTGCTGGATAAGGCATTATATGTGTGTAACCAAGTTTCACTTTTAACAAAATACATTTGGCGGCTCATTTATCTACAAGATTCTTCTGTAAAAAAGAAAATAAAAGAAAACAGATAACAGAAAACAACCCCCCCCCACGCTGGACCGACTGTCCCAGCTAGCCAACCGGCCGGCCCAGTCGGCCCCCTCTCTGGCCTATAAGGCCACCCCAACCCAAACCCTAGCGGTTCCCGCACCCACTCCCACACCCACGTTCCCCTTATCCTCCCCCATCGATCTGGATCTGGAACGACCCCGATCCCGTCGCCCCCCTGTTCCCACGGCGACTGCGCCCTCGATGCAGGACGCCGCCCCGCTGCTCGACGCCGGAGCCACCTCGCCGGACTGCCTCCCCATCACATGTCATCCCCGACCTCCTCCCCACGCCCCACTGCTTCGCGCCCTACAACCCCGGTGAGGCCCCAACCTCTCCTCCTCTCCCCGCACTCGTCGTCTGCTCCGGCTGCTCGTCCATGCGTGCGCACGCGTCGTGCTCGTTTGCATCGCGCCGCGGCCCTGCAGCTGCCGCTGCTGCTCTTCCTCCTGCTGCGCTGCTGCTTGCTCCGCCTGCCGCCTCCGTGCGCCGCGCTCGGCCACACCTCGCTCGCGTCGCGCGCCTTGCACCGCACGCGCACACCACCACGCCCCGCGGCCCGTTCCTCCAGCGCCTCCACTCACGCTCAGTCCGGCAGCCCGCCTCACGCGCCGGCCTATGCGCCCCCGCCCCGCTCACCTGCGGCGCTGCTCGCCCGCGCCAAGCGCCGCTGCCGGCCGCGCCTTCCGCACGGCGCTGCTCCGGCCGCCGCACCTGCTACTGCGACCTCGCACCACCGCATCGCCAGGGCTGCGTGCTGCGCCCACACCGGCTCCTCCCGACCACGCCCGTCGTCCGTCCCGCCCCGCCTATGCCCGCTGGCCGCGCGCCATCCTGCGCCTCGCCCAGCCTTCCTGTGGCCGCCGCTTGTAGTCCCGCTCGCCGCCCTGCGTCCGCCCTTGCCGCTGTGGCCGGCCGGCAAGCCTCTCCAAGGCCACGGCCTCGCCTCGACGTCCTCCGCCTGGTGCCCGCACCCGGGGCAATTCGGGCGGCGCCCACCCGCGCCCGTGTGCCCGATAAGGCCTCCAGGGCCTATGACAGTGGGGTCCGGCCCCAGAACGTTTAATAAAAAAAGGTGAAGTTTAAAAGTTTTAAAAATATATAATAAATGATAAAAAATACATATTAATTAATTAAATTAAATTAATTAATGTTTAATTAACCTAATTAACTAGTGTTAATTAACTAAATAGTAATTAGATTAGTTAAACCCTAATTAGGCTAAATAGACAATGACATGTGGGTCCCACATGTCAGTTGACCGGTCAACACCTCTGTTGACTGCTGACGTTAGCATGCACTATTCTGGATAATGTTGGATTTAAAATAATTAAATAAATCCTAAAAATGGCTTAAATCTTTTAAAGTTGATATAAAATAAACCTTAGCTCGGATGGAAAAACTTTGTACTTGAAAGTTGCTCAGAACGACGAGACGAATCCGGATACGCAACCCGTTCGTCCGCGACATGTCCCTAGCATAGCAAACCTGCAACCGTCCCCTTTGTTTCATCTGCCCGGAATTCGTCTAACGCCGGGGATTCATCTTCGGATGTTTATCCCCTTCGTCTGCAACGTGTAGTACTACGTTAGGACAACCCTAGCTCTGCCTATCGTCATGTTATGCCTTGTGATGCATTGTTTGCTCTGTATTTACTGTTTCTTCCCCCTCTTCTCTCCGGTAGACCCCGAGACCGATGTTGCCCCTGTGATCGACTACGTCAACAATGACCCCTCCTTGCCAGAGCAACCAGGCAAGCAAACCCCCCTTGAGCATTCCGATATCACCCATTTCTTTCCCTCTCATGCTTGAATTAGAACTGCTACTGCTTTCTATATGATCCTACTCTGATGCATAGCCTGTTTTTGTTACCTGCTTTCATACCTTACCTGCTTATCCTAAACTGCTTAGTATAGGTTGGTTAGAGATCCATCAGTGACCCCACTTTGTCCAAGTTGCCTCGCTTTATGTTCGATGACTCGATCAACGTGATTGAAGTCCAGGCCCTGACAACGCACATCACCCCCCTAGTTGTACGACTCTGCAGAGTTACCATCGTGTGCCGAGGGTGGAACCTCATACGTCACTCATAATGAGATCTCTGTAGTGTAGCTATCCGGTCGTGGTCGTCGAGGGTGATTTCCTCCTTAACCACTTCCGATACGACTCTGTTGTGCAACCCCTCAAGTGTGAACCTCGAGGGTGGTCCCTCTTACGGTCACCTTGATGATTACATCGAGTGGAATTCGCTGGGGGTGATTCCTCGGGTTTTCCCCTTGATGTTTGGACACACAGTTACTATGGTTACTATGACTTTACACTGAACCATGTTACTAAAGACGGGTCGGCCCTGAGGGGTGCCCGCGCGAGCTTAATTGCGAGTGATGTGGAGTCGGGTTGACCTGTAAGGTGCCCACGAGATACTTACGAGGCATGGCCGGGCATTCTTAGCCCTTGCCGCAAGTACTCGAGACGGGGCGACGGGGTCACATCTTTCGTGAGTCTCTGCTTGTAACCGCGCATTCCTAATCCACTATGATTTGGATATTTGATCTGAGGGGCCTCTGGCCTGATAGCACTAACCATCACGTGGGCATTGTATGGGTGCTCTACGTCGTATACATCAGCCGAAGCTTAATAGACGTCAGCAACTGAGCGACGCGCGCCGGGTTGGACTGGTAAGCACCTACCTTGTTGAAGGAGGTAGCTAGGTCTGCTCACCGGCCGCCCACGCAACGTGCAGGAGTTCCCAGGGAGATGGCCCATGACCCCTGGGGGCATAAGTTTAGTCCGGCGTGCTAGCCTCTCTATTAAGCCTAGGTCGGGTTGCGGCGTATTGTTTGGCCGAGGCCGGGCATGACCCAGGAAAGTGTGCCTAGCCAGAGATAATCGAGCGTGGTGGGTAAGTTGGTGCACCCCTGTAGGGAAGAAAACATCTATCGATAGCCTGTCCTACGGTAACAGACACTTGGAGTTGTATCCCGATCGATACAACTAGAACTAGATACTTGAGATAAGAAATGGATATGAGACATGGTTATGATGAATGGATAGTATGGCTCTGGGATTGCTTTCTCGCAGGGAGTCTGATAGAGGCGAGGGTCCCGATCTCATTGAAAGATGATATTAATCGATCGTCAAAGTCTTCTCCACATCAGTACCATTGTTACACCCACAGCCCCTACTGTTACATATATTGGACCAATTACTAGAGCTCGCGCACGCCAATTAAATTACCAGGTACTTTCGTTTCTTGGTAATGATTCTAATGTTCATGAGATTATGATGCTGCCTAAATTGGATACATTTGTTTTGCTTACAAATGAAGGGCCTAGCTTGGAGAAGGATGAACATTGGAGCAAGTTCCATACAAAGGGCGTTGTGAAGGAACGTTCTGTTCGCGTGATCATAGATGGAGGGAGCTGCAATAACTTGGATAGCATGGAGATGGTGGAGAAGCTATCTCTCACCACAAGACCACATCCACATCCTTACTACATCCAATGGTTCAACAACAGCGGCAAGGTTAAGGTAACACGTACTGTTCATGTGCATTTTAGTATCTCTACACATGCTGATTATGTTGATTGTGATGTGGTACCTATGCAAGCATGTTCCTTATTACTTGGTAGACCATGGCAATTTGATAAAAATTCTGTACACCATGGTAGAAACAATTAGTATACTCTTGTTCATAACGATAAAAATATTACTTTGCTTCCAATAACTCCTGATTCCATTTTGAAAGATGATATTAATAGAGCTAATAAAGCAAAACAGGAGACAAATAAGAGTGAAAATCAGATTGTGGCAAAAGAATTTGAGCACCAAATGAAGTCTAATAATAAACCATCTACTGTTGTTTCTGAAATTAAATTAAAAAGTGCATGTTTACTTGCCACCAAATCTGATATTGATGAGCTAGATTTCAGCAAATCTGTTTGCTATGCCTTTGTGTGCAAAGAGGCATTATTTTCATTCGAGGACGTGCCTTCCTCTTTGCCCCCTGCTGTCACTAACATTTTGCAGGAGTTCGCTGACGTCTTTCCACAAGACGTGCCACCGGGATTACCACCTATTCGAGGGATTGAGCATCAAATTGACTTAATTCCCGGTGCTTCGCTACCCAACCGTGCACCATACCGTACCAATCCAGAGGAGACGAAGGAGATTATGCGTCAAGTACAAGAACTGCTCGACAAAGGTTATATACGCGAATCCCTTAGTCCTTGTGCTGTTCCTATCATTTTAGTGCTGAAAAAGGATGGTATGTCGCGTATATGCGTTGATTGTAGAGGCATAAATAATATTACTATTCGTTATCGTCATCCTATTCCTAGACTAGATGATATGCTTGATGAATTGAGTGGCTCTACAATATTCTCCAAAGTTGATTTGCGTAGTGGATACCATCAAATTCGTATGAAATTGGGAGATGAATGGAAAACAGCATTTAAAACTAAGTTTGGATTATATGAGTGGTTAGTCATGCCTTGTGGGTTAACTAATGCACCTAGTACTTTCATGAGGTTAATGAACGAAGTTTTACGTGCTTTCGTTGGACGATTTGTGGTAGTTTACTTTGATGACATATTGATTTATAGCAAATCTTTGGAGGAACATTTGGAACATTTACGTGCTGTTTTTATTGCTCTACGTGATGCACGTTTGTTTGGAAACCTTGGAAAGTGCACCTTTTGCACCGACCGAGTATCTTTTCTTGGCTATGTTGTTACTCCACAGGGAATTGAAGTTGATAAAGCCAAGATTGAAGCTATTGAGAGTTGGCCACAGCCCAAAACGGTCACACAAGTGAGGAGTTTCCTTGGCCTCGCTAGTTTCTACAGGCGTTTTGTGAGAGATTTCAGCACCATTGCTGCACCTCTCAACGAGCTTACAAAGAAGGATGTGCCTTTTGTTTGGGGTATCGCACAGGAAGAAGCCTTCACGGTATTGAAAGATAAGTTGACACAGGCTCCTTTACTCCAACTTCCTAATTTCAATAAGACTTTTGAGCTTGAATGTGATGCTAGTGGAATTGGATTAGGAGGTGTGTTATTACAAGATGGAAAACCTGTTGCATACTTTTCTGAAAAATTGAGTGGGCCTAGTCTGAACTATTCTACTTATGATAAAGAATTATATGCTCTTGTTCGGACCTTAGAAACATGGCAACATTATTTATGGCCCAAGGAATTTGTTATACATTTTGATCATGAATCTTTGAAACACATTAAAAGTCAAGCAAAACTGAACCGTAGACATGCTAAATGGGTTGAATTCATTGAGACTTTCCCTTATGTCATTAAACACAAGAAGGGTAAAGAAAATGTTATTGCTGATGCCTTGTCTCGTCGTTATACTATGCTTTCACAACTTGACTTTAAAATATTTGGTTTGGAGACCATCAAAGATCAATATGTTCATGATGCTGAATTTAAAGATGTATTGCATAATTGTAAGGAAGGGAGAACTTGGAACAAGTTCGTTCTTAATGATGGATTTGTGTTTCGTGCTAACAAGCTATGCATTCCAGCTAGCTCCGTTCGTCTTTTGTTGTTGCAGGAGGCGCATGGAGGAGGATTAATGGGACACTTTGGCGTCAAGAAGACGGAGGATATACTTGCTACACATTTCTTTTGGCTAAAGATGAGACGGGATGTTGAGCGTTTTGTTGCTCGCTGCACTACATGTCAAAGAGCTAAGTCACGACTCAATCCTCATGGTTTATATATGCCTTTGCCTGTACCTAGTGTTCCTGGGGAGGATATATCTATGGACTTTGTTTTAGGTTTACCTCGAACAAAGAAGGGGAGGGATAGCATATTTGTTGTCGTGGATAGGTTCTCGAAAATGGCACACTTTATACCATGTCATAAAAGCGATGATGTTGTTAATGTTGCTGATTTGTTCTTTCGTGAAATTATTCGCTTACATGGTGTGCCAAATACTATTGTTTCAGATCGTGATACTAAATTTCTTAGCCACTTTTGGAGATGTTTATGGGCTAAGTTGGGGACTAAGCTGCTTTTTAGTACTACTTGTCACCCCCAAACTGATGGACAAACTGAAGTAGTCAATAGAACATTGTCTACTATGCTTAGGGCTGTTTTGAAGAATAACAAGAAAATTTGGGAAGAATGCTTGCCTCATATTGAATTTGCTTATAATCGTTCATTGCATTCTACTACTAAGATGTGCCCTTTTGAAATTGTGTATGGTTTCCTACCTCGTGCACCTATTGATTTGTTGCCTCTTCCATCTTCAGAGAAGGTTAATTTTGATGTTAAAGAACGTTCTGAATTGATTTTAAAAATGCATGAGTTAACTAAGGAAAATATTGAGCGTATGAATGCTAAATATAAACTTGTTGGAGATAAGGGTAGAAAACATGTTGTGTTTGCGCCTGGAGATCTTGTTTGGTTACATTTGTGTAAAGATAGATTTCCTAATCTGCGCAAATCAAAGCTAATGCCACGTGCTGATGGTCCTTTTAAGGTGTTAGAGAAAATAAATGATAATGCATATAAACTTGAGCTACCTGTAGATTTTGGGGTTAGTCCCACTTTTAACATTGCAGATTTGAAGCCTTATTTGGGTGAGGAAGATGCGCTTCCGTCGAGGACGACTTCATTTCAAGAAGGGGAGGATGATGAGGACATCAATACCATTGTTACACCCACAGCCCCTACTGTTACATATACTGGACCAATTACTAGAGCTCGCGCACGCCAATTAAATTACCAGGTACTTTCGTTTCTTGGTAATGATTCTAATGTTCATAAGATTATGATGCTGCCTAAATTGGATACATTTGTTTTGCTTA
The DNA here is from genome assembly GCF_002162155.2 of Triticum dicoccoides. Lineage (NCBI taxonomy): Eukaryota > Viridiplantae > Streptophyta > Magnoliopsida > Poales > Poaceae > Triticum > Triticum dicoccoides. The sequence continues at coordinate 358,633,438 of NC_041392.1, forward strand.
CAAATGAAGGGCCTAGCTTGGAGAAGGATGAACATTGGAGCAAGAACACACATGGAGTTGATGGCATGCGCAAGGGGATCAAGAACGGAGTTACCAGTGATGATTTCATTACTTTAAAGCCGCCATAAGGAGTGCATGAAGCCTTGGACGAAATATACAAGATGCCACTTCATAATATTCGTCCATAGGCTATTCTAGGTGCTGCGTCACCTTATTAATGGGCCAGGCCCATGTAATTTCGAAATACTTAAGTATAGGCTATTTTTAGAGTCCGTATGTGTGGGGAAACAAGAGTTAGGGTTGGTTTCGGACCCCACCCTCAAGGGCCACGAAATTCCCCCCTCTTCCTCCATATATACAGCCCTTAGGGCGTCGTTTAGACTTTGGGTTTTGTTTAGATCAAAAGTTCGCCATAGCTGCAACTTCGCGTACTTCGTTTGTGTCCAACGACCAGACCAAGACGTCACAGAACCCCACCTTGATCAATAAAGCTTTCATCTTATATTCGCAATATCCAGATTGCAATCTCAGTTTCTTGCTTGTTCTTCGTTTGCTCGCAGGAAACAGACCCTCGTGGTCAGGTTGATCGTGCTCCGGCGTGGTCAATAACCCTCGGAAGTTGGTTTAGCGATTGCTAAGGCGCGACGTCTCGCACGTTCGTAGTCGGATCGTCAAAGTCGACTCCCACAGAAAACTATAGCCACCATCTCATCGAAACATCGGGACCCTCGCCTCTATCTAACTTTTAACTAAACAAATCCCAAGGAAAAAGCTACTAGATGGATCTACTTATATAGGAGCAAGGGGTGGCGGCCAAGAAGGTGAGAGGACGTCCCAAGGCAGCCTAAAACTAACCCTAGGTCGTACAAGGCTCATGGGCCCAAGTGGAGGTGATGCAACACCTTTGGGCTTGTAGTTTGACTCGGATTCTGCTGCAACGTCAGATTGTTTCATCCGTAACTCAACGCTCCGGACGAATTTGAAGGTGAATCCAATTGGGTTGGAAAGAGCACGAAATCTAGTTTCCAACAAAAAAAGAATCACCCAATTCGGAGTCCGTATGAAAAAGATGTTGGCGTTTTGAGTCAGGTATGTCTGTGCAGTCCGAATCTAAATCCAGAACGTGAGAGACTTGGATTCTATCTTCTCTTGGCCCAAAAGTGACGTGAGAGGACTTTTTGAACACAACCTAAACTTCTCCTTTTCCCTTATCTTCATATGTGGATTATACAAATGTCCCATACACCTGCAATTAGACAAAACACAAAAGTGTGTGAAGTATTTTTGTTCTGGATAACATAAATAGATTATTGAATAGCTTGCATTAGAAATCACCTGACAAATATGCATGTATGCAATATTTTTGGTCGTATCCAAGGTAGTCATGTCCTCATCATCCTCCCCTTTTTGAAAACAAAGTCGTCCTCGGTGTTGCTCAATCTGAAATGTGGCTAACAAGAGAGACAAGGTGTACATGTTGTATATGTATATGTCATCCAGTTTAACTTCCCTTGATTTTTGCACGTATGACACATGTATACATGAGTAACTTTCATAGTTCATAAAAACTAAAGCCAAAAAATTATCACAAGAAGTAGAAGGCATGAAAATATTAGAACTCAGTTTGCACATATAAGTGAAGCTCTTATTCATTTCAAAAGATTCGCAATGTTCATCCTTAAACCATCCCAACTTTGGTGAATAAACCTTACTTGCATCACATTTACATGCTACAACATGCTTAAATAAGCAAGCATGCAATAAGTCATTGGACACAGAATCACCACCAAGATTGGAGGCCATATCAAAATGATTAAACATTAGTTCTTTTGCATCAACAGTTAATTCAATGGGTGCACTCAAAATTGTTGATATTTCAGTTGTTTGATCACATGACGCATTCATGACAGTAACAAGATTCTCTAAAATAGGTGGTGTGCTCAAATCAACAGGTAACTCAATACATGATGCATTCAAGTTAACTAGGTATGCATCATTCTCATGTGAAGTTATATCATCAATACCTTTACTGTTACCTTGTGGCAAAGATGTAGCTGATGTATGTACGAACGTTGACAATGTACCATACCCTTGAGATGATGCCGCGCTCATAATCCGAGGTGCAATGATGGAGGAACCCACCGGCGGTGGTGAGCATGAACTGGAATAGTAGTTGTTGTAGTCACCTAATGCATCCTCCTGTATCTGTCTCTCAAAGGTACAAGCATGGACATACATACCAGTAATGCAACGAGGAATATACTGAAATCTTGCCTGAATATCATGGTTCAAACCACCAAAAAATCTATTCATTGTATCATTCTCAGATTCTTCTATGTCACAATGATGCATATAAGATTTGAACTCTTGGTAGTAAGCATGAACAGTGTTGTTGCCTTGTTTAAATTGTTCAAATTTGCGAAGCAATTCACGACGATAATAAGGAGGAAAAAATTGTTGTCTCATTACAACTTTCAAAACTTTCCAAGTTGTGGTTGGTTATCAATGTTTTTCTTACAATGTACACTCCACCAAACAGAAGCAAAACCAGTAAATGCTCTAATGGTAGCTCGTACTCTCTCAAGTTCAGAAAAATCATGGTGACTAAAAACTTGTTCTACTTTAAGCTCCCAAGCTAGATAAATAGCAGGATTAAATATACCCTCAAATGATGGTAAAGAGATAACCTGACCATATGCTTGTGTGTGTTGTCCCAACTCTCGTGATGGTGAAGATGTGTCCATCATCCAAGAACTTCTATCTCTGGAACCTGTCATGACTAGTAGAAACAAGAACCAAAATTCGAGAATAATGTTCCTATGAACTACTAGGATGTGGTTGTAAAGTGCTCACAGTAAAGCAAATATCAATATCTTACAAGTTCTTACCATGCGGCAGGTGGTGACAGGCAACCAGCGGTGTCAAATAACTCCGAAGATTGTGTAAAACGATTGCCAGGGGAACGTACGTATACACGATGTAGAAATATGTGGAGCTGGGTTGGCTATATATGGTAGCAAAAGATTAGCAATAATCAATTCAGAGATGCAATGTTGAATAAACGCTCAACGACGGTACTGTGCTGGTCCTAGGCTAGACCAAACTAGAGACGCGAGCCTAGAACACTAATGAGGTCACGTCGTAGCACAACTAGCATCAATAAAGGATATGAAGTAGCTCTGGACAGCAAGATATAAGTGAAGATCACAATAGCAGTAGACCTATTTAGAAGCTGATGTTGAGGTGCCAAATACTGAACTAGCTTCTGCAACTATTTAGATGCGGCTTGTCGCTAGCTTTCATTTGAGTACTCGCGGAGCCAAAACAGACTTCATATGAGGAAGTTATGCCTGTTTTACTGAACAGTGCACAAAACAGATTCCAATCCGAATTCAACTACGAGATTGAGTCTAGATAGATCCGAATTTTGTTTTTTTTTTCTCCTCTCTTTTTTTCTCACACTTTTTTTTCTTTTCCTTTCTTTTTTTTCCTCTAACTTTTTTTTTACTTTTTTTTCTCTCGTTTTTTTTTCTCTATCTTTTTTCTCTCTCTCCCTCTTTCCAAAACAAACTAGATAAGATGTAGATTGGATCAAGCGAAGATGGGAACGATCTCAACTATGATTATGACAATGAACGGTGGGTAGCACGTGGAGGAAATTGATGGATGGATGGTGGACAGCGGAAGGGATAACGATGCAGCGGCGACGTGACTAATGTGAACAGAACTCGAAACTCTAAACGACCTAGACACTAAGACCAGCAACTCGACACGACGATGCAACCGATAATTCAACTATGCAAGCAATGAAAAGAAAATTGCAAAGGCTCAGACTGGCTTGGACAAAGGATGAATAGATCTAACTCTTTTTTGTGGATTTTTCTTGGATAATAGGTAAGAAAATAAATATAATCTAGGAAAACTGGAAATTCTCACCGAGCAACCTGAAAACTGATACCACTTGATAGAGGCGAGGGTCCCGATCTTTCGATGAGATGATAACTATCGATTTGGTGGAGACGACTTTGACGATCCGACTACAAACGTGCACGACGTTGCGCCTTAGCAATCGCTAAACCAATCTCCTGAGGTTACTAACGATGCTGGAAGCATGATCAGCCTGACCACGAAGGTCTATTCCTGCAAGCAATCGAAGAACGAGCAAGAATATGATAAAGCAATCTAAATATTGCGAATATATATGAAGTATTGATAATGGTGGGGATCCGTAAGCGGTCTTGGTCTGGTCGTTGGACACAAACGAAGTACACGAAGTTGCAATGGCTAACTTTTAACTAAACAAATCCCAAGGAAAAAGCTACTAGATGGATCTATTTATATAGGAGCAAGGGGTGGCGGCCAAGGAGGTGAGAGGATGTCCCAAGGCAGCCTAAAACTAACCCTAGGTCGTACAAGGCTCATGGGCCCAAGTGGAGGTGATGCAACACCTCTGGGCTTGTAGTTTGACTCGGATTCTGCTACAACGTCAGATTGTTTCATCCGTAACTCAACGCTCCGGACGAATTTGACGGTGAATCCAATTGGGTTGGAAAGAGCACGAAATCTAGTTTCCAACAAAAAAAGAATCACCCAATTCGGAGTCCGTATGAAAAAGATGTTGGCGTTTTGAGTCAGGTATGTCTGTGCAGTCCGAATCTGAATCCAGAACGTGAGAGACTTGGACTCTATCTTCTCTTGGCCCAAAAGTGACGTGAGAGGACTTTTTGAACACAACCTAAACTTCTCCTTTTCCCTTATCTTCATATGTGGATTATATAAATGTCCCATACACCTGCAATTAGACAAAACACAAAAGTGTGTGAAGTATTTTTGTTCTGGATAACATAAATAGATTATTGAATAGCTTGCATTAGAAATCACCTGACAAATATGAATGTATGCAATATTTTTGGTCGTATCCAAGGTAGTCATGTCCTCATCAGAGTCGAGAAAGGATCTCTGGCCGAGGTTGATAACACTACTGCTACTTTACTTTATGATACTCTACTCCCTCCTGTTGCTGCAAGATGATGGTTTCCAGAAGATGCTAGTCATCGATAGGACTAGGCCTTTCCTCTATTCTGGCATTTTGCAGTTTAGTCCATAGATATAGCCCTTTTCCTTTGATACAAATTCATACTTAGTTTAGATCTGATGTAAGTCTTGCGAGTACTTTGGATAAGTACTCACGGCTGCTTTGCTACCTCTTTTTCCCCCACACCCGATTGTTGCGACCAGATTACGGATCCCAGGAGCCAGACAACACCACTGATGATTACTACTACCCCGAGGGTGCCTACTACAACGTGACGGCCGATGACGACTTGGAGTAGTTAGGAGACTCCCAGGCAGGAGGCCTTGCCTTTTCGATCATTGATGCTTTTGTGCTAGCCTTCTTAAGGCAAACATGTCTAACTCATGCCTGTACTCAGATATTGTTGCTTCCGCTGACTCTTGTGTATTCGAGCTTATGTATTCGAGCCCTCGAGGCCCCTGGCTTGTAATATAAAGCTTGTATTATTTTCATTTGTGTCTAGACTTGTGTTGTGATATCTTCCCGTGAGTCCTTGATCTTGATCGTACACATTTGCGTTTATGATTAGTGTACGATTGAATCGAGGGCGTCACAATGGGCTAGCAACCTGACCTTGCTGACCAACCTCTTTATCTCTGCACTATCCTCCTCCTTGGGACTTCGGGGACGCCAGTTGAGGCGCTTCTTTAAAGGAGCACTGGAAAATTCTAGAAGGCCGCACCGTACGGGGTCCGACAGGGGGATGCCGTCTATATAGAACCATTCCGAAGACCACTTTGGGTATACCTCTTTGGGAGTTCCAATGGGGTATCCGGATCCAGCTATGCGCCATACTTCGGTGCCGCCCACTTCAAATATGGAGCCTCCTCGATGGTGGGGAACGAGGCAAAAGAACTTATTCCATAATTCAAAATGGGCCTCAATGCTGAGGAACAGTTCGCAAAGGGCAACGAAACCTGAGATGTGCAGGATCGAACCTGGGGTAAGGTTGTGCAGTTGGATGCCGTAAAATTCCAATAGGCCCCTGAGAAAGGGATGCATTGGAAATCCTAGGCCCCGCAGCAGGAATGGAATGAAGCACACTCTCTCCTCCTTATTGGGGTTGGGGAAATTCCCAGCCATCACATCATTGCCGAGTGAGGCCAATCCCGCTCGGATGAGGACTAGATCTGCGAGGGGGAGATAGCCCTGTGTCTAGAGGCGACTCAGCTGAAGATGAGGCACAAAGCAACTTTGCCAATCACCCTCTTGAGTGCCATGAGGGCACGAAGAGGAGCCTGGGGCGCTGGCCATGTTGGAGAGCTTTGTTCGTTGCTAATCTTGACGGTTTTCATTTTTACGCGGTGTGAGATGGCATTTGGGGATCTACATCTCCTTATATAGATGTCGTCTGAGCGCGGTGAGGGGCTTATTTGCAAAAAAAGCATGGACCGTTCGTATTCACCCGACGCACGGAAATCGAAGCGATGAAAGGGAGGAATCATAAAAGACTGAAACATCGGGGTCGCAGCCGGACTGTCGTTAGTCCGAAGTATAATGAAGAACCCGCCTTGCAAAGCCGAAGACATAAGCCGGATACTACATCGTCATTGAAGGCAAGTTCGGGGGCTACTGAGGGAGTCCTGGATTAGGGGGTCCTCGGATGTCCGAGCCGTGTGTTATGGGCCGGACCAGTGAGCCATGAAGATACAAGGTAGAAGACCTTCCCCCATGTCTGGATAGGACTCTCCTCTGTGTGGATGGCAAGATTGGCGTCCGGATGTATAGTTTCCTTCCTCTATAAACTGACTCTGTACAACCCTAGGCCCCTCCGGTGTCTATATAAACCGAAGGGTTTAGTCCGTAGAGGCTATCAGAATTCATATAGGCTAGACATCTATGGTTTAGTCATTACAATCTTTAGGTAGATCAACTCTTGTAACCCCTATACTCATCAAATACAATCAAGCAGGATGTAGGGTTTTACCTCCATTAAGAGGGCCCGAACCTGGATAAACATCGTGTTCCCTTTGTCTCTTGTTACCTTCGATCCTCAGACGCACAGTTCGGGCCCCCCTACACGAGATCGGCCGGTTTTGACACCGATACCCCTCCCACCTATATATACGCGAGGAGGGGGCGCCTAGAACACACACCAACAATTGTTAGCCGTGTGTGGCGCCCCCTCCATAGTTTACGGCTTTACGCCTCCACTCATATCTTCGTAGTGCTTAGGCGAAGCCCTGCGTGGGTCACTTCACCACCAGCACACCGTCATGCTGACGGAGCTCATCTTCTTCCTCGACACCTTTGCTGGATCAAGAGGACGAGGGCGTTATCAAGCTGAACGTGTGTAGGACTTGGAGGTGTCTTACGTTCGGTGCTTGATTGGTCGGATCTTGAGAAGTTCGACTACATCAACCACATTGTCAAACGCTTCCGCTTTTGGTCTACGAGGGTACGTGGACACACTCTCCCCCTCTCGTCGCTATGCATCTCCTAGATAGATCTTGCATGAGTGTAGGATTTGTTTTTAAATTGCATGCTACGTTCCCCAATAGTACCATCGAGACATGGCCATTCATGGCATGCTTGTATTGCACCGTGGATACTCACTTGCTTCCTTCCTCATATAGTGCTTGCAACGATGAGGTACTGCCCCGGTAGCAGCGTAGGGAGTAGGTGAACTGCCCTGTAGCCACTGTGAGCGAGCTCATCCCTACATAGACCTTGCTGGAGCCCATGCGTACTGACTGGTCATTCAGCCCCCATCCCTCTACTGATGCTTGCAGCAGTGATCGAGGCATGGCACGCTTTGCAACCTCTCGAAGCTAGATTTCTTACCCCTCAGATGGGTCGATGATGCACAAACATAGCCTCCCGGGTGGTTCCTATGAAGAGCTTCCCTGGGCCATCCCGACTCTGCATCTGGAACCATTCCTCGATGGCCCATGTCATAGTCCACCGGGTAGATAGGGGTCTTCAAGGTTTATGAACCCGTTGAGGAGTATTCATGGGCCCACTATCAAGGCCCAGTACACCCGGCTAGCAATACCTCAGTTTTTTCTTACGCCGACATCCACCATGTAGACATCGTAGGTGGAGGTTGCCGTCCAGTTTGCCAGTGTTGGATGGTGCGATGCTAGGCAGATCGCCGACATCTTCATCCATGTCGGTTGCCTCATCGAAGGCATAGTCTAGTACATCGGTTAAATCCTCGACTATAGCGACTAGGTGGGTGATGGGCGGGACGTAAATTTCCATGTCATCAGCTTTACATCCAATCTAGTCATTGATTGAAGACTGGCCGTCCGAAATCCCAAGATTCTGGATTCAGTCCAACATCTCGTTTAAAAGCAAGAGGTCCATTGGGCCTATCTCTTTATAGTAGGCAGGGCTAACTTGTAGTATGCTCGACGAAGCGGGTGACACAGCTTCAGAGCACGGATTAGCCAGGGAAAGGGCCTCGTCTGATGTTGAAGAGAACAAATCCAAACTTGAGGTTGGTTCCGAGGTGGGACCTGATCCGAAGATTGGATCTGAGGTTGGTTTTGAGGTTAAGACCATGGTGCCTGTAGGGTTCTCCAACCGATCCGGCGTCCATCCAGAGAGGGTGAGATCGCCATGGGAGTCGGCAGTGTATTCCAAACTCCCAAATCCGATGATCTGATCTAGGGCGAAGCCTTCAACACGACCGAGGTGTCCGGCCGAATCAACTGAATGACAATGTTGTCGTACACGAAAAGCTAGATGGGGACGAAGATATCGCCATAGCCGATGCCACTGTTGATCTAAAGATGAGCCATTGATCCTTTTCGACCACACAGCGAGACCTGTATGGGCCACCAAATTGGTGCTAAAACCGGTGGATCTTGGGTAGGGGGTCTCGAGCTGTAGGTCTCGGAACAATGGTAACAAGGGACAAAGGGAGACGATGTTTACCTAGGTTCGAGCCCCCTCAAAGAGGTAAAACCCTACGTCCTACTCCGATTATATTGATGTGATGGAGTACAAAGTACAAGATGATCTACCTCGAGATCATATGATTGTGTTCTAAACGCAAGGTTGGTGATCGTGCCTCTAAAGACTAAACCCTCTGCTTATATATGCATCAGGGGTACCTAGGTTACACAAATGGTCGGTTGTCGATGCGCCGACTACACGGCAATCCTTGAAGTACATGCTAAGTCTTCAGAGGTTTCCATCTTGATCATTGATTGAAGACTGGCCGTCCGAAATCCCAAGATTCTGGATTCGGTCCAACATCTCGTTTAAAAGCAAGAGGTCTATCGGGCCCATCTCTTTACAGTAGGCAGGGCTAACTTGTAGTATGCTCGACGAAGCGGGTGACACAGCTTTGGGGCGCGGATTATCCAGGGAAAGGGCCTCGTCTGATGTTGAAGAGAACTAATCCAAACCTGAGGTTGGTTCAGAGGTGGGACCTGATCCGAAGATCGGATCTGAGGTTGGGTTTGAGGTTAAGACCACGGTGCCTGCAGGGTTCTCCAACCGACCCGACGTTCATCCAGAGAGGGTGAGATTGCCACGGGAGTCGGCAGTGTATTCCAAACTTCCAAATCCGATGATCTGATATGGGGTGAAGCCTTCAACGCGACTGAGGTGTCCGGCCGAATCAACTGAAGGACAATGTTGTCGTACGCGAAAAGCTGGACGTGGACGAAGATGTCGCCACAGCCGATGTCACTGTTGATCTAAAGATGATCCATTGATCCCTTTCGACCACACAGTGAGACCTGTATGGGCCACCAATATCGGTGCTAAAATCGATGGATCTTGGGTAGGGGGTCCTGAGCTGTAGGTCTTGGAACAATGGTAACAAGGGACGAAGGGAGACGATGTTTACCCAGGTTTGAGCCCCCTCGAAGAGGTAAAACCCTACGTCCTACTCCGATTATATTGATGTGATGGAGTACAAAGTACAAGATGATCTACCTCCAGATCATATGACTATGTTCTAAATCCAAGGCTGGTGATCGTGCCTCTAAAGACTAAATCCTCTGCTTATATATGCATCAGGGGTACCTAGGTTACACAAATGGTAGGTTGTCGATGCGCCGACTGCACGACAATCCTTGAAGTACATGCTAAGTCTTCAGAGGTTTCCATCTTGATCATGCCGAGGTTCACAACTTTAGTAGTCCTTCCTTTTAGTGATTGGTGGGCCATAAGCCCGACCCATGGACAGTAGGCCGTACAGGTTAGCACCCCTTAGTCAAGGACACCGTCAATGTCAACAATGAACAATGGCACAGTTTACTCGTGTTACAATTTGGCAACCATGGATTAGACCACCGCAAGGATTTATGAAAAAAAATGTAGATGACGCGCTTCGAAGACATGGGGTGAGAGGTGTTGCGATTGCAATTTGTCGGGATCACCTTGGTAATCATATTGGTTTATCGGGGGTCACTTCTATGGGTATTACTGACATGCCAATGTTGGAAGCCCTTGCTTGCCGTGAAGTTTTGACTTTGGCCAAGGATCTAGACATCTTCCGGGTCTTGATTTCTTCTGATTGTGCTACATTAATAAAAGATATTCAGGCAAAATAGGGTGTAAGACATGCAACTATTATCCAGAAGATTCGTGCTCAAAATATCATACCTTGGGCTAGCGTCGTTGGAGCACACGATTGCGAGGCAGCGGGCACGTATCGCCACACTCAAGGATGGAGACGCCAACACGACATTCTTCCATCGACAGTGCTCTTTCCGCCGGCAGAAGAACCACATCATAGCCTCACCGTGGATGGACACGTGATCGCGGATCAGGAGGGGATGGCGTAGGCGGCTTTCTCTCATTTTGATGAGCTGCTGGGCTCGGCCCTCAACTGCGGCCACTCGCTAGATCTATCACGGCTCATAGAGCCCTGCGACCTGACTTGCCTCGACGCACCATTCAGCCATGAGGAGATATGGGACGCCGTCAAAAGCCTCCCGGCACGCAAGGCGCCCGGGCCCGACGGATTTACAGCCGAGTTCTTGCGGGCATGTTGGAGCACGGTCAAACAGGACTTCCTGTACATCTTCCAGCAACTCTTTCTGCTACGCGGTCGCGTCTTCAGCAAACTTAACCAGGCCATGTTGACCCTGCTCCCGAAGTGCGCCGATGCCTGTCAGCTACGCGACTATCGGGCGATATGCCTGATACACCTCGTGGCCAAAATCTTCGCGAAAGTACTCTCGCTACGCCTCGTGCCAAGGTTGGGCGACCTGGTCAGTTGCAACCAGAATGCATTCATCCCATGTCGGAGCCTCCACGCCAATTTTGTCCTGGTCAGACAATCCATGAAGCTGTTGCACCAACTTGGGGTCCCAAGAGCCATGCTCAAACTTGACCTCACGCAAGCCTTCGACTCCCTATCTTGGCCCTTCCTCTTCGAGGTGCTAGACCAGTATGGGTTCGGGCCTCGGTTCCGGGAGTGGCTTGCGATACCGCTCTCGACCTTGAGCACTAGGATCACGCTGAACGGCGAGCCAGGGCCGCTGATTTGGCACCGATGCGGACTGCGACAGGGCGACCCCGTGTCGCCACAACTCTTTGTGCTCGCTGTGGACACCCTCGGACGCCTCATCCGCCGCGCACACGAGTCCGGCATCCTGCAACAGCTGCACCCCCGACGAGCCATTCTGGCCATCTCCTTATATGCCGACGATGTGATGCTCTTCTGCCACGCCACACCTGGAGACATGGAGGCCGTCAAGGGCATACTTACACTCTTCGGTGAAGCTAGCGGCCTCCGGGTGAACTACGCCAAGAGCTGGGCCACCATCCTCCATGGCGACCCCGACGCGACCGCGACGATCACCCATGTCGGATGCAGGACGGTCGACCTACCCATCACTTACCTCGGCATCCCGCTCATGTTGCGCCGCCCCACTACCGCCCAACTACAGCCCCTCGTAGATTCAGTGGCAGCCAGGCTTCCAGCTTGGAAAGCATGGCTCATGAACAAGGCTGGACGGCTCGCATTGGTCAAAGCGGTGCTCGAGGCCATCCCGGTTCACCAACTGCTCGCATTCGCCCCCCAAGAAGACCCTGAGGCAGCTGGAGAAGATACAACGGGGCTTCCTATGGGCCGGACGTGCAACTACCAACGGTGGGCACTGCCATGTCAATTGGCGCCATGTTTGCCGCCCACTGGAATATGGCGGCTTGGGGATACGGGACCTGGAGCGCGCTGGCCTGGCACTGAGGTTGCGATGGCTATGGTACACTCGCAAGGACGACAATCGCGCATGGCAAGGGCTTGACTTGCAGTTCACTCAAGAGGAGCGTGCGCTGTTCTTTGCCTCCACCACCATGATCCTCGGTGATGGATTGACGACCTTGTTCTGGGAAGACCACTGGCTCCAGGGGCAATCCATCCGCGAGATCGCTCCTGCGCTTTACCAGTGCATACCCAAACAGAGGCGCAAAGCGAGAGCGGTGGCGGAGGCCCTAACAGGCAATGCTTGGGCACGTGACATCCAGGGAGTGCTTGGGATACATGAAACCGGGCAATACCTGAGGCTTTGGCAGGCCGTGCAGCGCATCACTCTCACGCATGTGCCTGACCAAATGCGCTGGAGGTGGACGACCAACGGCACCTACACGGCGCAGTCCTGCTACGCTGTGACCTTCCATGGATCCACAAGATGCCCCTCATGGAAGCTGACATGGAAGAGCTGGGCACCACCCAGAGTCCGATTCTTCCATTGGCTAGCTAGCCAGGACCGGTGCTGGACAGCAGAGCGGCTGGCCCGTCCCGGCCTGCAGCACCACCTCAGATGCCTCCTATGCGATCAAGAGCCGGAGACCATCCAACACCTGCTCCTGACCCGCCCTTTCACGCAGCAAGCCTGGCACGCCATCCTGGACTGGATGCGCATTCCAGCACAGCCACCACACAATGAGCCCTCACTTACAGACTGGTGGCAGCGAACGAAGGGAGAGACACCACACGCGCTGCGCAAAGGATTGAAGTCCATAGCCATGCTAGTCCCTTGGATGATCTGGAAGCAGCGCAATGAATGTGTCTTCGAAAACACGCGAACATCGATAGAAGCATTAGTGGATAGGATTAAAGCGGAAGCCAAAGGCTGGGCACAAGCCGGGGCAAAGGGGCTCAGGGTAGTCCTACCCACATCCTGGGACGTCCACTGATCGAGAGCACAATCTTTGTAACCCCAGCCTTCTAGGAGGATTGTACTATCCCTTCTCTTCAATGCAATGAAACGCAAAGATCTTTGCGTTTTCTCCAAAAAAAAAAGATTTGTGCTAGCAAATCAAGGTCTCGAAACTTTGAGGCTGATAGCTTAGCCAAATTTGTTTTGTCTTCAGATGTTGGTAGTTATGTGTGGTTACTTCAATCACATGACATTGTAACGATTTCGTTGAACTTGCTTGAATAAAGAAGATGTATACCCAAAAAATGCTTTTTTTGAACGCAGTACAGACGCAAGCGCTCATATACACGCGCATACACTTAACCCAATAAACGCACACACACACACCTCATCCCTATGAGCACCTTCGAAAGACCGTATCGGCATATCATCTTGAAATTTACGACGTCATCCTAGGCACCTCGTCGTCGACGGGAACGTCTCCTCCCACTAAATACGCATCGCCGGAAATCCTAAAATAAATTCAGAAATAAATGCGAGCACCAGTATCAGAACCATGAACTACGAATACCATAGTCCCTCTAACCATCCAACCACAGATCGATTGAAAAAAATGCTGGATCATATTTGCGTAGTTGGGGTGCAGGTATACCTAGCCAAACGGGCCGGTTTTTTTGGGCCGGCATGTTAGTCCGCGTGCCTGGCCCGTCATGGGACGGCCCGGCACGAGACATAGTGGGCCGTGCCTGACACATGGCCCGGCTTGGGCCGTGCCTGGGCTGCCTTGCCCGGCACGCGTGCCAGCCCGGCCCGGCACGGCTAGCAATTGATCGATCAGTGAGTCCAGCGACAGCGAGCGAGCATTTAAATAAAAAATAGAAAAAGGAGCGAGGGGAGCGTCCAACGAGGCAGCGATGGAGCCGTTGAAATAATAAACGTAGCTAAACCTACTGCTACCGTGCTAGTGCTACTGCACAGTGCTACCTACAGCCCTGCATGGCTGCATCGATGTGCCTCCACTCCTGGGCGCAATGCGGCTGCGGCGCTGCGCGCCTGCGCACGGTCAAGGGGTCAAACCTGGCCAGCGGGCAGGGGCAATGCCTTTTTTTTTTTAGCAAATTAGCAAATCGGGTGGGCGTGCCTCGATGGTCCCAGTCGTGCCGGTGTGCCAACCGGGCTAGCGTGCCAGCCCATATAGCCGAGGGGCCGTGCCTGGGCCACGGTGGTCAGCACGCGTGCCGGCCCGGCACGGCCCATGTACTAAGCGTGCCTGGCCCGTTTACCCCAGGCCGTGCCGTGCCGTGCCGGGCCGGCCCATTTGGCCAGGTATAGGTGCAGGTGCTCTAACCTCGACTACGCCTTCGGCTCATCCCCGCGCCTCTATACCTCTCTTGCTCCCTGACCTGTCCACCGTAGCCGCCGCCAGCCAACGGAAAGAGCTGTGAGGCTCACTGACGCCCATGAAGGGTTCCCACTCGCAGTCCCAGGCGGCAAGCCGTCGGCGGCGCTGTGGGTGGCTGCTCCCGCTTCTCGTTGGTGCTGCTTTTGTCGGCGAGATCGCGTTCCTCGGTCGCCTCGACATGTCGAAGAACGCTGCGGCGGTGGAGAGCTGGACCACCTCCTTCTACCGCCTCTCTTCGACCTGGGGCGCGGACGCACCTCCGGGTAGCGGGGACGACGACGACGAGTGCGAGGAGCGGCTCGAGAGGGAGGACGCCGTGCCCTACGACCGCGATTTTGAAAGGGATCCCGTACTTGTCGGCGGTGCTGCTAAGGCATGTTCCTTCCTTGCAATTTGGTATCGACGTTGACGGACTTGCCGGATCTGGTGCTTAATTCGTTCAACGCTTCATTGGGGGTAACATTAGCAGGTGTATAAGTTCCAGTGATCTCTCCCGAAAAAAATCTAGATAATCTTGCTAGACAATCGTCATATGAACTTTTGGGAACGGGCTCGTCTACCGTGCTGAAGGCACGGCAGGGAGCTACAGTGGCCACGCAGTGGGAATCGCAGAAGGCACTGCAGGGCCCTATAGCACTATGTACTGTAGCGAATCTACTGTAGTAAATCTGTACTGTAGCGGGCACCCTGTAGCACCACACTGTTCATAAGTTCCTGTAGCGCGCAGTGGAAAATCACAGAGGCACTGCAGGCTACTGTAGCTCCCCTACCGTGCCTTCAGCACGGTAGACGAGCCGGTTCCGAACTTTTGGGAGGTTAGAGTTCCTAGATCGGCATTTTAACCAACCAAATAGGAGTTATATGCGACAACAAAGTATTGCAATTGAATTATTATTCGCAAGTACTAGTTTCTTATGGTATATTTTTTATGACATATAACTTGTATTCCATTGGCCAAGTTGCTGATCTAGAAATATGTGTGGATCTTAATAACCAGAAGGGAGGGACTAGATATTTTGACAGAAGCTTGTAGAGCTCGTGAGGGTGGAACATAGACCTAGTGCCATACTTGGTGAAACACAATGCCAGTTTGGACTTGCTATTAGAACTGTAAGTTCATAATTGTGAATTTAATGCAGTGTCTTGTAATAGTTGGAACTTCGAAAACTATCAGAAGAGAGCATGGTTAATAGTATAGCCAATAACCGGCTATTTGAAGTTGCCACGTCACCTAGAGTCAACCTAATAGCCCACTCATATAGTAGTTGGTCATACATTTTTTTACGGAACGTGCAACAGAATTGCGCGTCATTTCATTAAGGATGGAAGAAAGGTTTTGTAACAGCCGTCCTGCACGAGTGCAGGCAAGCACAGCAAGAGAAAAACAAAAGTCCGTCCTGCACGAGTTAGTCATACTTGTATATTATGTTATTACTATGCGGCCCACCTTTCTCTCTCGGACCAGTACGAAGCCACAGCGGAATGACAAGGCCTACAAATATTGGGAGGCAGCTACGCACAACTCGGCTTGGATGGATCGGGCGACTTTGGCCAAGGCATGGCACTGGCTTAGGATAGGCACTGTTGAATTAGTAGTTGGTTGCTAACATTTGCCATTAGAGCTGCTCGACCCCCCTTCCTCCCAATTTTCCACAAAATCCCCACCAAATTTCTTCTTCCACCACCACTATGACTTTGATGCGAGCCATGATTGAAGAGTGCCCGAGGATGAAGGCGCTACATGCCTTCCTCGTGGCAAACCCATGTGATTCCGACCAGAAGTGAGATGAGTATGTCGCCCTCGCCCCTGCCCTCGCCGGCTTCCTCGACCCCAAGCGGGACTCCGCAAAGGTGTCGTCGGCCTCATCAACAACGCTCTCACATAGAGCGTTTGACACAACATCGTCATCACCAACCCAACCCATACCTTTGCTTTGGACGTCTTGCTCGCTTCCTTCGCGTCGGCTTCGTCAACATCGAACTCGACTGCGGCTACACCTGCAAGGAGCGATGTCGAGGAGGCTCTCGTGGATCTTGTCCCTGCAACTAGTGGGTTTTGCACCATAGCGCACACCACTTGTTCGACCTCGGGTTTGATCCCCATCAACATCGCCATCCAAGTCGCCGAGCTGCATCGCCGATCCGCCTCTGCTCGTGGTGATCATGCCTCGAACGATCTGGTGCGTGTGGAATCGTCGCCTCCCATGAACCGGTCATTCCTCGCCCCTGGCCATGACATTGGCAAGGCTTTGCCCAAGTCTATATCGGGCTAGATTGTCCGTTGTTCGACCTCGGGTTTGATCCCCATCAACATCGCCATCCAAGTCACCTGAGCCGCCTCTGCTCGTGGCGATCGTGCCTCGAACGATCTGGTGCGTGTGGAATCGTTCTCCCGTGAACCGGTCATTCCTCGCCACTGGCCATGACATCAGCAAGGCTTTGCCCAAGTCTATATCAGGCTAGATCATCTGTTGCAGCGGGATGCGTGGGTCGCCCGGTTCAATGTTGAGTTCAATAGGAGCTCCACTGATTTGTTGGCAGCCATGACGGAGACGGACTCGCCGGCCTTGCTCGAGCTCGTGTCCACTTTGGAGCATCCTTGCAACACAGGCGCATGTGCCACTGTGGTGGAAATAGATGACCTCAACCTTGCAGCGTATGTCTTCGACGATTGGTCAAAACCTTGCCACTCTCTCATTGGTGCTCACATTCTCTCCTGCATTGGATATCATTGATATGGCCATGACCGAGCAACAGGACAACTCTGAGGAGAAGGGTAAATCTGTTCAGAATGGACATCTCCTCAGTGCAGCATGCCATCGCAGTTTGTGAGTTCCTTCCATTTCATGCTCGCCAGTTTTTAACCTGTGAATTGCCCTAAACTACTGCTGCATTCATTGATCCGCCCTTTACTGCAATGGGATGACAAACCTGTGTGACGAACCCATTTTTCTCTGAATGTGTCGTCACTGAAATTGCAATTCTGCCAGCAGAGTTTGCCTATTGCCGCTCCATTGGATAGGAAGCGCAGTGACCATACTGCCATGGGCTGCAACTTCCCGTACAATCTTTCTATTCTGCGCTGGTTCATCTGAAGATGTTCTCATAATTGTTTCTGAACAATTCCAACTGGCAATTGCCTGGGTAATCCAGTTAGAGTGTTTGGAGTCGTGGGACTTCCATTCTTCAACAACCCTGCAACTGACTGTTTTTCATGGCTATTGCAACAAATGTAGTGCCTATTCAAGCTTCGGAATGGTGGTAACAGACAACTGTACTTTGCTATATGACCGTGGGCTGCTCCAGTCGGAGATTGCTTGGTTTTTCAGGATGGGCACTTTCCAACTTGAACTCTTGTTATGCATTCTAGGGCAGGAAATTACTGCGAAGGGTTGCTTGCATATGACATGGAATTCTGGTGGTTTGGCATCTGCTATTCTTGGAATTCTGTTTACTTCCTAATGTCTCAATTGGCACACCAAGTAAGCAGAGATACTAGTACTGCCTCCACAAATGAGAGGAACTTGTCTCAAGAAACTGATGGAAGATCTAGACCCTTGAATGGTTATATTGCCTCATTCCGGGTCTCACAAGCAGCTGCAAACCATGGTGGATCTGCTACAGAGGGACCTGAAGTCACCCCTGTTATGATTTCTCCATCACAACCAGATGACCATGCTTGTGAGAAAAACCGGAACATCTTCCTTTAGAACAAGACAGGAACAAGACAGCCTGCTTGTGACCAACTTAAAGCTCGAACCACCAATGGACCATCTTTAGGGAACAAAAAAGTTTACATGTCACCTTCTTCTGATAATGTTAAGACACCTGATCTGCTGAACCGTCAAATAGCTAGCTATGCACAGAGTCAGATTCTGATAGCTCACAAATAATGGAGATAAGGCCTGCTACCCGCACCTTTAGTCACAAGAAAGCACCAGAACCTCCAAGCAGCAGAATAAGAGCCATAGCATTCAAATCATGGTCTGCTCAGTTCACATGGTCTTCTATGTCACTCAATGCTGCAGCAAACTCTGTGTTGGTACAGTATCTGCACTGTAAAGGTCCCCAGCGTGGCTAATTGCGTGGCCTCAAATATTGGGTGGTTTGTAGTCCAATTGTATGTCCAAATCTACCTTCCCCACGGTCTGGAATGATGGTAAATTTTCCTTCAGGACCTGATGATGGGCAGGAAAGTTATATGCTTCAGATTATGGAATTCTGTTCCGAAGGAATGATCCCGTGGAATTATGCGATACCCCAGAGCTACTGCCTCACTAGTGATCATAATCGATGGGATCCTGAATTAATGCAATGGAAGATTCCATGGTTACATCCACTACTGGAGGGTTGGTTACAGTTTTGTCCTGCTGGAAAAACTTCCTTCCATGGGTACGATTATTCAGATCGTCCGTGGGAGATTGCATGGTAAACTGCAACATTGGCAATACTTTATTTCTTACGGGGTATGCACCCGCACCTTACCTTGGAGTGCTTCATTGTGACCTGCCACTTAGTGATTGGGATCAAATGCTCGGATGTTGATAGAGGCGGGGTGTCCCGATCTTTCGATGAGATGATAACTATCGATTTGGTGGAGACGACTTTGACGATCCGACTACAAACGTGCAACGACGTTGTGCCTTAGCAATCGCTAAACCAACTCCGAGAGGTTATTGACCACGCCGGAGCACGATCAACCTGACCACGAAGGTCTATTCTTGCAAGCAATCGAAGAACAAGCAAGAATATGATAAAAGCAATCTGAATATCGCGAATATGTATGAAGTATTGATAATGGTGGGGATCCGAAAAGTGGTCTTGGTCTGGTCGTTGGACACAAACGAAGCACACGAAGTTGCAATGGCTAACTTTTAACTAAACAAATCCCAAGGAAAAGCTACTAGATGGATCTACTTATATAGGACCAAGGGGTGGCGGCCAAGGAGGTGGGAGGACGTCCCAAGGCAGCCTAAAACTAAATCTAGGTCGTACAAGGCCAATGGGCCCAAGTGGAGGTGATGTAACACCTTTGGACTTGTAGTTTGACTCGGATTCTGCTGCAGCATCAGATTGTTTCGTCCACAACTCAACGCTCCGGATGAATTTGAAGGTGATTCCAATTGGGTTGGAAAGTGCACGAAATCTAGTTTCCAACAAAAAAAGAATCACCCAATTCGGAGTCCGTATGAAAAACTTGTGTGCGTTTTGAGTCAGGTATGTCTGTGCAGTCCGAATCTGAATCCAGAACGTGAGAGACTTGGACTCTATCTTCTCTTGGGCCAAAAGTGACGTGAGAGAACTTTTTGGACAGCAAATAAACATCTCTTTCTTCCTTATCTTCATATGTGGATTGTACAAATGTCCCATACACCTGCAATTAGACAAAACACAAAAGTCTGTGAAGTATTTTTGTTCTGGATAACATAAATAGATTATTGAATAGTTTGCACTAGAAATCACCTGACAAATATGCATATATGCAATATTTTTGGTCATATCCAAGGTAGTCATGTCCTCATCATCCTCCCCTTCTTGAAAATAAAGCCGTCCTCGGCTGCTTAATCTGAAATGTGGCTAACAAAAGAGACAAGGTGTACATGTTGTATATGTATATGTCATCCATTTTTACTTCCCTTGATTTTTGCATATATGACACATGAATAGATGAGTAACTTGCATAGTTCATAAAATCTAAAGCCAAAAAATTAGCACAAGAAGTAGAAGGCATGAAAATATTGCAACTCAGTTTGCACATATAAGTGAAGCTCTTATTCATTTCAAAAGATTGACAATGTTCATCATTAAACCATCCCAACATTGGTGAATAAACCTTACTTGCATCAAATTTACATGCTACAACATGCTTAAATAAGCAAACATGCAATAAGTCATTCAACACAGAATCATCACCAAGATTAGAGGTCATATCAAAATGATTAAACATTGGTTCTTTTGCATCAATAGTTAATTCAATGGGTGCACTCAAAATTGTTGGTATTTCAGTTGTTTGATCACATGGCAAAGTCAAATTATCAACGTAGTCCTCTAAAATAGGTGGTGTGATCAAAGTAGTGGGTAGCTCATCAGATGGTGCATTCAAATTGACAAGGCATTCATCATTCTCATGTTGAGATGGAAGATCAGTACCTTTGTCTTTACCTCTTATGATCAACTCAGATGATGTAGCCACTCTCGGGGGCGATGTGTCACATGGTGGAGGTGATGTAGTCCTGACAACAACGGATGTGGTTGTCATAGTATGCCTAGTAGTTGAAGGAACAATCATATCAACTCTTGGAATGTGCACCGTGCGCTTGTTCTCCTCGTGGCCAACACGTCGTTTTATTTCCTGTTCAGCTTTGCAAGCAAGATGAAACAAATGGTCCATAGGATAACACTCTTCATGAATTAGTATCTCTTGAATATCACGGTTTAATCCTCCCCAAAATCTATCCATAAAATCATCTTCACTTTCTTCTAAAGAGGAATGCAACAAGGTAGTTTGTAAATCATCATAATATTTTGTTACAGTTTCACTACCTTGTTTTAAGTGTTGCAACTTCTTAATCATGTCACGAGTATAATAAGCAGGGACGAAAGTATGTCGCATGGCAAGTTTCAAATCGTCCCAAGTAGTAGGTATATAATCAGGGTGTAACCGACAATATTCACTCCACCAAACCAAAGCATAACCAGTGAAAGAACCAACCGCAACCTTAACCTTTTTATGTTCATTGAAATTATGGGAAGCAAATATATTTTTTATGTCGAACTCCCATTCAATATATAAAGCAGGTTTAAAACGGCCATTAAATGGTGGTATAGATACATTAACCTGATCACGTGCATTTGGATGTTTGTGCACCTCTCGTGACGGTTGTGGTATTTGCAAAGGTGGTGGCACGTCTCCCGCGATCGACAAAGCCCATGAATTGACTCTGGATCCTGTCATGATTAGTAGAACAAGAAACAAAATCCAAAAATAATGTTCCTATAACTACTAGGATGTGGTGGTAAAACGCTCACAGTAAAGCAAATATCAATGTCTTACAAGTTCTTACCATGCAGCAGGCGGTGATCGGCAACCAGCGGTGTCAAGTAACTTCGAATATTGAGTAAAGCGATTGCCAGGGAAGCGTACGTATACACGGTGTAGAAATATGTGAAGCTGGGTTGGCTATATATGGTAGCAAAAGATTAGCAATAATCAATTCAAAGATGCAATGTTGAATAAACGCTCAACGACGGTACTGTGCTGGTCCTAGGCTAGACCGGACTAGAGACGCGAGCCTAGAACACTAATGAGGTCACGGCGTAGCACAACTAGCATCAATGAAGGATACTAAGTAGCTCTTGACAGCAAGATATAAGTGAAGATCACAACGGCAGTGAAGATAATGATGAAAAACAACTGCCAAGCAGGATATACAACAACTCTCTCTCCAACTTTCCTCTTGAAAAGTTTGAGACAATTTTCTGATAAATTCTTTCAAAGAATGCTACTAACTCAAGCTTTCCAATGCAAAAAGAATCACTCAATTCCGAGTTGATATGAGGAGTCAAAGAATTCTAAAACTGGCCTGAAAAATTGGAACAAGTTGTGTTCACGAACTTCGGAGGGCAAAAAGACCTATTTAGAAGCCGATTTTGAGGTGTCGAATATTGAACTAGCTTCTGCAACTATTTAGATGCGGCTCGTCGCTATCTTCAATTTGAGTACTCACGGAGCCAAAACTGACTTCATATGAGGAAGATACACCTGTTTTACTGAACAGTGCGCAAAACAGATTCCAATCCGAATTCAGGTACGAGATTGATTCTAGATAGATCCAATTTTTTTTCTTCTCTTTTTTTTTTCTCACGCCTTTTTTTTCTTTTTCTTTTTCTTCTCCCTCTTTTTCTTTTTTTTTCTTTCCTTTTTTCTTTTTTTTTTCTTTATCTTCTTTTTCTCCCTCTTTCCAAGACAAACTAGATAAGATGCAGATTCGATCAGGCGAAGATGTGAGTGACCTCAACTATGATTATGACAATAAATAGTGCGTAGCACATGGTGGAAATTGGTGGATGGGATGGTGGACAGCGGATGGGATAATGATGCAGCGGCTGCGTGACTAATGTGAACAGAACTCGAAACTCTAAAGGAACTAGACACTAAGACCAGCAACTCGACACGGCGATGCAACCGATAATTCAATAATGCAAACAATGAAAAGAAAATTGCAAAGGCTCAGTCTGGCTAGGAGAAAGGATGAATAGATCTAACTTTTGTTTTGTGGCTTTTTCTTGGACAATAGGTAAGAAAATAAATCTAATCTAGGAAAAACTGGAAATTCTCACCGAGCAACCTGAAAACTGATACCACTTGATAGAGGCGATACCAATGGGCCCAAGTGGAGGTGATGTAACACCTTTAGACTTGTAGTTTGACTCGGATTCTGCTGCAGCATCAGATTGTTTCGTCCACAACTCAACGCTCCGGACGAATTTGAAGGTGATTCCAATTGGGTTGGAAAGTGCACGAAATCTAGTTTCCAACAAAAAAAGAATCACCCAATTCGGAGTCCGTACGAAAAACTTATGTGCGTTTTGAGTCAGGTGTGTCTGTGCAGTCCGAATCTGAATCCAGAACGTGAGAGACTTGGACTCTATCTTCTCTTGGGCCAAAAGTGACGTGAGAGAACTTTTTGGACAGCAAATAAACATCTCTTTCTTCCTTATCTTCATATGTGGATTGTACAAATGTCCCATACACCTGCAATTAGACAAAACACAAAAGTGTGTGAAGTATTTTTGTTCTGGATAACATAAATAGATTATTGAATAGTTTGCACTAGAAATCACCTGACAAATATGCATATATGCAATATTTTTGGTCATATCCAAGGTAGTCATGTCCTCATCATCCTCCCCTTCTTGAAAATAAAGCCGTCCTCGGCGTTGCTTAATCTGAAATGTGGCTAACAAAAGAGACAAGGTGTACATGTTGTATATGTATATGTCATCCATTTTTACTTCCCTTGATTTTTGCATATATGACACATGAATAGATGAGTAACTTGCATAGTTCATAAAATCCAAAGCCAAAAAATTAGCACAAGAAGTAGAAGGCATGAAAATATTGCAACTCAGTTTGCACATATAAGTGAAGCTCTTATTCATTTCAAAAGATTGACAATGTTCATCATTAAACCATCCCAACATTGGTGAATAAACCTTACTTGCATCAAATTTACATGCTACAACATGCTTAAATAAGCAAACATGCAATAAGTCATTCAACACAGAATCATCACCAAGATTAGAGGTCATATCAAAATGATTAAACATTGGTTCTTTTGCATCAATAGTTAATTCAATGGGTGCACTCAAAATTGTTGGTATTTCAGTTGTTTGATCACATGGCAAAGTCAAATTATCAACGTAGTCCTCTAAAATAGGTGGTGTGATCAAAGTAGTGGGTAGCTCATCAGATGGTGCATTCAAATTGACAAGGCATTCATCATTCTCATGTTGAGATGGAAGATCAGTACCTTTGTCTTTACCTCTTATGATCAACTCAGATGATGTAGCCACTCTCGGGGGCGATGTGTCACATGGTGGAGGTGATGTAGTCCTGACAACAACGGATGTGGTTGTCATAGTATGCCTAGTAGTTGAAGGAACAATCATATCAACTCTTGGAATGTGCACCGTGCGCTTGTTCTCCTCGTGGCCAACACGTCGTTTTATTTCCTGTTCAGCTTTGCAAGCAAGATGAAACAAATGGTCCATAGGATAACACTCTTCATGAATTAGTATCTCTTGAATATCACGGTTTAATCCTCCCCAAAATCTATCCATAAAATCATCTTCACTTTCTTCTAAAGAGGAATGCAACAAGGTAGTTTGTAAATCATCATAATATTTTGTTACAGTTTCACTACCTTGTTTTAAGTGTTGCAACTTCTTAATCATGTCACGAGTATAATAAGCAGGGACGGTGTCCCGATCTTTCGATGAGATGATACTACCGATTTGGTGGAGACGACTTTGACGATCCGACTACAAACGTGCACGACGTTGCGCCTTAGCAATCGCTAAACCAATCTCCTGAGGTTACTGACGATGCTGGAAGCACGGTCAGCCTGACCACGAAGGTCTATTCCTGCAAGCAATCGAAGAACGAGCAAGAATATGATAAAGCAATCTGAATATTGCAAATAAATATGAAGTATTGATAATGGTGGGGATCCGGAAGCGGTCTTGGTCTGGTCGTTGGACACAAACGAAGTACACGAAGTTGCAATGGCTAACTTTTAACTAAACAAATCCCAAGGAAAAGCTACTAGATGGATCTACTTATATAGGAGCAAGGGGTGGCGGCCAAGGAGGTGGGAGGACGTCCCAAGGCAGCCTAAAACTAAATCTAGGTCGTACAAGGCCAATGGGCCCAAGTGGAGATGATGTAACACCTTTGGACTTGTAGTTTGACTCGGATTCTGCTGCAGCATCAGATTGTTTCGTCCACAACTCAACGCTCCGGACGAATTTGAAGGTGATTCCACTTGGGTTGGAAAGTGCACGAAATCTAGTTTCCAACAAAAAAAGAATCACCCAATTCGGAGTCCGTATGAAAAACTTGTGTGCGTTTTGAGTCAGGTATGTCTGTGCAGTCCGAATCTGAATCCAGAACGTGAGAGACTTGGACTCTATCTTCTCTTGGGCCAAAAGTGACGTGAGAGAACTTTTTGGACAGCAAATAAACATCTCTTTCTTCCTTATCTTCATATGTGGATTGTACAAATGTCCCATACACCTGCAATTAGACAAAACACAAAAGTGTGTGAAGTATTTTTGTTCTGGATAACATAAATAGATTATTGAATAGTTTGCACTAGAAATCACCTGACAAATATGCATATATGCAATATTTTTGGTCATATCCAAGGTAGTCATGTCCTCATCAGATGTTCATTCAATCTATGTGCTGCACTTGCCCTCGAACCCTGGTGGCCTTACTCGACATCGGTTTGGGATCAAGCCAAAATTCATGGAATTTGCTCGGTGGGTGCGAGGAGGGCAGATGTTTGTGGCGCTGACGTTCTGCTGTGACCACTCCTTCGACGGTTTGACCACGCGCTCTCCTTCGATCAAGTCCGTGCCAACCAAGACTGCTATCTCAATGCATTTTTCGACCTAGTCCCCGTCGACCACGACGACTAAATTGATCTCGTACAAGGAATTACAAATACCATGAGATTTTTGCTTGAAGGCAAGCCGAATTTTATGGAGTGGTAATTGTGAGCCACCTGGGTCTTGCCGGCTTTGAACAATTACCCGGCCCAGCTCAAAGCCACGAAGGAAGGACACGTTTACAAATATTGGGATGCAGCTACACACAACCTGGCTTGGACGGATTGGGCGGCTTCGGCCGAGGCATGGCGTTGGCTTAGGATAGGCATTGTTCATCTTCTTTCTCTGATCTCCACCTTCCTCTCAAATTCTCCTCTGTAATTCCAGAGTTGCAACCAAATTCATGTCAATCAAGTGAATTAGTAGTTTGGTTGCTAACATACAGGACAATGGGGAAAAAATGCAGCTTGCGGAATTCTGAGTGGGTCATGTCATGTCC
Source organism: Triticum dicoccoides (assembly GCF_002162155.2). Classification (NCBI taxonomy): domain Eukaryota; kingdom Viridiplantae; phylum Streptophyta; class Magnoliopsida; order Poales; family Poaceae; genus Triticum; species Triticum dicoccoides. Next base: position 358,659,597 of record NC_041392.1, read on the forward strand.
GTATCACTAGTTCGCTACATGCACGTAATATTTAGGGATGCGATTTTGCTGACCTCCGATCCATCTCACTTAACTGGTCGTTCACTTTATGCACATGGTTCTTGATTGGTTATGAAGCAACTAATACTCTGGTAGGCCCATTAATTAGCCTGACCCAGTTCACTTGCATGCCTAATTTGTAGTTGTACTGCAAAATTTGGAAATTGTGTAACACGACTTGGTAATTGTCATTGGCATCATTTATCATAGTATTGAAGAAGCTCCTGGGAATCAGGATTGTTCACATGTTGCTAATAGATTCGAACGCACATGGTGCCATGCTGATGCAATCATATAAACAAGCGGGGGTAGTGCACTAGTGTGTTAATCAAGGAACACTTTCTTAGTACAAAGTGCTAGTATATTAAATGTTCCCCTTTAGAATGCTTTGGGCGTACTTTGTTCATTACAATGCTTTGGGCGTTTTATTGTTTGTACCATTGTCCACATGACCATATTTGATGCATCATATCTATGGCATTAATGTTCCTCTCCCTTTTTTCTTTTGCTTTATTTGCTGTTTCCACCTATATGCTCATGCATTTCCCCCCTCTCAGGATTGGAATAGATGTTCTGTAGGATGTGAATTCGGGTTTCCAGCTAGTAAGACACCTGATGCTACTTTCGGAATCGCTCCAGATCCTTCCGTAGAGAGTATCCTCAGATCAATGGAATCGTCTCAATATTATTCCGAGAACAATATTAATGCGGCTCGAGGGTGGGTAAGATGTTTCCAGTTACTTTGTTTGCCTGCTGGAAATGACATGTCAAAAATTATGTACTGTGCTCTCTGCTCAGAGTAAATAATAGTGTTGATGAACCAGAAACTCATGATTGTCATATGCTTCCATATATACAACATAATCCGTCACTCCTTCCCTGGCTCCTAGCTCCTTATGATATCCATATTAAGTGCATTATTTACTGCGCTAATTTGTTTGTAGGTTCCATTGTTGTTTAAACTTTCAAAATAGCATAAGAAAGTATGGTGGTAACTATTTGGCTATTGGATCAGTTATCACTTCAAAGGAAATCTAAAAATGAACACTGCTTTTGTCTTATATTATACTCACTCATTACCATATTATTTTCATGTATGTCCAGCTGTTGAACCATCCATTGTCTGTGGTCCTTGTAGGCTTTGTTCGTTCTGATAATTATAATTCTAATATATTGGGTGATTCTAATCCTTTCTATCACAGAAGAGGGTACCAAATTGTGATGACAACCAGCCTTTCCTCAGATGTGCCGGTTGGCTACTTTTCATGGGCTGAATATGATATCATGGCACCTGTGCCTCCAAAGACTGAAGAAGCCCTAGCTGCAGCCTTTATTTCCAACTGCGGTGCACGCAACTTTCGTTTGCAAGCCCTTGAGATGCTTGAAAGCTTAGATGTAAAAATTGATTCCTATGGTAGCTGTCATCGTAATCGTGATGGCAAAGGTACACTTTTCTCTCAGTACTTTGCTAGACATATACTTATATTATTAAATATTATAGCTTATAAGCAAATGCTAGATATGCTCTGTTATGCTTAGAAGACTATCTAGTGACCAGCTTCTGCAAATTTGGTATGATGGTATTAGTTGCAATGCAAGTGATAATAATACTGGATACCGAATATAGCAGTTGTGATGCTGTCAGTGTGAATTTTGAATTGAGATGAATTACTTATCGAATCTTACTTTGTATGGCATGACGAAGACAGATAGGACAAACACATTCACAGAGAGGAGAGTTTTGCAACGCGTAATCTCTGCGTCTTTTCTGTTTTCCCTTTGTTCGGAGATAACCAGCTTACCGGACTTGTACCAAGGTAGAGGATGACTCCATTTGTACTCTTCCTGTCATCTACGTCACCCCAAGCTGCTGTCACTACAATCGAGCAGTTTCTTCACTTCTCCCACAGAAACAGCCCAGCTTTAGTGTTCCCTTCACGCATGATGAGGACCGAACCTCGTGGCAAGATCTGATCTGTTGCGGCCCGACCTTTAACGACACACCACCTTCAGTAGCAGCAACCTCTCGCCTGCGCATGCGATGTACACGAGTAGAGGGTTTGAACCTTGCGCTCCATCACGAGAGAACCAATCTCGACGAAGGAACTCACACGCAAAACAATTTCCTCGCAGAGAAATCGCAACACAGAGGTTTTCTAAAGCTTCCTCCAAAACTTAGGGATTTTAGACAGCTTCCCCCAAAACTCGATACGGGTATTTACCCGAAAAACACATCGTGTTTATTCATAAAATATATCCTCCGTTTGCACCCCTTTGTCAACGACTGCCGCAGATGCCTGCAACCCCTTGTCAATGATCGGTGTATTCATCATGACCTGTGTACTATGAATGTTTGCGCTAGGGTATTGCCGCATCATCCTCCCTTTCTTGAAAAGAAAACGTCCGCGTTTTCAAGTTGTCTTTCAAAGCTTTTTCCTTGCATACTGTCGGCACCATATTTGAGCAAATCAATTTCTCTTCCATTGGCTTTGTGTCCTTTGCTTCCCGTCGTGAACACAAGTATATGTATTCATCCTTCTGGCATGTGTTGCATTGCGGTCGTACTGCCATGGTCGTCCAAGCAATAAATCGCAAACTTCCAGTGGCAAAACGTCGCACTCCACCTCATCAATATATTGTCCAACTGAAAATGACACACGCACCTTATGTGTAATTTTGAGCTGTCCACAACTGTTCAACCGCTCCAAATGACGTGGTTCGTCGCATCGCCACGTGGATAAACCAAGCTTTGCAACCAATGCCCTGCTAATGCCATTTGTGCAGCTACCTCCATCGATAATCAATTTGCAGGAAATTCCCTTGATATCGCACTGAGTTTGAAACAAACTCGCTGTCCTTTGTCCACCTTATTATTACTATACTGTACCCTCTTGATTTGTATGTTCAGCTCAGTGAGTCGTATTGCCTCTCCCTCCTTTATTTTAATGGCCGCATGTGCTTCCTGAACCTTGCCCGTAGCAGGTACTATTTTTTTTATTCTCATCTCTATTAATCACCATTGCCCCTGACTTGTTGAGCTCCTCATGTGAAGAAATATTTTTAACTACAACAAGATCACTCTCAGCCCCTTTCTTTTCTGGTAATATTTCAGCTTTGTTTTTCTTTGCATCAATTGTAGCGTGTGCATGGTCTCGCCTCTTGCGGTCTACCAAATATTTTTCGGAAGTGTAGGATTCAAAAGAAACCCACTGCCCCTTATGAAGAAACTGAATTTTCCTCCAAGAAAAACTGCAAGATTTGTCGCTCCGTAGCTCCCTCTTTTTTGTCCATGGTTGACCCAAAATCATAGAACATACGTACATATGGTGAGGAAACACATCACAAACAACCAAGTCGGTAAATCCACATAATTTGAAGCGCACCTCCTCTTGATATTTGATAGTTAGGAATTGGCCCTGCCACGGGAGCTTATATGGACCCCTCAAAAACAAAAAGAGAGCTTATATGGGTCAGGATGTTCTATCACTGATAACTTCAACGCATCCACCATGGTTTGACTCGCCAAATTTATTTTTGAAGAACGATCCATCATTGTAGTACAAGTAATTCTTCCCACTTGCACCCTTGTGTAGATCTGAAACCAAGAAAGTGCAGTTGCCGGATCCTTCTCACTTCATGACATCTCACCTTCAAAGTAATACTCCGTCCTCATTGCAATTTTAGAATCTGTACCAACAAATTATTGGGGAAATGTGCACCGTAATAAACCTAGTATTCTGCTACCAGTTGATGAGATTTTTAGACAGCTTCCTCTCAAAACTCGATACGGGTATTTTACCCTAAAAACACATTGTCTTTATTCATAAAATATATCCTCCGTTTACACCCCTTTGTCAACGACTGCCGCAGATGCCTGCAACCCCTTGTCAATGATCGGTGTATTCATCATGACCTGTGTACTATGCATGTTTGCGCTAGGGTATGCCGCATCAACGCAGGATATGCTTCACGGCCGCCGAGTGATCTGTTGCAGGTTTGTCCATGTATCGGCTAACCTCTGAAGTTTCCGACAGCAAACATACTGGGTCAGATTTCTCAATATTCAGAATATAGAGCCTCTTGGGTGATCTCCTGACTTCTGCAAGGACCTTGCACTCCTTACCCAACATAATCATCAGCCCTTGATCAAACAGCGTACTTGCAACCAAACTCATCCAACTGCCCAAGACTGTTTATATTGCTCTTCAGCTAAAGTTCAGTTAACAGTTGGTATTCACCATTGTGTGCAAGAAAGAGAGCTGGACCACATCCCTCGACGCCCACAACTAATCCATCTCGAATCAAACTGAACTTTTAATCTTTTGGTCCAGCTTGACGTACTTCTCCACACAGCTTGTTATGTGGTTGCTTGCTCCAGTATCAAGATACCAAGACTTGTTTTCTGACCCTGTCATTTTGGGTGTGACCTTTTCTTTGTGCAGTATCACCTGGTCACCTGTGACTTCAGTGTTCTCAACCAGTTCACACACCTCGGTTATGAGCAGCGCAACATCTTCATCAGTTTGGGTGTTGACTTTTTCTTTGTGCAGCATCACCTTGTCACATGTGGCTTCAGTGTTCTTAACCAGCTCACACACCTCGGTCATGAGCAGTGCAACATCTTCATCGGTTTGCTTCTGTGTCAGGTTTGCACGCTCCTGCTTTGGCTCTGCACAGTCGGAGGCAAAATGTCCATGCTCATCTTAGTTAAACACTTTACCTTCGAAATATCGAACTTCCTATGTTTCTTTTGCTTCCCTTTTCCGCTGTTCTCATGTGGTTGCTTGTTCCAGTATAAAGATACAAGGACTTGTTTGGTGACCCTGTTAGTTTGGATGTGACTTTTTCTTCGTGCTGCATCACCTTGTCACCCATGAATTAAGTATTCTCAGCTACCTCACATACCTTGGTCATGAGCGGTGCTGCATCTGCATCTTAATCGGTTTGCTTCTGTGTCAGGTCGCTCACTACCGTTTCTGCTTGGATAGTTAGAGGTGAAATGTCCATGCTCATCGTAGTTAAAACACTTCACCTTTGAAATGACGAACTTCCTATGTTTCTTCCATTGTTCTTAAGACCGTAAGCCAAGGCAAGGAGCCTAAGCCCCACATTACCTTTGAAGTGTGTAAGTCGAGGCTGTAAGGCGAGGCAAGGTTACTCCTTAGACATAAAAGGAACAGGGCAATCAAGTAGTTTAGCAGCAGTTTAGCACGTACTATGCACTTCCTTGTATTGCAAGGAAGGCCACGACCTATGCACTTCCCAGCGGCCCAAAAGCCCATCTAGTAGCTATATACTCCCGTGACCTAATTCCACTATCCTCACTCCCCCTCCCATTTCTAGATAATATCTAGAATGTTGAATCTTAACTAATGTTTTTAGAGTGTTTTAGCTATCAGTAGAAGTTGATATCTGAAGGCTTCCCAAAGCCCTATAAATAAAGGTCCTCACCTCTAGTTTGTAACCAGACTGTGTACCCCACTATCTATAATAGAACTTGGTGTTCTTATCTAAGATCTTGGATTAGATCTTGTGCTCTAGGAGTTTTGATTGAACTGCTGCTGCCACATTGGCCTGTTTCCGCCTAGCTATATCTAGCACATCATGTTTTCCTTCAACACATGTGATGTACACTTTGTAGCAGCAAGGTGGAGTTTCTCCTCCACAACCTTGTTTTGTTTCAGGTGGTACCAGACCCCTGTTGATCCGTAGTAGTTCTTGATGTCCTCTTTGAGAGAGCTGTAGCAAGCGATAGAGCAATTGGAGGAGAGTATGGATGCTGCAGAACAAAAAATTGAAACGCTGCGTAAAGATCGTAATTCAAGATTCGATCAACTAGTTCAGATGATAAGAAAGGGTGCCCCTCTGTTGCCAATGATGAAAATTCATAGATGGTGGACGAAGATGTTCAACAGGAAATAAAGGGAGGTAGTCTTCAAGCAAGACTACCACAACAACGTGCATTGTTTTTAAGGCGTTCGTAAGGCGTTGCCTAGGCGACGCTTAGGCGTCAGGGCGCCCTGCAAGCCCAAGGCGTCCACTTTTCCTTAGGTACCTACGTAAGGTGTCCGCCTTAAGCTTTAAGGCGTCTGAAGCGTCTGCATAGACGTCCAGGTTGGCCCCCTAGTCTATATTGGACGCCTTGAGCTTGCCAGGCAGGCATGGGAGCAGTTTTAGGCGGGAAACAGAGTCTTGGCAGGAAACAGAGATGTTGTTGGCGCCAACAGGTAAGAGAGGGGAGATAGAGAGAGAAACAACCCCCAATCCACATGCACCTCCTCCTCTCCAGTGGCTCTCACTCACATCCCTCAAATCTCTTTTAGTGGCTAGTAGAACTAAGTTTTTCTTGTCACTCTTCATGGAGTCACTCAATTTTGGATTGTGGCACTCACTCTCTTTTTGGCGGTTCACTCTCTCACTAGTCTCTCCACGATGGCTCGATGCTTGCTTGTCGGCGATCACTTGACTTGGCGACATGGGTCGAAGCACGTACTCCTTGCCCTTCATCTTGAAGCTATAGTGATTGGTTCGCCCGTTGTGGATGACACCGTGTTCGAATTGCTAAGGTCGTTCTAGGAGGAGATGACACACAGACATAGGAACCACATCACACTCCAAGGTGTCTTCGTATGAATCTTGAAGGATACTCGAACGGTGTGCTCCACTTGAATGGTACAAGAGTCACTTAGCCATTGGACCTTGTAGGGGCGAGGGTGCTTCTTCTTCACCAACTGTAGCTTGGAGCATAATTCTTCACTTGCCAAATTGTGGCAATTTCCGCCGTCGATGATCACCTTGACCGTTGTGGATGACACCGTGTTCGAATTGCTAAGGTCGTTCTAGGAGGAGATGACACACAGACATAGGAACCACATCACACTCCAAGGTGTCTTCGTATGAATCTTGAAGGATACTTGAACGGTGTGCTCCACTTGAATGGTACAAGAGTCACTTAGCCATTGGACCTTGTAGGGGCGAGGGTGCTTCTTCTTCACCAATTGTAGCTTGGAGCATAATTCTTCACTTGCCAAATTGTGGCAATTTCCGCCGTCGATGATCACCTTGACAGAACGTCCTTGGATGCCCGCATTGGTGTGGAAGATAGGGCAACATTGGTCTTCATCTTATTGTTGTTGAAGTGTCAAGATCTTGGAGCAACAAGAGCGGGGGGCTCGGATCGTTGTCGCAAAAGATTTGCGCATCTTCATCTTCATTCACTTGGCGATGCATGGCCACGTGCTCTAGTGCTTCCATGTCCTCTTCGCTCATGGAGTCATAGGTGCCGTCATCATTGGCAATCATGGTGCACCGTGTGGGGCACTCGAATATCTTGTGGCCACGGCCCTTGCAAGTGAAACATTGAATTGAACTTGCCTTGGCGGTAGCATCCGTTGGAGTAGTTGACGAGGAAGCTCTTGGCTTGTAGGTTCTTGAAAGAGGACGACTCGAAGATGTTGTAGCTTGCTTAGAACTTGATTTGTCACTGGTGTGGGGTGAAGCTCGTGTAGTAGTTGTAGGTGCCGTAGTTGTGGAAGCTTGGGAATAGGAGCCGTAGGTCTTGGAAGAGTACTTGGCGTACTTGAAGTGATCTTGCACTTATCGCTCCGCCTTGGTCGCTTGGTACACTAGTTCAAGGAGATTGGAGTAAGGTTGGAAATAGGCAATCTTCTTGATTGGGTGGTTGAGGCCATTCAAGAAGCGTGCCATAGTTTGCTCGTCATCTTCCTTGACGTTGGCTCGTATCATGGCAATCTCCCATCTCTTGGTAGTATTCTTCCACCGACTTTGTGCCTTGCTTTACGAGTTGCAACGAGCTCTCATGATATCCTTCATTTGGTTCCAAGTCGTGATGGGTGGATCGCCTTTCTCCCTTCGTCGCTCGATCGCTTGCTCCCACCAAATGAGGATAGTCAACTCGAGGGAGGCCATGGTGATTTTCTTCTCCTCTTCATAATTGTGTAGCCGGAATATCTTGTCGACCTTCATTGCCCATGAGAGGTATTTCTCGGGATCGATGCTTCCGGAAAACTTTGGCATGGTGAATTTGAGCTTGTCGTAGCGTTGTTCATCATAGTGACGATGATGATGTCGCTCATGTCTTGGAGGTGGGTCTTCAACCTCTTGTTCCTTATGATTGGCTTGACGTTGAGGGTGAGTGATTCTTGCCTGGTTCCTCCTTTCTTGGCGCTCCTCAAGACGAGTGGCTTCATCTTGTTGCTCTTGACAGAGCTCTTCTTGTTCACGTACTCGGTTGCGCTCATTGACGGCGCGAGTGGCTTCTTGGAGAGCACGTTGTGCTTCAAGCGCTTGTTCCTCACAGTGTTGTTGTTCTTGCCGTAGTGCGTCACCGTCTTGGTCGCCTTGGCGTCGGCGTTGTCGAGCTTGCCCTTGGTCCATGGCATCTTGTTCTTGGCGACGATGTCGTCCGCGCTCTCGAAGACGGTCTTGCAACCCCTTGCCATGGAATGGATTTTATGAAGCTTGATGATCATCTCGATGATGAGAACGATGTTGTGGAGGACTTGCATCGGAAGAGGTGTCCGAAGAGTGGTGACTCGAGTGGCGCCGTCTTGATGAAGAAGATGTGGAAGAAGTGCGGTTGGCCATTAAGGCACGAAATTCTTCCATTTGAGTGGATAGCTTGGCGTCAAGGTAGTCCCGGGTCCTTGCTTTTGAGTGGCGTAAGTCGGTGGCGAGTTGCTCGATGCGTTCGCCCAAAGCTTCACTTTCTTGATGTAGTGCTCGTTGAACGCCGAAGAGATGACCTTTGGTGACGTAGTCATTCGTGTCATCTTGCTCCTCGAATAGTGGGTTCGATGTACTTGGCCTATCCGTCATGGTCAAGTAGAGGTGAGTAGGAAATGAGGGAACAATACCAAAGTTACCTTTCCCAAAGATTGAGGATGTATTGAGTATAACTCAATGTAGTGCTATAATAGTAGAATTGGTATCGGGTTTGTTTCTCACACCTACAAAAGTAAAGGCTTGTTGAGGAGCTTGGTTAGGAGGCACAAAATTCAAGCAAGTGTTAGTCAAGATATTGATAATGTTGGAGATTCACAAATTTTGCAAGTAAAACAAATAGATTAAAACCGAGGATGTCACTTGGAAGTTGGAACACACACACGAAAGATAAGTGGAATCCGCGCAATCAAGGAATGAGCACAAAATGCGATATCACCAGAAATGCTCGTGTTGCACGGATACTAGAGATGATAACTCGATTGCTCAATGGGCTAGATACGCTATCCACCAACCTATTAGAGTAACGTGCCGTCTTCAATCCCAAATATGCTATGTGTATATGATCCAATATGATGTAATTATGCAAAATGGCTCAATGTTGTTGCTTACAAGCTCTTTGTTTCTCTTCTTTTGCTTAAAAGCCTTTTCCGTTTTTTTGTATATACTATGCCAAAATGCTTGATGCTCGAGCCAATATATGAGACAAGTATGTAAGATATGCACGGGAGACGCTTACGTCACAATGATGGTAGCAAGATGATTGCACGCTAAAAGTAGCTATGCGGCGTAAGCGTATCACTAAGGTGCACAAAAGAGCGTGGCCAGGCAATTCTCAACTCGCTAGTCTCGACAGGGAAGGAACACAAAATGGCTTGGGGCTATCAATGTGATAGCAAGGAATGTACAAAGATGTTGAGGTTATTGTCCTTGCTTACGGTTGGTATGAAGGTGAAGAGGTTGTTGTCGATGTCGAGTCCGCGGCGATGATGAATGGCGGTGATGTTGATGTCGAACCGTCCCTAATTAGCCAAAACACCTTAGGAAACGAAAATCGCATGGGCACGGGGTTGAGGATAAGTGAGGCCCGTGTGCACGGGGTTGTCAGGGGCCCATGCGCACGGGATGTTCCGCTAGCACAAGAACACACCCAAATTGGTGGTAAAAGAAAATTTTCGAAGAAAATTTGATGGTGGAAGAGGTTGAGGATGGAGGGGAGGGTCTGATCCACTTGCCAAACCACAAATTCATGGACCAAATCAACAAAATCTCACAAGATCTAACAAATTGCAAATTTTTTGGTAGGGCTATTTGTGGGGATTTAAGAATTGGGACAAAAATCAACAAAATTATGCTAGAAAAGTGGGGGTAGGTACTCCAAGATGTGAATCAACCTTGCTCTGATCCAAGATGATGTAGGGTGGAACCCTAGTTCATGATCTTTTCACATTTGGAGGGGAAAAAGGGGAAGAATCAAGAGGAACACAAGAGAAATCACTCGAACAAAACCCAGATCACACATCCACTAGAATAGCATACATGAGATCCACAAGTATAACATGAACAATCAAGGGAAAATAGCACAAAGGTAAGGTTCTTCTCAAATCCAAAGGAGATGAGGTCTTGATGATAGTCTTCCAAGAGGAGGTCTTGATATCCATTTGGGGATCTTCTCCTAAGAGGTCTTGATCTCCAAGAGTAGTGGTAGATGAGCAAAGCTCTCTCTAGATCATATCATATACTTTGCTATCCCTAACAAATGGCCTAGGTACAAAATATATAGGTGGCTGGAGGTGAGGGACGAGTGGAGGGGCAAAAGAGGCAATCCACGGCCAGCTCGCTGGAGAGTCCGTGCGCACGGGCTAAGTGGACCCCGTGGGCATGGTACACGCCCGTGCGCACGGGGTGCCCAGCTGCTGCAGTGGAGGGCCCGTGCGCATGGGGTCCTGGAGGTATCCAGAAACTCTCTGGATAGGCCGTGCGCACGACTCTGGACAGGCCGTGCACACAGGGTCACCTGGGTGCGCCTTTTCCTTGCTGCTGGCCTCCACCTTCCGTGCAATCTTCTCGTCCTTCTTGGACTTGACGAGGCTCCTTAGCTCTATGGTGGGGGTCGTTCTCGTATCTAATGATACACAATGTTCCACGGTGAGGTAGCAACCAAGTCCCATCCATATTTTCATGTCGAGCTCGAAGAGGAGTGATTCACCTCGCTTTCGATGGCACGTGCACGTGCTCTTGTCATTGGTCCACTTGGTGCTTGACGAGTCGGTGTGGTGTCCATGGCGATGACCAAAGGATGCCTCGCATCACAAGACGACCTATCCCGAAGCAAACTAGAAGCAAGGGTAAGGCAAAGAAGGCCCAAATGTTATAAATGCGGTGAAGGGAGACACATCGAACAATTGGCCACCGAGGAAATTTGTTTAACACAACTATCCATGATGGTGAAGACGATAAGGAATAATACAAATCTGAAGAGAGGGACAAGAAGGTGAAGAGGTGGTATGTGTGATTCAACATCTGCTATGTTCCATACCGCAACCTGATAACACACAACGAAAGAAAATGTTTGATAGCAAATGCACGGTAAATCGCAAGGTATGCAAATTAGTGATTGATAGTTGCAATTGCGAGAATCTCATCTCCTAGAATTTGGTGAACCATTTGAAGCTTGAAACTCATGATCATGCCAATCCCTACACTATTGGGTGGATCAAGAAAGGAGTGAATATGAGGATCACCAAACAATGCAACCTGCCATTTTCTTCGGGCAAGTATTATCGCTCGAATGTGTTATCTGATGTGGTTGATATGGGTGCCAGCCATGTTCTTTTTGGAAGACCTTGGCAATTTGATGTGGATACGTTAAGGGAAGGAATTACACTTTCATTTGGAACAAGAGAAAGATAATTATTTTTACCAAGCAATACTCATAGTAAGACCTCTAAGGAGGAAAGGAAAAGTATGTTAAATATCTCCTACACCTCTAATGAGTTTATGGAAGACTTGAAGGAGGCAGATTTGTGTGCTGCACTTATTGTGAAAGGAGAGGAGCAACCAGTTGTCGAAATTCCAACGACGGTACATTGCTTATCAGCAGAATTTCAGAACATACTTGGAGAGCCACAAGGCTTACCACTGATGAGAGGAATTCAACATAGAATTGACTTAATTATGGAAGCAAGTCTTCCTGATCCTCCACACTACCGAATGTGCCCAAAAGAGCATGATATATTGAAGGAGAAAGTTGAGGAATTGCCATAGGAGGCACATTCCAGAAAGTATTAGCCGGTGTGCTGTACTAGCCCTGCTCACAACAAAGAAAAATGGATCTTGGCGCATGTGTGTGGATAGTAGAGCCATCAACAAAATCATCATAAGGTACATATTCCCTATTACCCACCTGGATGATATGTTGAATCAACTTAGTGGGGCTAGAGTGTTCACAAAGCTAGATTTAAGGAGCTGATATCATCAAATTCATATTAGACCTGGGGATGAATGGAAAGCAACCTTCAAGACAAAGGGTTGCTTGAATGGATGACCATGCCATTTGGACATTCAGAATGCACCAAGCACCTTTATGTACTTGATGAATCAGGTCCTTTGGCCCTTCTTATCCCCCTTTGTTGTGGTTTATTTTGACCGTGTTGACGATGTTGGCGAACCAGTTTGGAACGATGCTGAACAATCGCTGCACCATGGCCTTGTCCGCGGGAGTCATGCCAATGGAACGGATCTTTCTCACTAGCATGGTAAGCTTTCTGGCGAACTTCGGGATCGTCTCCCCATCCGCCATGTCGAGGTGATCAAACTGCCTCTTGAGCTGGGGTGCACACGCCTTTTCACTCCTCGCCGATGAGCACACACCGGATCGGCTTCCATGCCTCCTCCGCGGTGCCGTAGTTACAACCTACATCATCAACGTGATCTGGGACAGATTGAGAGAGCGCGGCGAACACTCCCTCATTTGCCGGCTGGTTGAACTCCTTGGTCGCCGACCAGATGGAGAGTGCCTTCATCTACACCTTCATCTTCAAGGCCCACAATAAATACATTTCTGTCAGCATCGATATTGCACTGGCACATTAGTGGCCCTCGATGCGGCAGCTAGCACCAGGACGCTGACGTCTGCATTGCTTGCACCGGTCTTCCTGGCCGGTGGTGGCGTGTACTTTTCGCCGCTGCCTTTTCCACCACACTTCTTAGGTAAATCTGGGAATGGGTTTTGATTAACTGGGGCCAATGGTTTGGTTTTTTGCTCTGGGCTTAATTGGTTCGGGTTGTGATGGGCCAGACTGTTATCAGTTTGGTTTGGTTTGGGTTTACATAAAAACAAGTTAGGTATGGCTGGGTGTGGGTCTAAATGGTTTGGTCGCTAACAGTTGCAAATCCTGGTTTAGAACCGGTTCTTGAAGTGGGTGTATGCACGCGACGTGACGTGGCTGTTCACACACGTATGTACGCGATGCGACGCTTCTGGACACATACGTATTGGGCTGCTACTATGGATCAATTAAGCTACTAGCTAGCTTGTTTGTTTCTTGGTTAGCTTTGTACATGCAGCAGATTGATTTGGTTTCAACCCAAAACTAAGAACTAGGTTAAACCCATAGTTTGAATAGTGGTTTGGTTTTGGTTGAGGTGGACAGGGCGTACGGTTTGGTTTGGTTTTGGTTCTGCATGATAATTGGAGGTGTGGTTTAGTTCTGATTCAAACTCCGCGTTGACTGGTTATGGTTTAGGTTTGGTTGAGTTGTATAACCATTGCCAGGTTTATTCTTAGGAGATGTATCCCCCATCGTCGCCCCCAAACACCTCTGATCATCGCCACCACACGCCCAAAAGTCCTAACCTAAAGGCTATGGTACCAATTGATGGTTTTTGTGGGTGATCTGCTCTCTCTCTCTCTCTCTGAACCAAGCTGGACAAAGACAGAGTGGATGAACGCAGTCACAGGGATAAGAGGTTTTTGAGACGTGTAAACTCTGCGTCTTTTATTTTTTACCCTCACCACGGTCCTACAATTGTGCACGCCATCCCACGAGCTGGGATCATGCCGAGTCAAGAGCTTAACTAAACGAGCTAAAGACTAGGCCTGGCCACAGCTGGAACGCAGCAAGCTTCTGGCCCATGCAGACTACTTGCAGGCTAAAGAAAGTGCGGGTACGCTTATATAGCTACTATGAAGATAGCGAGACATGAAAGATGCAGATACCTTGAAGTTAACATTAACACTGTATTCTTGATCAACATCGTGTCCACATTTTGGGATTTAGAATGTACTTTAGTCTTCGATAATGAGCTACTAGTAACTTCACATTTGACTTTGTACATTTGTTTTTTCAACATACATATGTGCTCGTAATTGTGTTTATGAGGTATTGGCAATCCCATCCTCCCAGGCTCAAACCTGGGACAACTAACCTCTCTCTAAAATCAAATTGCATGTGTGCCTGCCTGGAGCTTACAAAATGGTTTTCTTAGTAAGTATTGTTAGAAAATACGGAAAATCTATGTTGAAACCGTGAGAATACATGTCTTCCCATGCTGCTCCTTTTCCAGTGGGTTTTACCTATATATGGAGAGAGCATATGCATGAATGCAGCAATTGTACACAGCATGCTGACATCATCACATTAATTGCTTTTTATGAATTTTTGAAATGATTCATCTCACAAACAGTTAATCTGATTAGCGATCCGTCTTAACTAGCGGGTTTGCCTCGACGAGGGCTTTGAAACAAGATCGCTTGTTGACATGTTTTGATGATTTTTGTCGTCGCCACAAGTCGCCAGATTATTACCATAGTTGCCATCTTAACGGTGAACAGTTGCCATGATGATTGTATATAATTATCAGATAATAGTAGCGTATGTTCAAGAACACTGCAATGTTATGCATAGCTAGACAGTGTATTCAAGAGCAAGAATTAGGAGTGCACGAGTCGATCCGAGGTTGAGACTCATAGACTAATTGTTAGTAGTCTAGGCTAATGCTGGACTACTCAACATGGTACTGTAATACCCAACTTACAGAACTCAATTACTAATACCTAGTATGTAGTATATACTATATAGTACAGTACAGTATACAATAAAAAATGAATGCATGGGAAGTGGATGCAGAACCTGAGGCTGTGCCAATTGTAATAGCTATTCATGAGGAAGTGGATGAAGTACTCAACTGCTCACTTGTCCCTCCCAATTTCCCCTAAAAAACCTTATCCCTCCCAAATTGAGTTGATCGACTCATACACCCAGACTAGTCTGGACTAGTCACTCCACCACTCGACTCAACAAGCTAGTCTACATGAAGAAGCTAGTCGACAGTCAGATTGAGACTACTAGACTAGTCACGCGACTAGTCAAGACTAGTCGTGAGACTCATAATCCATGTTCAAGTGTTAACAATTGGTAAGAAGAGACATAAACCAACACAAGTACCAGGAAGCAAGTCTTGTAGTGGTGTATATCGACGTCCAGAAATCTGAGAACTAAGTTAATTTAATCTGGCAATGAAGTGGGAAACAACATGGCGTGTACTTGATACTAATCTGGCAAGTATCGACAAAAAAATGTCGTCGAAACATGCCGACATGGGATCTCGTCCCGAAGATCTCATCACGAGGAAACTAATTGTGAAAGCGGATTGTAGATCGATTCAAGAGATAAAACTATTTAATAATGCACAATCAAAAGAATCTTTGCTGATATCATGCTTACTAGATTGTGATGCGCGCCTTGCTGCGCTATTTTTCTGGCGCGTTGTTGTTTTTAAATTTTATTTTTGAATTATTATGGTTGCTTGGTTCACTTTAAGTGTGTTGGGCCGTTTCTGGGATTATTGCCCCTTGATTCTGCGATTTGTGCATGGTGCTCGTCCTGAAGGATCTGCGGTTAGTCGGTTTGATATTGAGTTTTGTGACATGTTTAAGCTTGGTTATCAAGGTTCGTTGGTTGCGAGAGTCGTCGACACGTACATAAAAGTTTCTTGTGGTGGAACCAGCCCATCAGGGTTCAAGTCAGACTTGGCACTGGTGCTCGTATTTTCCTGGATTTATTTCAGTTTTTCCAGTGATGTTCGTTCAGTGGGGGGAGACGTTCACGTCGACTATGACGCACCTGTGATGACTTCGTCAATCTCAAGATGTTGTGCCGGCTCAGTATCTCGGAGGTGCTCATAGAGATAGGGTGTCCGTGCGTGCATTCATAGGGGTAAGTGCATGTCCGTGTATGTGAGCATCTGCAAATGTACTGTGTTAAAAAAGAAGTGGTCAGCTAACAGCCCACACGACCGCCACAAATACATGCAACACAAAAGCAACGCCCCATCCACTTTACACATGGACCCCACCATGAGGCTCCAGTCCGGTTTCACCAGAACGCTTCCCTTAAAGCGAGCTTAGAGTTTTAGGTGATGCCTTGTTGCATGCATGCAAGAAAGAGATGGGAGGGTGCCGGCGCATGGGTGGGCAAAAATGCGGCACCGCTCTCTGGTGCAGTCCGAGAAAATATGTTGCTGCTAGATGTTTGTGATAGCTGTGATGTCAGCACTGCTAAAACTCACACATGGATTGTCTATTCAGTCCTTTTCTGCCTCGGTATGTTCTCAAATTTTGTGTTTATCTTGAAAAAGAGGCTATCGCAAGAATTTAGTGATGCGAGTGGCGGTGACATCGAGCACATTGTTTGATTTCCGAAGGTTAAAGCTTAATGGCCATGGTTCCCTTTTCTTGTTTAAATTGAGTAATTGACAAGGGCTTTGACTATATTATATACATCAGTTGTTTATAGGTTCAACTAATTGCAACAATGAGGATTGTTAGGTCCAACTTCGTTAATTAAGGTTCTAATTTGTATCATTATGTAGTTATTTACTCCCACCTATTGCAAACATAAGCAGTTTTTGACATTGCTAATTATACCATATTACAATGCCTCAATGAAACGTGAATTTGTATATTTCTTGATGAGTCTAGTAATACCAATTTCATGTGGCCAGTCTAGATATGTTGTTCTTCACTAAAATTGCTTGCATCGGCATGATTCTAGGGTGACTTATGTTTGTCATTGTTGGGCCTACATGCTTTTACTACCCATGAAAACAACGGCACATGATGCTTTTGTCTTGGATGCATAATTTTTGTTGTTATATTACACTTGAGTTGAAATATAATTGTAATGCCTACTTCGTTTGCTGCTTGGATGCAGTGGACAAAGTGGAGACTCTAAAGCGCTACAAATTCAGCTTGGCTTTTGAGAATTCTAATGAGGAAGATTATGTTACAGAAAAGTTTTTTCAGTCACTGGTAACAGGTAATACTGTATGCTATAACCACTCACCCAAATCCCAGTGCACTCCTACGACTCACACAATTTGCACCGTGTAACTCTCATTGAGCATAGCAGGCTGAGTATATGTAACTAGGTTGTGCCTCATGACTTCAATTAGTTGAGTAATGAATTCTATGAACTGCATGTGCTAGTTGATTCGAAAATATTTTGTTCACATGGAAAAAAGTCTATGATCTCAACAATTGAAATGTATTGTAAAAATGCCATCTTCAAGAAACTAGACATACTGTGAAACAAAAGGAGTTGCATTCTCAAGTGATTAGAAGAATCACCATTTTTCTAATATTCTCCATGTTTACTCATTGACACTTTCTTATTTTGTTGCTATATTCCAGAAGTCGATTTACATTTTAAGTTTATGAAGTTTTAACTGTAGATGGAATGGAAGTGATTTTCCAATATTTGATTTGCACTTCATTACAGGGGCCATTCCAGTTGTCGTTGGCGCACCGAATATTCAAGAGTTTTCTCCAGGAGAAGGTGCAATATTACACATTAAGGAGCTTGATGATGTCATTTCAGTTGCTAAGACAATGAAACATATTGCATCAAATCCTGATGCTTTTAATCAATCTTTGAGGTAGATATCCTTCTTTGCCAGTTGACCACATCCCTTAAGTAACATGTGTATCATGCACCAATCATTTTGTTGGAACAGCCTATGTTCTCTAGCTAAATTTGGAACAACCATGATCCATATTTGCAAGATCAAGTACTTAATTAGCATGAGAGCAATGGAAAATATGGGAGCCTTGTTTTTCTTTTCTGAAGCTATATTCCAGTTTGCTGGGGAGTAGGCTGTGTTGCATTATGAACTTCAGTATGATGATGCTTTTGCCTATTTATTTTTGTTGCATCAGGATCAGGCATCAATCGGCAATCATCATATTTGGTTAATATGTGACTTGTTCAGGAACCAAATTGCTGCATACTTATCAAGGAATGAATTTCCCCATCTAGATAGGCTTTAGTGTGGCTCTGGCACTTTGTATTAAAGATAAGGATGCAATCCTAGACTGAACATGACCAACCACTTAGAGCCTACAAGCTTGAAGCACGCGGCAGTTGCTTGAATTAGGCTTTATATTATAACCAACGGGAACTTCACTCTAACTTACTAATACTTCTGAAATAATCTGTTGCTCTGAATGAAGGTAATAGTACAGTGTACTGCTATTAGTGTCTACTGGGAATAGATGTGATCTCTTTCACGTCCTAGTCTCTCGGATCTCTTTATTTATTTCTACCATGATGTAATCTCTTTCACGTCCTAGTCTCTCGGATCTCTTTATTTATTTCTACCATGATGTGATCTCTTTCACGTCCTAGTCTCTCGGGTATCATCGAGTAAACTTTAGAAGATGCATGAAAATTCATGTTTTTATTGACAAAATCTTACGTTACAATTTTGTCAGAGATCTTCTAGCAGCCATAGCGTCATCATGTTTCTGTACTCAAATCATACCATTTGTTTTGCATCTGTAGGTGGAAGTATGATGGTCCATCTGATTCTTTCAAGGCACTTATTGACATGGCAGCGGTTCATTCATCCTGTCGCCTTTGCATACATATCGCTACGAAGATTCACGAAAAAGAAGAAAGAACGCCAAAATTTATGAATCGCTCATGTAGTTGCTCCAGCAAAAGAGGAACAGTATACCACTTATTTGTCAGAGAGAGAGGGCGGTTTAAGACAGAGAGCATTTATCTAAGGTATGGAAATACGGTTGTGCTTACCATGTACTCCCTCCGTTCCAAAATAGATGACTCGACTTTGTACTAACTTTAGTACAAAGTTGGGTCATCTATTTTAGAACGGAGGGAGTATTAGTGACTGGTATTTGCAGTTAACATCATTAAGAACCAAGAGAAAAACAGCAACTTATCATTTTGTATTCCGTAGTCTCAGCTTCTGCTATGTTGTTGCCTAATTAATTATAATTACTAGTTTCCTTGCATTATGAAATTATTAAGTTTTTTTACTGCATCTTTTTGCTTGTTTCCGTTCTGCGTTCTTACAGATGTTCCCTGTGTATACCATGCAGATCAGATCAGTTAACTTTAGGAGCTTTGGAGTCTGCCGTGCATGGTAAATTTAGATCCCTCAAGCATGTTCCTGTATGGAAGGATGAAAGGCCATCAAGTATTCGAGGCGGGGATGAGTTGAAGGTGTACAAAATTTACCCAATAGGTCTTACAGAAAGACAAGCGTTATATAAATTTCAATTCAGTGATGATGCTGAAGTTGCTAGATATATTAAGGGCCATCCATGTGCAAAGCTTGAGGTGATTTTTGTATAACTACAATATTGCCATCTTCGCTACCTTTTGCAACTGCAAACTAGTTCTGTGTGTATTGAGTTTCTGCTGTACTGTAATAGATCCCCGTTTATGTAACGTCAACCTTGATACAAGTCACAACTTTGTAGGCTTTGTGATACTGGGATGTAAATTTCTATTGACAGGCAAGTACATCTTTTGCGGGAAACAATTAACATGGATTGCGTAACACAAGTAGAAACGTTGTGCTTTGTAATGACAGTGTCGGACATGCATTGTGAGTAAATCTGTGTGTGGTTCTGTTAGAAATACTAGCAAAAGTGCCTGTGCGTTGCAATGGGAGAAACAAATTATGACCCGAAGCTTCCCCATCCATGTTATCACTTCTCTTCTTTGTCTTCATTGTCGATGGTGGTCATGTTGTCATCTAAACCTAAGAATTGCAGCGTGTGAACGTGTTTGAGATCTCAGTCTTGGCCACATCTGGACAATCTAATTCTCACGTGTTGCGTTTGTGTTATCTTGCTTTTACGTCCGCGTTTGTGTTATCTTGCTTTTACGTCGTACTCCCTTCGTTCGGAAATATTTATCATCAAAATGAATAAAAGGGGATGTATCTAGATATATTTTAATTTTAAATACATTTTTTTTGTCCATTTTGATGACAAGTATTTTTGGACAGAGGGAGTAGTAGTTTAGTACCAGTCCGTGTAGGACAAAAACAAATATTAAATCCAACTTCAGTTAAAACGATCATTACCAAAGGCTTTGTTTATTTTTTCTTGAGACTTTCAACCACGTGCATGCAGTCGAGTTTGAATTAGTCCCGATTCGTAGATCCCCTTTTGATACCTTTTTCATTCATTGATCAGGGCATATGATTGCATGCATTGTCTCAGGAATGTCCATCTTTAAATTATGCAGGGTACATGTATCTCATGAACTAGTTGATTTCCCGCGCGTTGCAGCGGGATGTTTTGCAATCAGCTTATATGTGAGAGATGCACATCAAGAAAGAAAATAAGAAAAAATTTGATAATTGTTTGCTAACCTGCATGAAAGGATTAACAAAGAGACTATTCGGTAAACATCTCCTCCAATAAGAATTTTTTCACGGTATCTCCTCAAATGAAGTTGCTTGGTGATCAAGTGAGTTGATGAAATAATGCTTTTTACGAACTCGATCTCAAGAGAATAACACTAAGGCATTAGGGGAGAGGTAAACACATTGACGGAGCTCCAGCGGGGTGTCTGGGACATCTACCTGTTTGGATAATGATAGAAGCATATGCGACGATGAAGCTATGTTAGTATATCACCTGCAGTGAAGCTGTGTTATGTCAGAGAAAGTGCGGATGGGATCGAAAAAGGAAAGTAAAAAAAAATGAACGAATCCTTACTTGTTAGTGAGGCCATTAGAAATGCTCATTCGATCATGCTCTCATCATGATGGTCGCCATGCTACTACTCCAATTAAGATGAGACCCATGGACCCGCAACTTTGGATCGCGCAACATGAGGATCAGCCCAGGTCAAACGGCGGCAAGAGGAGATACCTGTCACCGCCGCCATGTGCGGACTCCTCCGCATGCTGTCGGAGCCACATAAGCCAGATTCGGGCTTTAGGACCGGCAAACATAGGGCATCGATGGAGGCTTAGGCAAGTCTTGAGGCAACGACGACCTCACCGTCATAAAGTGATGTCCCCATAGACTTGAGAGCGGCAGTGCACGTCCTCGACGACTGTGCGTGCAACCGTGGCCTCCCTGTAATGCTCCCGCGATATGGTGCGATTGGACATCTCCCCTCCCTTTTTGTTCGTTATATAATAGTAGAGCTTTGCTAATATTACATCATCTATATGGTCTGATCAGATAAACCAATCACCAAACAAATCAATCCAAAACTAATCTAAACTATGATTTGCTGGTTTGGAGTCTAAATTTTTGATAAAGAACTTGATTGATTTTCTGGCTTACCTTCGCTGCTCTAGCGAGTTCAGTAGACGATCGATGTCTCCGGCTCGTGGCGCCAAGCTCCGCTACTACGTCTGCAGAACTGATTGCCATCCAGCCTATTTCTCTGGTCGATGGGCATCAGTGCACTATATTCGTTCGTGATTTGTATGTAGATCTCTACAGTAGTGTGGGGAATGCATGTGGAAGCCGAATTGCGCTTCAAGCCTGCAGATTTCTGGTGAAGGCAACCAGAGGAAGCTTGACCAGTGGCATCGCAATATGAAGAGTGTCACGAATAAAGAAGGAAGGTGAAGAATTAGGAAGATATGGTGGAGTTTTATTGGTGGATGGTAGATGGAAGGAACCATCAGGCGAAGAGGCAAACAAAACATATTGATTTGCTCACATTGAAGGCTGCATGTTACAGATTAGTTGATTGGTGTTTACGGCTGGAAACAAAACACATGTCGTCATGCATGTGGAGAGTTGTTGATCTGCATGCATGTGGAGTTGCTGATTTGGATGGACTGATGAGGTGGATAGGCCTAGGGAAAGAGATCGAGAGGGGCTGGAGACTGATTGGTGGATTGAAAACTGAATGCTGATGTGGCATTATGATGATGTGGATAGTGTGCATGTTGAGAGGATTGCTAGTAGTGAGGATCAACTTCTTAAGAATGTAAGATATGTTTTATATAGGATATAGAATTTTAATTATCCCTCTCAAATACGTTTAATAGCCCGCCACATATATAAAAGGTATATAATTAGTCTCTCTTTCCTTGCTTATTTCTCGCTCCCTTGTTTCGTTTGAAATCCTCTAAGCCAATCAATCTTATTGCTTTAATTGGCCGTGCAGGTACTTAGCAGCCACTATTTCCTTTCTTAGCCTCTCTTTCCTTTCATATTTCTAATCCCTCAGACTGCTTCCTGATACCAAGGAAACTTAAAGATAAATTGGGTTATATGTAAAGGGGCAATGTGGGATTTTTTTTTGAGAATTGCAAACACTTTATTGATCAATGTGAATGTTTAAAGGGATACAGGATGGGTCATAAGGAGAGATAAGCTACATGTGGTGACCCTGATCAAGCATAGCAAAATATTTGGCAAATAAATGAGCTTCACATTTCGAAGCTCTACCTTGAAAAGTAACTAAGAAACTACCTAAGTTACTAGCCCGGTCAATAAACTCCTTTATAATGGCCCCATAAACGCCTCCTTTTCCCTTTGTGATATCTCTAACAACCGTCTTGCAGTTGCATGCAATAATGATCTTAGAGAGCGAAAGATCTCCAGCAAGTGCTAGCGCCTCACGACAAGCAATAATCTCCAGCGTGGCCGTGTCAATGGTGCCCGGAAGAACCATAAAAGATGATCCCGGGTAGTTGCCGACCGTACCTTTGCAAGTAGCTACTGACGCACCGGTTTTGCCGTCTCTCGAGAGACCTTCATTCATCCACATGAATTTTGTAGAAACCTTCGTCCGACTGTTTCCACGTACTTTGCACAGTAGGTCGGGGGATTCTCCTGGTCGCCGGTGTAGAACTGACTACCTTGATGGAATCAAGCTCCCTAATGAACTGTTCAATGAACAAGTGGGCGTACATTGGACTCTAAAATATATTCTCGTGTATAGCCCTCCTTCGAGCAGTCCAAATCGCCCACAAAGTCACAACCATCTTGACAAACTGTGCATGCGATAATGAGTCCCAGAGCTCAAAAATCCATCTCTTCGCACTTGGATCA
Source organism: Triticum dicoccoides (assembly GCF_002162155.2). NCBI lineage: Eukaryota > Viridiplantae > Streptophyta > Magnoliopsida > Poales > Poaceae > Triticum > Triticum dicoccoides. The sequence goes on from NC_041392.1 coordinate 358,682,725, forward strand.
GTCATCTCCATAGTTTTTCAGAAAGTCCCTCGTCCACGAGAGCCCAAACACACCTAGTTGTTGTACATTCCACTAGCGAGTGTTTCCATGAGTCCACAACACCACAAAGCTGGCAATTATCAGTGTTGGCGATGATGACGGACATCCTTGATGACCCACAAGTATAGGGAATCAATTGTAGCTCTTTTCGATAAGTAAGAGTGTCGAACCCAGCGAGGAGCAGAAGGAAATGACAAGTGGTTTTGAACAACGTAATGTCTGCAAGTGCTGAAATTGTAAGTAACAGAGTAGTTTGATAGCAAGATATTTTGTAACGAGCAAGTAATGATAATAGTAACAAAAGTTCAGCAAGGTAGCCCAATCCTTTTTAGGCAAAGGACGGGCCAAAACGGTCTCTTATAGTAAGCAAAGAGTTCTTGAGGGTACATGGGAATTTCATCTAGTCCTTTCTTCATGTTGATTCGATTTGTGTTCGCTGCTTTGATAATTTGATATGTGGGTGGACCGGTGCTTAGGTGCTGTTCTTACTTAAACAAACCTCCTACTTATAATTAACCCCCTCGCAAACATCCTCAAAAAGTATTAAGGATAAATCCTAACCATATCATTAAACTTTTGGATCTAATCGGTCCCTTATGGAATAGAGCATAAACTAGGGTTTAAGCTTCTGTCACTCTCGCAATCCATCATCTAATAAGTACTCCATAATGCATTCCCTTAGGCCCAAATATGGTGAAGTGTCATGTAGTCGACGTTCACATGACACCACTAAGGGAATCACAACATACATACTATCAAAATATCGAACACATATCAAGTTCACATGATTACTTGCAACATGATTTCTCCCATGACCTCAAGAAGAAAAGTAACTACTCAGAAGTGATAAACATGCTCAAGATCTTAAATATCATATGGATCTGAACATATAATCTTCCACTAAATAAACCATATAGTAATCAACTACAAGATGTAGTCGACACTACTAGTCACCCACAAGCACCAATCTATAGTTCCGGTAACAAGATTGGACACAAGAGATGAACCAGGGTTTGAGATGAGATGGTGATGTTGAAGATGTTGATGGAGATTGCCTTCCCCAAGATGGGAGAGTTGTTGGTGATGATGAGGACGATGATTTCCCCCTCCGGGAGGGAAGCTCCCCAGGCAGAATTGCTCCGCTAGAGGGCAAAAGTGCTCCTGCCCAAGTTCCGCCTCGAGATGGCGGCGCTCCGTCCCGAAAGTCCTTACCTTATTTTTTCTAGGTCAAAATGATTTATATACCAGAAGATGGGCACCGGAGGTGGGCCTGGGTGAGCACAACCCACCAGGGCGTGCCTGGGCTCCCTGGCGCGCCCAGGTGGGTTGTGCCCACCTACTGGGCCCCCTCTGGTACTTATTTGCTTCAATATTCTTCATATATTCCATAAAAATTCTCTGTAAAGTTTCGGCTTGTTTGAAGTTGTGCAGAATAGGTAGCCTGACGTAGCTTTTCCAGGTCCAGATTTCCAGCTGCCGGAATTCTCCCTCTTTGTCTGTACCTTGCAAATTATGAGTGAAGAGGCATTAGAATTACTCCAAAAAGCATTATTATGCATAAAAACATCATAAATAACAGTAGGAAAATATGATGCAAAATGGACGTATCAACTCCCCCAAGCTTAGACCTTGCTTGTCCTCAAGCGAAAACCGAAATCGAAAAACATGTCCACATGCTTAGAGAGAGAGGTGTCGATAAAAAAATACGAACATGGAAGCACTATGTGAATTATTATAACAACAAAAAACTTAAACATACGACTTTTATCATAGAACTTTTATCATAAAATTCATCACACTATCGAAGTATGAAGCATAAACTCTATTAGAAACCAACAAACTATGTTCTCAGTCAACTTTGCAACTACAATTCATCATCTTTTCAAGAAGGGTCATGTGCCGGAGCCTTTAGGAAACTCCACATACTCAATCATCATTTAGTCTTCTATGATTGCTAACACTCACCGCATACACATGAGCAAAACGTTTCAACTAGACACATAGAAAGATAGGGGCTTATAGTTTCACCTCCCAACATATTCACCTCAAGGGTGATGTCAACAAAAGTAACTTATGCTACCCATATTCAGCTGGACATATGTGCCTAGATCTTTCCTCACCACATGATGCTTTCGAAAGGAGAAAAATAAAAAGGAATAGAGAGAAAATTTTGACTCTTTACATAAAAATAAATACACAAAAGTAAAAGATAGGCCCTTCGCAGAGGGAAGCGGAGGTTGCTATGTGCTTATTTGTTTGTATGCTCAACCCCTTAGTGCAAAAGAACGTCACGTTGTATTGCCCCTTGTGATGGCAACCTTTATTATGCAGTCTGTCGCTTTTATTCTTCACCATCACAAGTTCGTACAATGCTCAATTTTCTCTTACACTAAATGATCTCACACTTTTAGAAGCAATTTTTATTGCCTTATTGCACCGATGACAACTTACTTGAAGGATCTAACTCAATCCTTAGGTGGGTTTTTGGATGCACAAGTAGTATCTCTACTTAGTGCGGAATTTTTGACTAGCAAAGATAGGGAGCAAGCACCACATGTTAAAGGATCCATGACAATATGACTTCTATGTGAATATGAACAAACATAAATCATTAAGTTGTCTTCCTTGTCCAACGTCAACAATTTTGGCATATAATATTTTGATGGGGGCTCACAATCACAAAATATTTTCATGATAGTATATTTATATGTGAATCTTCTCTTCCCTTAGTAATTCTTTCATGAGTTGCATCATTGACTAATGCTATGTTTGTCAATCTCTAATAAAAATTTCTACTTGTACTTTTCCTTATGTGGTGTCATCACCTACCATAAGATTAGCATATGATCTTTTTCATTTATTTCCTTTCTCTTTATTGGAACATGAAAGTAAAGAAAGCAAAAACTCAAACTAAACTTTATTATATATCTCGCACACGATTACAAGTATAGATCACTAAGCAAACTCTCAAAAAGAAAGGATCAAACTAAATTTTTATTCATATAAAGCAAAAGATAACTATGGATCGAACTAAGATAAGTAAAGGCTAAATATAGTGGGGATGATACGATACCGAGGCACCTCCCCCAAGCTTGGCAGAAGCCAAGGGGAGTGCCCATACCCGATACTCAACTTTCTTTTGGTGATGAAGAAGAAGGTGGTGGTGATGAAGAAGAGATCTTGTCCTCGGGTTTCCATGGTAGAGGTCCACCATCATAAGAGGAGGAGTGAGTCTCACGGGTCCTGCAACCGGCAGCCAAACTCATACCTTTAAACCTTGCCTCATATTCAAAGACTTGGTTTTGGAGATCGTAGATCTGGCTTTGGAAGAAGTTGATTTGCTCGTTGAGGGTGAAGACAATGTCCTTCATGGACTTGCCATCCACCTTGAGATCACGGGAAAGGTCCGTGATCATGAGGTGATTGGCATTGAGTCTGAGCTCCACCATCCCCTTGCACCGGAAGACTGATGACCCACAAGTATATGGGATCTATCATAGTCCTTTCGATAAGTAAGAGTGTCGAACCAAACGAGGAGCAGAAGGAAATGATAAGCGGTTTCCAGCAAGGTATTCTCTGCAAGTACTGAAATAAGTGGTAACAAATAGTTTTGTGATAGGATAATTTGCAACGAGCAACAAGTAACGAAAGTAAATAAAGTGCAGCAAGGTGGCCCAATCCTTTTTGTAGCAAAGGACAAGCCTGGACAAACTCTTATATAGAGAAAAGCGCTCCCGAGGACACATGGGAATATCGTCAAGCTAGTTTTCATCACGTTCATATGATCCGCGTTCGGTACTTTGATGATTTGGTATGTGGGTGGACCGGTGCTTGGGTGCTGTCCTTAATTGGACAAGCATCCCACTTATGATTAACCTCTATTGCAAGCATCCACAACTACAACAAAAGTATTAAGTTAAACCTAACCATAGCATGAAACATATGAATCCATCAGCCCCTTAGGAAGCAACGCATAAACTAGGGTTTAAGCTTTTGTCACTCTAGAAACCCATCATCTACTTATTACTTCCCAATGCCTTCCTCTAGGCCCAAATAATGGTGAAGTGTTATGTAGTCGACGTTCACATAACACCACTAGAGGAGATACAACATACATCTCATCAAAATATCGAACGAATACCAAATTCACACGACTACTAATAGCAAGACTTCTCCCATGTCCTCAGGAACAACCGTAATTACTCACAAAGCATATTCATGTTCATAATCAGAGGGGTATTAATATGCATATAGGATCTGAACATATGATTTTCCACCAAATAAACCAACTAGCATCAACTACAAGGAGTAATTAACACTACTAGCAACCTACTAGTACCAATCCCGGACTTGGAGACAAGAATTGGATACAAGAGATTAACTAGGGTTTTGAGAGGAGATGGTGCTGGTGAAGATGTTGATGGAGATTGCCCTCTCCCGATGAGAGGAGCGTTGGTGATGACGATGGCGATGATTTCCCCCTCCGGGAGGGAAGTTTCCCCGGCAGAACAGCTCCGCCAGAGCCCTAGATTGGTTCCACCAAGGTTCCGCCTCGTGGCGGCGGAGTTTCGTCCGAGAAGATGGCTTATGATTTTTTCCTCATCGAAAGACTTCATATAGCAGAAGATGAACATCGGAGGGCCACCAGGGGGCCCATGAGGTAGGGGGGCGCGCCCCCACCCTCGTGGGCAGGGTGTGGCCCCCCTGGTGAACTTCTTGCGCTTCGTATTTTTTATATATTCTGAAAACTTCTTCCGTGAAGTTTCAGGACTTTTGGAGCTGTGCAGAATAGGTCTCTAATATTTGCTCCTTTTCCAGCCCAGAATCCCAGCTGCTGGCATTCTCCCTCTTTATGTAAACCTTGTAAAATAAGAGAGAATAGGCATAAGTATTGTGACATAATGTGTAATAACAACCCATAATGCAATAAATATCGATATAAAAGCATGATGCAAAATGGACATATCAACTCCCCCAAGCTTAGACCTCGCTTGTCCTCAAGCGAAAGCCGAAATCGAAAAACATGTCCACATGTTTAGAGATAGAGGTGTCAATAAAAATAAAATACGGACATGAGGGCATCATGATCATTCTTAGAACAACAACTTACATAATTCTTGTCATATGATTTCTTATGCTAGAGTAATAATTCAATCACAATCTCAGTCATTGGAGCAATTGCAATTTATCATAACATAGGAAAGAGTCAATATATAAGAGCTTTTCAGCAAGTCCACATACTCAACTATCATATAGTCTTTCACAATTGCTGATACTCACGCAATACTTATGGGTATGGAGTTTTAACCGGACACAGAGAAAGATAGGGGCTTATAGTTTTGCCTCCCAACGTTTTACCTCAAGGGTAATGCCAACAATTATAGTTCATGAAAACTCACATCCAATTAGCCATATATACCAGGATCTTTCCAACATACTGTGCTTGCCAAAGGATAAATTGTAAAAAGGAAGGGTGAAGATCACCATGATTCTTATGCAAGGTAGGAGATAAAAGTAAAAGATAAGCCCTTCGCAGAGGGAAGCAGAGGTTGTCATGCACTTTATGGTTGGATGTACAAAATCTTAATGCGAAAGAACGTCACTTTATATTGCCACTTGCGATATGGACCTTTATTATGCAGTCTGTCGCTTTTATTTCTTCCATATCACACGATTGTATAAAGCTTATTTTCTCCCACACTAATAAGTCATACATATTTAGAGAGAAATTTTTATTGCTTGCACCGATGACAACTTACTTGGAGGATCTTACTCTATCCATAGGTAGGTATGGTGGACTCTCATGGTAAAACTGGTTTAAGGGTATTTGGAAGCACAAGTAGTATCTCTACTTGGTGCGATGAATTTGGCTAGCATGAGGGGGTAAAGGCAAGCTCAACCATGTTGGATGATCCATGACAATATAATTTATCTCAGATGTAAGAAAACATAACCCATTACGTTGTCTTCCTTGTCCAATGTCAACTCTTTAGCATATCATATTTTAATGAGTGCTCACAATCATAAAAGATGTCCAAGATAGTATATTTATACGTGAAGACCTCTCTTTCTTTATTACTTCCTATTAATTGCAACGATGACCAAAACTATGTTTGTCAACTCTCAACAACTTTTATTCATCATACTTTTTCTATGTGAGCTCATTACTCTTCGTAAGATCCATATGATCTCTTTGTTTCCTTTTTTTATTTATTTCTCTTTTCTTTTATTCACTTAGGATCATGGCAAAATAATCAAGCCCTTGACTCAACACTAATCTTTATTATATATAGCTCACGGACTCGATTACATAGAGGGATCATAAAGCAAACTCACAACTAGATCATACTAAAACTTTATTCTACTAGATTAAGATATTATGAAAAGGATCAAACTAAGGAAAACGGTAAAGATAAAAGTGATGGTGATACGATACCGGGGCACCCCCCAAGCTTGGCAGTTACCAAGGGGAGTGCCCATACCATGTGATTATGTCTCCTTTGTTGGTGAAGAAGGTGGAGTTGTTGATGATGGATAGTCGCACATCGAGCGTAGGAGGTCTTCTAACTTGCGGATAATGCCTTTGAGTGCGATGATATGCTCCTTCAACAAAATATTTTCACGTGTGAGATACTTATTTTGTATACGGGCTAACTCAATCATCTTGAAAGCTTCGATATCAGTTGGGGTAAGAAGATTGTGATCAAGTTGAAGGATGTCTTCTGTTGCCGGAGCTTGGTCCCCCGTGGCCTTCTTGGTCCCTTCATCCTTGTTGATCTCCATGGGTTCTTCTCTCTTCAGCTCTATCTTCATTAGCCAAGCATCGTTGCCCTCATTGTTGGAGGAGGAGGGAGACGACATGATGCTTAGCTTTGACAACCCTGGCAGAAAACAGCTCAAAACTAGAACAAGAGATTTTTGCGTGATACGGTGGTCAAAACCTCCGGGAGATTATATAATGAATTTTTACCGACCAAAATACGTAACGTGTAAGAAAACGGAGTCCGGAGAGCGCACGAGGTGCCCACGAGGTAGGGGGGCACGCCCAGTAGGGTAGGGCGCGCCCTCCACCCTCATGGAGGCCGCGTGTCCTTCCCGGACTGCCTCTTATTTTTCTATTTTTCTAAATATTCCAAAACGGTGAAATATTGCCTTAAAAACTGTTTTGGAGTCGGTTTACTTACCGTACCACATACATATTCCTTTTCGGAGTCTGAAATGTTCCGGAAAGTGTCCCTTATGTATTCCTCCTGGGTATGGTTTCAATAACATTGGTTTCAACATTTATGGGATTACCTGAGATATAATGTTTGATTCTTTGACCGTTCATCACCTTCGAAGTTGTTGATTTTTATGGCACCGGAACGATAGACCTCCTCGATAACATAAGGACCTTCCTATTCAGAGAGAAGTGTTCCTGCAAAAAATCTTAAACGAGAGTTGTATAGCAATACATAATCACCTACATTAAACTCACGCTTTTGTATCCTTTTATCATGCCATCTTTTAACCTTTTCTTTAAACAACTTGGCATTTTCGTAGGCTTGGGTTCTCCATTCATCGAGTGAGCTAATATCAAATAACCTCTTCTCACCGGCAAGTTTAAAATCACAATTGAGCTCTTTAATAGCCCAATATGCTTTGTGTTCTAGTTCGAGAGGTAAGTGACATGCTTTTCCATAAACCATTTTATACGGAGACATACCCATAGGATTTTTATATGCAGTTCTATAGGCCCATAATGCATCATCAAGTTTCTTGGACCAATTCTTTCTAGATCTATTAACAGTCTTTTGCAAAATTAATTTGAGCTCTCTATTACTCAATTCTACTTGACCACTAGACTAAGGGTGATAAGGGGATGCAATTCTATGATTAACATCATACTTAGCAAGCATTTTACGGAAAGTACCATAAATAAAATGTGAACCACCATCAGTCATTAAATATCTAGGGACTCCAAATCTTGGAAAAATAACTTCTTTCAGCATTTTAATAGAAGTGTTATGATCGGCACTACTAGTTGGAATAGCTTCTACCCACTTAGTAACGTAATCAACAACAACCAAAATATGTGTATAACCATTAGAAGCAGGAAAAGGTCCCATATAGTCAAAGCCCCAAACACCAAATGGTTCAATAACGAGTGAATAGTTCATAGGCATTTCTTGACATCTACTAATATTACCAATTCTTTGACATTCATCACAAGATAAGACAAACTTACGGGCATCCTTGAAGAGAGTAGGCCAATAAAAACCAGATTGCAATACCTTATGTGCAGTTCTATCTCCAGCATGGTGTCCTCCATAAGCTTCGGAGTGACACTTGCGTAGGATTTGTTCCTGTTCATGCTCAGGTACACAACGTCTAATAACACCATCTACTCCTTTATAAAGATGTGGGTCATCCCAAAAGTAATGCCTCAAATCATAGACGAACTTTTTCTTTTGCTGGTATGTGAAACTAGGTGGTATAAACTTAGCAACAATGTAATTAGCATAATTAGCATACCATGGAGCAGTATGAGAAGCATTTATGACATTAAAGCTATCATCAATAGGTAGTGGGTCATCAAGCACATTTTCTAACCTATACAAGTTGTCTGCAACGGGGTTCTCAGCTCCCTTTCTATCAACAATATGTAAGTCAAATTCTTGTAGCAAGAGAACCCATCTAATAAGTCTAGGTTTAGCATCTTTCTTTTCCATAAGATATTTAATAGCAACATGATCAGTGTGAATAGTTACTTTAGAATCAACAATACAGGGTCTGAACTTATCACAAGCAAATACAACTGCTAAGAATTCTTTTTTAGTAGTAGCATAATTTCTTTGAGCATTGTCTAGGGTTTTACTAGCATATTGAATAATGTTTAATTTCTTATCAACTCTTTGCCCTAGAACAACACCTACAACATAATCACTAGCATCACACATAATTTCAAAGGGTAAATTCCAATCAGGTGGCTGAACAATAGGTGCTGAGATCAATGCTTTCTTAAGTATTTCAAATGCTTCTACACAATCATCACCAAAGATAAATGGTATATCTTTTTGTAATAAATTAGTCAGAGGCCATGAAATTTTTGAGAAGTCCTTAATGAACCTCCTATAAAATCCGGTGTGACCAAGGAAACTTCTTATACCTTTGATGTCCTTGGGGCTGGCATCTTTTCAATAACATCAACCTTGGCTTTATCAACTTCAATACCTCTTTCAGTAACTTTATGCCCCAAGACAATACCTTCATTAACCATAAAGTGGCACTTTTCCCAATTCAAGACAAGATTAGTTTCTTCACATCTTTGCAAAACTCGATCAAGGTTGCTCAAGCAATTATCAAAAGAAGATCCATAGACGAAGAAATCATCCATGAAAACCTCACAAATCTTTTCACAAAAGTCAGAGAATATAGCCATCATGCATCTTTGAAAGATAGCAGGTGCATTACATAAACCAAAAGGCATACGTCTATAAGCAAAAGTACCAAAGGGGCAAGTAAAGGTAGTCTTTGATTGATCCTTGGCTGACACAGGTATTTGAGAGAAACCAGAACAACCATCTAGAAAGCGGTGTATGTTTGGATAATCTTTCTAGCATTTGATCGATAAAAGGTAAGGGGTAATGGTCCTTTTTAGTGGCCTTATTTAATTTGCAGAAATCAATTACCATCCTATATCATGTAATAATTCTTTGAGGAATCAATTCATCTTTATCATTAGGAACGATAGTAATACCTCCATTCTTAGGGACACAATGGACATGACTTACCCACTGACTATCAGCAATGGGATAGATTATACCTGCCTCAAGGAGCTTTAGTATTTCCTTTCTTACCACTTCTTTCATTTTAGGATTCAGCCATCGTTGATGATCACGAACTGGTTTAGCATCTTCTTCCAAATTTATTTTATGTTGACATAGAGTGGGACTAATGCCCTTAAGATCATCAAGAGTATACCCAATAGCAACACGGTGCTTCTTCAGAGTTTTCAATAATCTCTCTTCCTCATGCTCTGAAAGGTTAGCACAAATAATAACATGATATATCTTTTTCTCATCAAGATAATCATATTTAAGAGTATCAGGCAACGGTTTAAGCTCAAACACGGGATCACCCTTGGGTGGAGGAGGATCCCCTAGGATTTCAACAGGCAAATTGTGTTTCAGAATAGGTTCCTGTTTAAAGAATACTTCATCTATGTCCCTTCTTTCATTCATGAACATACCATTTTCATGGTCTAGCAAATATTGTTCTAAAGGATAACTAGGAGGTACGGCAATAGAAGCAAGACCAATAATTTCATCCTTACTAGGTAATTATTCTTCACGGTGTTGTCTACTAAATTTGGAGAAATTAAACTCATGAGACATATCATCTAAACCGATAGTAACAACATCCTTTTTGCAATCTATCCTAGCATTAACAGTGTTCAAGAAGGGTCTACCAAATATAATGGGACAAAAGCTATCTTGTGGGGAACCAAGAACAAGAAAATCAGCAGGATATTTAGTTTTCCCACACAAGACTTCAACATCTCTAACAATTCCCATTGGTGAAATATTATCTCTATTGGCAAGTTTAATTGTGACATCAATATCTTCTATCTCAGCAGGTGCAATATCATGCATAATTTCTTTGTATAAGGCGTAAGGTACTGCACTAGAACTAGAACCCATATCACATAAGCCATGATAACAATGATCGCCTATTTTAACAGAAATAACAGGCATGCCTACCACAGGTCTGTTTTTATCTTCTGCACAAGGTTTAGCAATTCTAGCAGTCTCATCAAGGAAATGAATAACACACCCATCAATATTATTAGATAAGAGATCTTTAACAATAGCAATATTAGGTTCAACTTTAATTTGATCAGAAGGTGTATAAGTTTTAGTATTGCTTTTACGGACCACAGTTGAAGCTTTAGCATGATCCTTTATCCTAACAGGGAAAGGTGGTTTCTCAACATAAGAAGTAGGAACAATAGGATCATTATAAGTGATAGTCTTTTCTTCAACTTTAATAGGTGCAACTACTTTTACTTCTATAGGAGGATGATATTTAAACCACTTCTCCTTAGAGAGATCAACATAAGTAGCAGAAGATTCACAGAAATAAGCTACTACCTCAGAGTCAAGTCCATATTAAGTGCTAAATTTACGGAAAACATCGGTATCCATAAAAGATTTAACACAATCAAACTTAGGTGTCATACCTGACTCCTTACCTTCGTCGACGTCCCAATCTTCAGAGTTGCGTTTAATTGTTTCCAATAAATCCCATTTGAATTCAATAGTCTTCGTCATAAAAGAGCCAACACAAGAAGTATCGAGCATGGTGCGATTGTTATCGGAAAGCCGAGCATATAAATTTTGAATAATCATTTCTCTTGAGAGCTCATGATTGGGGCATGAATATAACATTGATTTAAGCCTCCCCCAAGCTTGAGCGATGCTTTCTCCTTCGCGAGGCCAAAAATTATATATATAATTACGATCACGATGAACAAGATGCATAGGATAAAACTTCTGATGAAATTCCAATTTCAATCGTTTGTAGTTCCATGACCCCGTATCATCACATAGCCTATACCATGTCAATGCATCTTCCTTCAAAGATAAAGGGAAGACCTTCTTATTAACAACATCTCCGGGTACACCTGCAAGCTTAAATAATCCACAAACTTCATCCACATATATTAGGTGCTCATCAGGATGCATTGTTCCATCTCCTGCAAAAGGATTATCTAGCAGTTTTCTATCATACCCGAAGGAATTTCAAAGCAGACATTTTCATTTTCATTTTCAGTAGGTTCAGTAGGTTGAGGAGCAACTCTTTGCTCTACTGGTCGGGGTGAAGATACCCCGAACAAGCCCCTCAGAGGATTACTTTCCATAGTAACAAGTGACAGTAAATTTCAGCACACTATATAAATTTTCCTTACCAAATTCCACCTACCGAAGGCGCTTCACTCCCCGGCAACAACGCTAGAAAAGAGTCATGATGACCCACAAGTATAGGGGATCTATACTAGTCCTTTCGATAAGTAAGAGTGTCGAACCCAACGAGGAGCAGAAGGAAATGATAAGCGGTTTCCAGCAAGGTATTCTCTGCAAGTACTGAAATAAGTGGTAACAGATAGTTTTGTGATAGGATAATTTGCAACGAGCAACAAGTAACGAAAGTAAATAAAGTGCAGCAAGGTGGCCCAATCCTTTTTGTAGCAAAGGACAAGCCTGGACAAACTCTTATATAGAGAAAAGCACTCCCGAGGACACATGGGAATACCGTCAAGCTAGTTTTCATCACGTTCATATGATTCACGTTTGGTACTTTGATGATTTGGTATGTGGGTGGACCGGTGCTTGGGTGCTGTACTTACTTGGACAAGCATCCCACTTATGATTAACCTCTATTGCAAGCATCCGCAACTACAACAAAAGTATTAAGTTAAACCTAACCATAGCATGAAACATATGGATCCAAATCAGCCCCTTACGAAGCAACGCATAAACTAGGGTTTAAGCTTCTGTCACTCTAGCAACCCATCATCTACTTATTACTTCCCAATGCCTTCCTCTAGGCCCAAATAATGGTGAAGTGTTATGTAGTCGATGTTCACATAACACCACTAGAGGAGAGACAACATACATCTCATCAAAATATCGAACGAATACCAAATTCACATGACTACTAATAGCAAGACTTCTCCCATGTCCTCAGGAACAACCGTAATTACTCACAAAGCATATTCATGTTCATAATCAGAGGGGTATTAATATGCATATAGGACCTGAACATATGATTTTCCACCAAATAAACCAACTAGCATCAACTACAAGGATTAATTAACACTACTAGCAACCTACTAGTACCAATCCCGGACTTGGAGACAAGAATTGGATACAAGAGATTAACTAGGGTTTTGAGAGGAGATGGTGCTGGTGAAGATGTTGATGGAGATTGACCTCTCCCGATGAGAGGAGTGTTGGTGATGATGATGGCGATGATTTCCCCCTCCGGGAGGGAAGTTTCCCCGGCAGAACAGCTCCGCCGGAGCCCTAGATTGGTTCCGCCAAGGTTCCGCCTCGTGGCGGTGGAGTTTCGTCCGAGAAGATGGCTTATGATTTTTTCCTCATCGAAAGACTTCATATAGCAGAAGATGGACATCGGAGGGCCACTAGGGGGCCCATGAGGTAGGGGGCGCGCCCCCACCCTCGTGGGCAGGGTGTGGCCCCCCTGGTGAACTTCTTGCACTCCGTATTTTTTATATATTCTGAAAAAGTCTTCTGTGAGGTTTCAGGACTTTTGGAGCTGTACAGAACAGGTCTCTAATATTTGCTCCTTTTCCAGCCCAGAATCCCAGCTGCTGGCATTCTCGCTCTTTATGTAAACCTTATAAAATAAGAGAGAATATGCATAAGTATTGTGACATAATGTGTAATAAAACCCATAATGCAATAAATATCGATATAAAAGCATGATGCAAAATGGACGTATCAAAGACCTCCTGCTCCATAGCTTCAAGCCTGGCCTCCATGGTTCCCATCCCCTTAGGACCTGGCACATCGTGGAGGTGAAGCACCCCCTGATCATTCTGGATGACTTGAGGGTGCTGCACCACCTCCTGCAAATACAAGTTGATGACGTTCTTGAAGAACTTGTCCTTGGAGGAACTTGAAGCCGCCATGGCAGATGGGATCTGACAAAAAACAACAAGGAAAAGAAAACAAAAGATTTCTTCGCGATACGGTGATCAATAGGTTCGGGGGGTATATAAAGATTTTTTATCTTGTGAAACAAGCAAGTTGTAGAAAAATGGAGTCCGGAAAGTACCCGAGGTGGGCACAACCCACCTGGGCGCGCCTGGCTGGTGTCTTGTGCCCACCAGGGTACACTTCCTGGTTGTTTCTTATTTTCCTAATTTTTGTTATATTCCAAAACTGACAAAAATTATTTTGGCGGATTTTTCGGAGTCCGTTTACTTACCGTATCACGTACCTCCTTATTTTCACGATTATGGATTGTTCCGGAAGGACTCTTTTATGTGTTCTTCTAGTGTCAAGGTTTGGGTAATATTACTTTCAACATTAATGGGCGTACCTGAGATATAATGTTTTATTCGTTGCCCATTAACAACCTTTGGGTTTGTACCTTTGGCATTATTTATTTTGATAGTTCCAGACCGATAAACCTCCTCGATAACATAGGGTCCTTCCCATTTGGGGAGGAGTTTTCTTGCAAAGAATCTGAAACGAGAGTTGTACAAAAGAACATATTCTCCAACTTAAACTCATGCTTTTGGATTTTTTATCATGCCATATTTTAACTTTTTTTTAAATGACTTGGCATTTTCATAAGTTTGGGTTCTCCATTCATCTAATGAACTAATATCAAACAACCGCTTTTCACCAGCAAGTTTGAAATCATATTTGAGTTCTTTTATTGCCCAATATGCTTTATGTTCTAACTCAAGAGGCAGATGACAAGCTTTTCCATAAACCATTTTATAAGGATACATACCCATAGGATTTTTATACGCTGTTCTATAAGCCCAAAGTGCATCATATAATTTCTTAGACCAATTCTTCCGGGACCTATTGACAGTCTTTTGCAAAATTAATTTTATTTCTCTATTGCTAAGTTCAACTTGACCACTAGACTGAGGATGATAAGGTGATGCAATTATATGGTTAACATCATACTTGGCAAGCATTTTACGGAAATCACCATGAATAAAGTGTGAACCAACATGAGTCATTAAATATTTAGAGACTCCAAACCTTGGGAAAATAACTTCCTTAAGCATTTTAATAGAGGTGTTGTGATCAACACTACTAGTTCGAATAGCTTCTACCCACTTAGTAACATAATCAACAACAACCAAAATATGTGTATACCCATTAGAGGAAGGAAAATGTCCCATGTAATCAAATCCCCAAACATCAAATGGTTCAACAGCAAGTGAATAATCCATAGGCATTTCTTGACGCTTATCTATATTACCTATTCTTTGGCATTCATCACAAGGTAAGACGAACTTACGGGCATCCTTGAAGAGAGTAGGCCAATAAAATCCAGATTGCAATACCTTGTGAGCAGTTCTATCTCCAGCATGATGTCCTCCATATGCTTCGAAGTGACATTTCCATAGGATTTGTCCCTGTTCATGCTCAGGTACACAACGTCTAATAATACCATCTACTCCTTCTTTATAAAGATGTCGGTCATCCCAAAAGTAATGTCTTAAATCATAGAAGAATTTTTTCTTCTATTGATATGTAAAGCTAGGTGGTAAATATTTAGCAACAATGTAATTAGCATAATCAGCATACCAAGGAGTGCTATGAGCAACATTTATTGCAGCTAACTGCTCATCAGGAAAACTATCATAAATAGGTAGTGGGTCATCAAGCACATTTTCAATCCTAGACAAGTTATCAGCTATGGGGTTCTCAGCTCCCTTTCTATCAGTGATATGTAAATCAAATTCTTGTAGCAAGAGAACCCATCGAATAAGTCTAGGTTTAGCATCTTTCTTTTCCATAAGATATTTAATAGCAACATGGTCGGTGTGAACAATTACTTTTGAATCAACAATGTAAGATCTAAATTTATCACAAGCAAACACCACTGCTAGAAATTCTTTTTCAGTAGTAGCATAATTTCGTTGAGCACCATCTAGAGTTTTACTAGCATAATGAATGACATTCAGTTCTTATCAACTCTTTGTCCTAGAACAGCACCAACAACATAATCACTAGCATCACACATAATTTCAAAAGGCAAGTTCCAATCAGGTGGTTGAACGACATGTGCTGAAATTAAGGCTTTCTTGAGTGTTTCAAAGGCTTCTAAACAATCATCATAAAATACAAAAGGAACATCCTTTTGCAAAAGGTTTGTAAGAGTCCTAGAAATTTTAGAAAAGTCTTTGATAAATCTCCTATAGAAACCAGCATGACCTAGGAAACTACGAATACCTTTGATATCTTTAGGACATGGCATTTTTTCAATTGCATCAACCTTAGCTTTGTCCACTTCAATACCTTTTTCAGAAATTTTATGACCCAAGACAATACCTTCATTAACCATAAAGTGACACTTCTCCCAATTCAAGACTAGATTTGTTTGTTCACATCTCTGCAAAACTCGATCAAGATTTCTTAAACAATCATCAAAAGACTTCCCGTAAACAGAGAAGTCATCCATGAGAACCTCAACAATCTTTTCACAAAAGTCAGAAATATAGCAGTCATACATCTTTGAAAGGTAGCAGGTGCATTGCATAAACTAAAAGGCATACGTCTATAAGCATAAGTTCCAAAGGGACAAGTGAAAGTGGTCTTTTCTTGATCAGGTTGAGAAACATGTATTTGTGAAAAACCAGAGTACCCATCCAGGAAGTAGAAATGTGTGTGCTTAGATAATATTTCCAGCATTTGATCAATAAATGGCAGAGGGTAATGATCTTTTCTAGTTGCTTTATTTAATTTTCTAAAATAAATTACCATTCTATAGCATGTAACAATTCTTTGTAGAATAAATTTATTATTATCATTAGGAACAACAGTAATACCTCCTTTCTTAGGGACACAATGAACAAGACTTAGCCATCTACTATCAGCTATATGATAGATTATACCTGCTTGCAGAAGTTTTAATATTTCCATTCTTTACACTTCTTTCATCTTTGGATTTAACCGACGTTGGTGATCAACAACGGGTTTAGCATTAGGTCCCATATTAATCTTGTGCTGACATAGAGTGGGACTAATGCCCTTTAAATCATCAAGAGTATATCCAATAGCAGCTCGGTGCTTCCTTAGAACTTTCAATAATCTTTCTTCTTCATGTTCTGAAAGGTTAGCACTAATGATAACATGATATATCTTCTTCTCATGAAGATAAGCATATTTCAAAGTGTTTGACAATTGTTTTAATTCAAACACAGGATCACCTTTAGGTGGAGGAGGACCTCCTAGAGTTTCAATAGGCAAATTGTGTTTAAGCAGAGGTCGTTGTTCAAAGAAAATCTTATCTATTTCATTTCTTTCATGCACATGTAAATCATTTTCATGGTCTAGCAGATATTGTTCTAGATGATCAGTAGGAGGCACAACAATAGAAGCAAGACCAATTATATCATCCTTACTAGGCAATTATTTTTCATGAAGCTTTCTACTAAGCTTGGAAAAATTAAACTCATGAGATTCATCACCAAAGCTAACACCGATAGTTTGCTTCTCACAATCTATTTTAGCATTAACGGTGTTCAAGAAAGGTCTACCAAAGATAATGGGACAAAAGTCATCTTGTGGGGAACCAAGAACAAGAAAATTAGTAGGGTATTTTATTTTCCCACACAAGACTACAACATCTCTAACAATCCCAATTGGTGATATAGTATCTCTATTAGCAAGTTTAATAGTAACATCTATGTCTTCTATTGCTGCGGGTGCTATGTCATTCATAATTTCTTGATATAAGGAATAAGAAATATCACTCACGCTAGCACCTAAGTCACATAAACCATGGTAACAGTGATCTCCTATTGTAACTGAGACAACAAGCATGCCAACAACAGGTCTATGTTTATCCTTTTTATCAGGTTTGGCAACTTCTTCACAGAAGTAAATAACATGCCCATCTATATTTCTTCCAAGAGAACCTTAACCATAGCAACACTAGGTTCTACTTTAATTTGTTCATCAGGTTTAGGTGTTCTAATATAACTTTTGTTGACCACATTTGAAACTTTAGCATGTTCCTTATCCTAACAGGGAAAGGTGGTTTCTCAATATAAGCAATAGGAACAACTAGATTAACAGTATAAAGTATAGTTTCTTCCTTAGCTAGTTCTAGTTCTTTAATTTCTTCTTTAATAGGTGGGTGATATTTAAACCACTTCTCTTTAGAGATATCAACATGAGTAGCAAATCATTCACAAAGGAGGCTACTATCTCAGAGTCAAGTCCATATTTAGTGCTAAACTTTTGAAAAGCATCGGTATTCATAAAAGATTTAACACAATCATACTTAACCCAATCTTCAGAGTTGCGTTTAATTCTTTCCAAAAGATCCCACCAGAATTCAATAGTCTTCTGCATAAAAGAACCAATAAAAGAAGTATCTAGCATGGATTGATCATCACGAGAAAGCCGAGCATAAAAATTCTGAATAATAATTTCTCTTGAGAGCTCATGATTGGGGTATGAATATAACATTGACTTAAGCCTCCACCAAGCTAGAGTGATACTTTCTCCTTCACGAGGCCAAAAATTATATATGTAATTCCGATCACGATGAACTAGATGCATGGGATAATTTTTTTGATGGAACTCCAATTTCAATTGATTCCAATTCCAAGATCCAATATCATCCCATAGCCTGTACCATGCCAATTCTTTTCCCTTCAAAGATAAAGGGAAAACCTTTTTTTTAACTTCATCTCGGGGTAAACCTGCAAGCTTAAACAATCCACAAATTTGTTCCACATATATCAAGTGCATATCAGGATGTTCGGTTCCATCTCCTACATAAGGATTAGCTAGCAGTTGTGCTATCATACCCGAAGGAATTTCATATTAAATATTTTCAGTAGGTGCAGTAGGTTGAGGGGTAGCTAATTGTGGTTCCAGTCAAGGTGAAGATACCCCGAACAAACCCCTCAAAGGTTTGTTTTCCATAGTAACAAGTGACAATAAATTTCAGCACACTATATAAACATTTCCTTACCAAATTCCACTTACCAAAGGCGCTTCACTCCCCGGCAATGGCGCCATAAAATAGCATTGATTACCCACAAGTATAGGGGATCAATTGTAGCACTTTTCGATAAGTAAGAGTGTCGAACCCAACGAGGAGCAGAAGGAAATGACAAGTGGTTTTTAGCAAGGTAATGTGTGCAAGTGCTGAAATTGTAATTAGTAGAGTAGTTTGATAGCAAGATATTTTGTAACAAGCAAGTAATGATAATAGTAACAAAGTTCAGCAAGGTAGCCCAATCCTTTTGAGGCAAAGGACAATCCAAAATGGTCTCTTATAGTAAGCAAAGCATTCTTGAGGGTACACGGGAATTTCATCTAGTCACTTTCATCATGTTGATTCGATTCGTGTTCGCTACTTTGATAATTTGATATGTGGGTGGACCGGTGCTTAGGTGCTGTTCTTACTTGAACAAACCTCCTACTTATGGTTAACCCCCTCGCAAGCATCCGCAACTATGAGAAAAGTATTAAGGATAACCCTAACCATAACATTAAACTTTTGGATCCAATCTGTCCCTTATGGAATAGTGCATAAACTAGGGTTTAAGCTTCTGTCACTCTCGCAACCCATCATCTAATAAATACTCCACAATGCATTCCCTTAGGCCCAAATATAGTGAAGTTTCATGTAGTCGACGTTCACAGGACACCACTAAGGGAATCAAAACATACATACTATCAAAATATCGAACACATATCAAGTTCACATGATTACTTGCAACATGATTTCTCCTGTGACCTCAAAAACAAAAGTAACTACTCATAACTAATAAACATGCTCAAGATCAGGGGGGTATTAAATAGCATAATGGATCTGAACATATAATCTTCCACCAAATAAACCATATAGTAATCAACTACGAGATGTAATCAACACTACTAGTCACCCACAAGCACCAATCTATAGTTCCGCTAACAAGATTGAACACAACAGATGAACTAGGGTTTGAGATGAGATGGTGATGTTGAAGATGTTGATGGAGATTGCCCTCCCCAATATGGGAGAGTTGTTGTGATGATGAGGACGATGATTTTCCCCTCCGGGAGGGAAGTTCCCCAGGCGGAATCGCTCCGCCGGAGGGCAAAAGTGCTCCTACCCAAGTTCCGCCTCGAGACGGCGGCACTCTGTCCCGAAAGTCCCCCCCTTATTTTTTCTAGGTCAAAATGACTTATACACCAGAAGATGGGCACCGGAGGTGGTCCTGGGTGAGCACAACCCACCAGGGCGCGCCTGGGCTCCCTGGTGCGCCTAGGTGGGTTGTGCCCACCTGGTAGGCCCCCTCTGGCACTTATTTGGTCCAATATTCTTCATATATTCCATAAAAATCTCCGTAAAGTTTCAGCTTGTTTGGAGTTGTGAAGAATAGGTAGCCTGACGTAGCTTTTCCAGGTCCAGATTTCCAGCTGCTGGAATTCTCCCTCTTTGTGTGTACCTTGCAAATTATGAGAGAAAAGGCATTAGAATTACTCCAAAAATCATTATTATGCATAAAAACATCATAAATAACTATAGGAATACATGATGCAAAATGGACGTATCAATCCTCTGTAGGGAGTGAATATCTCGCTGATGACCCATAAGTATAGGGGATCAATCGTAGTCCTTTCGATAAGTAGGAGTATCGAACCCAACGAGGAGCAGAAGGAAATGACGAGCGGTTTTCAACAACGTATTTTCTACAAGCACTGAAATTATCGGTAACGAGTAGTCTAATAGCAAGATAATTTGTAACAAGTGACAAGTAGCAATAGTAACTAAGGTGCCACAAGGTAACCCAATCCTTTTTGTTGCAAAGGACAGGCCGAAACAATCTCTTATAATAAGCTAAGCATTCTTGAGGACACACGGGAATTTCATCTAGTCACTTTCATCATGTTCGTTTGATTCGCGTTTGCTACTTTGATAATTTGATATGTGGGTGGACCGGTGCTTGGGTGATGCTCTTACTTGAATAAGCCTCCACTTATGATTACCCCCTCTCGCAAGCATCGGCAACCATGAAAGAAGAATTAAGATAAATCTAACCATAGCATTAAACATATGGATCCAAACCAGCCCCTTACGGAATAATGCATAAACTAGGGTTCAAGTTTCTGTCACTCTAGCAACACATCATCTAATTACTACTCCACAATGCATTCCCTTAGGCCCAAAATGGTGAAGTGTCACGTAGTTGACGTTCACATAACACTACTAAAGGAATCAACAACATACATATCATCAAAATATCGAACGAATACCAAATTCACATGATTACTTATGACAAGACTTCTCCCATGTCCTCAAGAACCAAAGTAAATACTCACACATCATATTCATGTCCAAGATCAGAGGGGTATTGAATAGCATAATAATCTGAACATATGATCTTCCACCAAATAAACCAACTAGCATCAATTACAAGATGTAATCAACACTATTAGCAACCCACAAGTACCAATTTGAGGTTTTGATACAAAGATTGAATAGAAGAGATGAACTAGGGTTTGAGATGAGATGGTGCTAGTGAAGATGTTGATGAAGATTGGTCCTCCCGTGACGAGAGGGTTGTTGGTGATGACGATGGCTTTGATTTCCCCCTCCCGGAGGGAAGTATCCCCGGTGGAATCGCTCTGCCGGAGAGCAAAAGTGCTCCTGCCCAAGTTCCGCCTCGAGACGGCGGCGCTCCCTATATACTATAAGATGGGCACCATAGGCTGGCCAGGGGCCCCACAAGCCACCAGGGCACGCCATAGGGGGGGGCGCTCTGGTACTTCTTTGCTCCAATATTTTTTTATTTATTCCAAAATCTCCATGAAGTTTCATCTCATTTGGAGATGTGCAGAATAGGTAGCCCTAACATACTTTTTCAGGTATAGAATTCCAGCTGTCGGCAATCTCCCTCTTCATGTAAATCTTGCATATTAAGAGAGAAAAGGCATTAGAATTGCTCCATAAAGTGTTATACTGATTAACAACACTATAAACAACTGTAAGAAATCATGATGCAAAATGGACATATCAACTCCCCCAAGTTTAGACCTCGCGTGTCCTCAAATGAAAGTCGATATCGATAATCATGTCCACATGTTTAGAGAGATAGGTGTCAATAAAAACAAAATACGAACATAGTAACATCTTGATCATTATTATAACAACAATATTCATTATCATAGAACTTCTTATAAGCAAGTAACAATTCATCACAACAACGAAGTACGTATAAGGCATAAACTTTCTTGAAAACTAACAAACTATGTTCTCGGTCAACAATGTAATTGCAATTCATCATATTTTTAGGAAGGGTTTCATGTCAGAGCTTATTAGCAAGTCCACATACTCAACCATCATTTAGTCCTCTATGATTGCTAACACTCACAACATATATATGGAGCAAAAAGTTTCAGCCAGACACATAGAAACATAGGGGCTTATAATTTTGCCTCCCAATTTATTCACCTCAAGGGTGATGTCAACAATAATAACTCATGATCACTCATATCCAACTGGATATATATTCCTAGATCTTTCCCCACCACATGATGCTTACAAAAGAACAAATAAAAAGGAATAGAGGAGAACAATATTGAATCTTGCATAAAAAGTAAATACGTAAAAGTAAAAGATAGGCCCTTCGCAGAGGGAAGTAGAGGTTGTCATGCACTTTTTTGTTTTTGGATGCACAAGCTCTTATTGCAAAGGAACATAACTTTATATTGCCCCTTTTGATAGCAACCTTTATTATGCGGTCCGTCTCTTTTATTTCTTTACCATCACAAGATCATACACATCTTATTTTCCCTTACGATAAAAGATCATACATATATAGGAGAAACTTTTATTGCTTTATGTACTGATGACAAATTACTTGAAGGATCTTATTCAATCCATAGGTAGATATAGTGGACTCTCATGACATGAAACTGGGTTTAAGATCTTTGGATGCACAAGTAGTATCTCAACTTGGTGTGGATTTTTGGCTAGCAAAGATATTGGGCAAGCACCACATGTTGGGGGATTTATGACAATATAACTTCTATGTGAATATAAGCAAACATAATTCATCACGTTGTCTTCCCTGTCCAACGTCAACAATTTGGCATAAAATACTTAATGGGGGCTCACAATCATAAAAATGTCCAAGATAGTGTACTTGCATGTGAATCTTCTCTTCCCTTATTAATTTTTCATGAATTGCATCATTAGCCAATGCTATGTTTGTCAATTTTCAATAAATTTTACCACTTATACTTTTCCTTATGTAATGTCATTACTTTCCATAAGATTAGCATATGATCTTTTTCATTATTTTCATTGCTAGGATTGAAATATAAATGTAAAGAAGCAAAAACTCAAACTACTCTTTGTTATATAACTCTCAACTCGATTACATAGATAGATATATTACGAAACTAACACTCGAAAATAGATCATACTAAACTTTTATTCAACTACTAGTGCTGAAATAGCTTCCGCATAAGATTTAGTCCTCTTAAGTATAGGAACATCATCAAGACTTAAATTTCCAATGCAATTGAAAAATTCTTGCATACGTTCTTTTCCTATAACATTCCCTTGTCCCAAAACAAAAGTTTTAGCATCCAGATTGCCAGATCTTCCAATTTTAGGAGTTAGGCCATCATCTGTTTCTGCCATACCAAAGTCACTCATGATTGCAAACAAAGGGTAGATGTGACGAGAAAACGGCGAACGAAAAAGAGGGCGAATAAAACGACAAATTTTTGTGAAGTGGGGGAGAGGAAAACGGGAGGCAAATGGCAAATAATGTAAATTTCAAGGAGATGAGATTTGTGATTAGGAACCTGGTAGATGTTGATGATGTCTCCTCAGCAACGGTGCCAGAAATTCCTTTTGATGTTTGCTTGAACTACGTCGGTATTTCCCCAAAGAGGAAGGAGTGATGCAGCACAACCACGGTAGGTATTTCCCTCATTAATGAGACCAAGGTTATTGAACCAGTAGGAGAACCACACAACACTACGTGAACGACACCTGCACACAAATAACAAATACTCGTAACGCAACAATATTGTCAATCCCTTTCGGGCAACACTGCCAGAAATTGGCAAGTAGACGGGATAAAAAATATGATAGATTGGATAAATAGATCTCGCGGGAACGCGAGATAAAATAAATAAGTAAAAATTGCAGCAATGTATTTTTGTATTTTTGGTTTAATAGATCTGAAAATAAAAGCAAATAAAAATAGACCGTGAAGGAAAATATAATAAAGAAGAGACCCGAGGGCCGTAGATTTCGCTAGTGGCTTCTCTCGAGAAAAATAGCAAACGGTGGGTAAACGAATTACTGTTGGGCAATTGATAAAACTTTGAATAATCATGACGATATCCAGGCAATGATCATTATATAGGCATCACATCAAAGATTAGTATACCGACTCCTGCCTGCATCTACTACTATTACTCCACACATCGACCGCTATCCAGCATGCATCTAGTGTATTAAGTTCATGGAGAAACATAATAATGCAATAAGAATGATGACATGATGTAGACAAGATCTATTTATGTAGAAATAGACCCCATCTTGTTATCCTTAATAGCAATGATACATACGTGTCGGTTCCCCTTCTGTCACTGGGATCAAGCACCGTAAGATCGAACCCATCACAAAGCACCTCTTCCCATTACAAGATAAATAGATCAAGTTGGCCAAACAAAACCCAAATATCAGAGAAGAAATACAAGGCTATAAGAAATCATGCATCTAAGAGATCAAAGAAGACTCAAATAACTTTCATGGATAAAAAGATAGATCTGATCATAAACTCAAAGTTCATCGTATCCCAACAGACACACCGCAAAAAGATTTACATCATATGGATCTCCAAGAGACCATTGTATTGATAATCAAGAGAGAGAGGGAGGAAGTCATCTAGCTACTAACTACAGACCCATAGGTCTATAATGAACTACTCACGCATCATCGGAGAGGCACTAATGGACATGATGAACACCTCCGTGATGGTGTCTAGATTGGATCTGGTGGTTCTGGAACTTATGGTGGCTGGAATTGATTTTCGTCGGCTCCCTTAGGGTTTCTAGAATATTGGGGTATTTATAGAGCAAAGAGGCGGTGCGGGAGGCCACCAAGGTGGGAACAACCCACTTGGGCATGCCTGGGCCCAGGCGCGCCCAGGTGGGCTGTGCCCCCTCGGGGCACCCCCAGGTGCTTCTCCAGCCCATTGGGTGTCTTCTGGTCCATAAAAATTCCACAAAAAGTTTCGTTGCATTTGGACTCCATTTGGTATTGATTTCCTGCGATGTAAAAAACATGCAGAAAACAGCAACTGGCACTTGGCACTATGTTAATAGGTTAGTACCAAAAAATGATATAAAATGACTATAAAATGATTGTAAAACATCCAAGAATGATAATATAACAACATGGAACAATCGGAAATTATAGATACGTTGGAGACGTATCAATCATCTCCATCCGAGCTTGCGTCTTCCGTTCCTCTTCGAGTTAACATCTTGCTCCTCCTCTGTGAACCACCCATAGGGATCTATGTCCCCATAGATCCTTGGATTTGCAACATAGTGGGATACAAAGCTCTCTCCATCCGAGTCTTCGGAGGACATACTTTCAGATCTGACAGAAAAATAGCACAAAACAAGAACAGAGGATATTTCCGCGATGCGGTGGCCAAAACGTTGGAGAGTATATATAAAGAATTTTTATCTTGCAAAACAAGTATTCTAGAAGAAAACAAAGTTAGGAAGGCTCATGAGGGGCCCACAAGCCACCAGGGTGCGCCCTGGTGCCTCGTGGGCACGTGGGTGGCCCCTTGGGTGTTTCTTATTTTTGTATATTTTTCTAATATTCCAACACTGACAGGAAGTATATTTATGGAATTTTTGGAGTTGGTTTACTTATCGTGTCACATACCTCTTCCTTTTTAGGGTTCTAGAGTGTCTTGGAAGGTCTCTTTTATATATTCCTCCAATGTCATAGTTTCAATAATGTTAGTTTCAACATTAGTAGGCATACCTGAGATATAATGCTTAATTCTTTGTCCATTGACCACCTTAGGATTAGTGCCTTTGACATTATTGATCTTAATAGCTCCAGAGTGGTAAACTTCCTCGATGATATACAATCCTTCCCATTTGGAGAGAAGTTTTCCTGCAAAGAATCTAGAACGAGAATTGTACAATAGAACATACTCACCCACTTTGAATTCCCTTTTGGATTCTTTATCATGTCATCTTTTAACCTTTTCTTTAAACAATTTGGCATTTTCATAAGGTTGGGTTCTCCATTCATCTAGCGAGCTAATATTAAATAACCTCTTTTCACTGACAAGTTTGAAATCACAATTGAGTTCTTTAGTTGCCCAATATGCCTTATGTTCTAAATCAAGAGGTAAATGACATGCTTTTCCATAGACCATTTTATATGGAGACATACCCATAGGATTTTTATAAGTAGTTCTATAAGCTCATAATGCATCATCAAGTTTGTTAGACCAATTCTTTCTAGATCTATTGATGGTCTTTTACAAAATTAACTTTATTTCTCTATTCCTTAATTCAACTTGACCACTAGATTGAGGGTGATAGGGGGATGCAATTCTATGGTTGACATCATATTTAGCAAGAAATTTACGAAAAGCACCATGAATAAAATGTGAGCCACCATCAGTCATTAAATATCTAGGGACTCCAAACCTCAGGAAAATAACTTTTTAAAACATTTTAATATAAGTGTTATAATCAACACTACTAGTTGGAATAGCCGCTACCCACTTGGTAACGTAATCAACAGCAACCATAAATGTGTATACCCATTAGAGGAAGGAAAAGGTCCCATATAATCAAACCCCCAAACATCAAATGGTTCAATAACAAGTGAATAATTCATAGGCATTTCCTGACGTCTACCAATATTACCAATTCTTTGACATTCATCACAAGATAAGACAAACTTACGAGCATCCTTGAAAAGAGTAGGCCAATAAAAACTAGATTGCAATACCTTGTGTGCCATTCTGTCTCCCGCATGGTGTCCTCCATAAGCCTCGGAGTGACACTTCTGTAGGATTTGTTCCTAAAGATGCGGGTCATCCCAGAGGTAATGTCTTAAATCAAAGAAGAACTTTTTCTTTTGTTGGTATATAAAACTAGGTGGTATAAATTTAGCAACAATATAATTAGCATAGTCTGCATACCACAGCCTCTGACGAGAAGCATTTATGATAGCTAGTTGCTCATTGGGAAAACTATCATCAATAGGTAGTGGGTCACCAAGAACAATTTCCAACCTAGACAAGTTATCAGCTACGAAATCCTCAACTCCCTTCCTATTAGTAATATGGAAGTCAAATTCTTGTTGCAGTAGAACCCACCTAATGAGTCTAGGTTTAGCATCTTTCTTTTCCATAAGGTATTTAATATCAGCATGATCAGTGTCAATAGTTACCTTAGAAACAACAATGTAAGATCTGAATTTATCACAAGCAAACACAACTGCTAGAAATTCTTTTTCAGTAGTAGCATAATTTCTTTGAGCACTATCTATAGTTTTACTAGCATAATGGATAAAATTCAATTTCTTATCAACTCTTTATCCTAGAACAACACCAACAACATAATCACTAGCATCACACATAATTTCAAAAGGCAAGTTCCAGCCAGGTGGTTGAACAATAGGTGCAGAGGTTAAGGCTTTCTTAAGTGTTTCAAAGGCTTCTACACAATCATCAGCAAAAACAAATGGAACATCTTTTTGCAAGAGATTAGTAAGAGGCCTAGAAATTTTAGATAAGTCTTTAATAAAACTCCTATAGAAACCAGCATGCCCAAGGAAACTTATTATACCTTTAATATCTTTAGGACATGGCATTTTCTCAATTACATCAACTTTATCTTTATCCACTTCAATGCCTCGTTCAGAAATTTTATGTACCAAGACAATACCTTCATTCACCATAAAGTGGCTTTGTTCCCACTTCAAGACAAGATTAGTTTGTTCACATCTCGCAAAACTCGATCTTGGTTGCTGAAGCAATCATCAAAAGAAGTTCTGTAAACGGAAAAATCATCCATGAAAACCTCAACAATCTTTTCAAAAAAGCATGGGAATATAATAGTCATACATCTTTGAAAGGTAGTAGGTGCATTGCATAAACCAAAAGGCATACACCTAAAAGCATAAGTTCCAAAAGGGCATGTAAAGGTGGTTTCTCCTGGTCGGATTGTGATACATGTATTTGAGAGAAACCAAATATCCATAAAGAAAGCAAAAGTGTGTATGCTTAGACAATCTTTCTAACATTTGATCAATAAAAGGTAAGGGGTAATGATCTTTTCTAGTGGCTTTGTTTAACTTTTCTAAAATCAATTACCTTCCTATTACCAGTTACAATTCTTTGTGCACTAGTACAACAAGCTCCTAAACAAACATTTTTTAACCCCTTTCTGCGATGGCATTTGGAACCATCGCCAAGTGAGTGTGGGCGATAGGGGGTCCTTCCCACACGACCCAAAAACCGTCGGGGATATGCCCTCCTGGCACGCATGCTCTGCAAAATGAGATCGTGTGTGACCAACGAGTGCTCAAATACAGAAATACGTATAATAGAGCTAAAACAATACAATTATACGACGAAATTATTTCCGGTCACAAGTACATCCCACACAGTCAGTCACCGCCAAACATTTCCGTTCATATATACATCCCACACAGTCGCTCCAAGGAAAACGTTTCCATTCATAGGTACATCACAAACATTTTTTCCCGTTAAATCATTTGTGTTATTGAATGTATCACACACACGGTCCATAGAAGAAACTGTGTGGCAAAGGCTCTCCATCTGTCGGTGTACTAGAGTAGGGGTACCCTATTACCCCGAACTCGTGCACGGGCAGTTGCAGCACCCCGCAGCAAGGCTTGCCGGGTGACCGCCAGGACCCTCCGTGGTTCCCTTGAAGACCATTCAAGAACAAAGTACTCAAACCAAGGCCCCGGCAAGAGGAGCTTGCCGGGAAGGCCAACTAAGGCCCCGACAAGAGGAGCTTGCCGGGAGGGCCAACGAAGGCCCCGGCAAGAGGAGCTTGCCGGGAAGGGACAAGACCCCGGCAAGAGGAGCTTGCCGGGAAGGCCACTCAAGGCGTATCAAGAAAGCTTGCCGCGACGCGCCCTGCGTCCCGGCAAGATCCGGCGAGCGACAAGCTTCCGGACGCGACAAGAAGACAGCCGCGGCAAGGAGCTTGCCGCGGGAAACCCCACTTCGTGCCCGCGCTCCATCTTACCTGCTAACGTGTCGCTCTGGGACTCTCCCAAGCACACGTGGCGGGAGGCCGTGCAGCTAGGGGTACGTGGTGGCAAGCGGAGATGAAGAGAAGCCCATCGTGGCAAACGGTGGCACTCCTAACGGTCACCTTTTGCACTGTTTAGGAGACTCAGACAGGCATTTAATGCCCTTGTCCCCTGCCGTCAGAGTTAGGTAGGGCGCACTGTATCCACAGTAGCGGTAGCTGCACCTACCGCATCCTTTTCCATTTTTACCCTTCTTGTCTACGTTGCCCCCTGTCGGTGACCCCTTGAGAGTATAAAAGGAGGCCCAAGCGCAACATAGAAGAGGTTCGTTCGAAGATTCGGCCAGTTCGGTTCATTCAACTCCAGGAACACTCTCACGCTCAGTCTGGCAGCGTCCATCGCTCCTGAGCAAGAATCCAATATACACAAACAAGCAGCAGTAGGGTTTTACGCATCCGTGCAGCCTGAAGCTGGGTAAAATCGCCCGCGTGCACTGCCTCGATCCGCTCTTTGTGCGCTCTCCGCCCCCCACCGAACCGAAAGGGGCCCTGCCCCCATAGGTGTTGGTGGAATCAGCATCGCCCCCGACATCCCTGGCGCGCCAGGTAGGGGGCGTCGAGATTGTGCGAATCCGATCCGGCGTGCACGCAAGGCTCAGCTGTTCTTCATCGTCATGGCTCCTAAGGAGCGGGGAGTAAAAGAACGGCGCCAGTGCGGCAGCAGAAAAAGCTAAGTCGTGCGAAACTTTAGATATTTCCTTTCTATATAAGGTTATCCGCCTCGGAGATCTTGTTCTTTGTACGGAAAACCTGTGCGCGGAGGAATCGACTTGTAGCTAGTTGCGCCCTTACTTTGTTTCGAGTCTGCTCGACAACTTAAGTGAGCTGCTAGCGCCCTTACTTTGCTTCGAGTCCGCTCAGCAACTTAAGTGAGCCGCTAGCGCCCTTACGTTGTTTCGAATCCGCTCAACAACTTAAGCGAGCTGCAACTAGTTGCGACAAGATTACTTGTCGGTAGCGACCCCGCCAGCAGGCTGCTGAAGTTCCGCACTCGGCGCTCGCGGCAAGGGTGCCTGCACCGGCAAGTTTCCCTAGAAAGCGTAGGGTGGACGTACAAAGAGGGGTTGAACAGGAAGATAGCATGCGCTATTTATTTGAGATTTCTGCATAGACCTGTATGCCGAGGAGCCTTCTCGGGGCTAGTTGCGCTCCATGTTGCCTCGAGTCCGCTTGGCAACTTGTGCGGTTGCGCTAGAACCAAGAAGGTAAACCTTTCCGGGAGGCGTTGTTCCCGAATAGCCGCTAAGGGCCCGTTCCCTCAAGCGCTACTGGCTGGATCGTACGCACCGGAAAGCATTCCAGCAGGCATAGGGAATATGCAGCAAAAGTCAAAATTCGCAAGCAAGTTAAGTGCACTTCGGATGCTAATCGCTTGCTATGTTTGAACGCAGTTATGGCCCGGGGGCTGGCAACGCCCTTAGGGCCAATCTCTTCGGCGTCAAGAACGACGAAGTTCTTCGCCATAAGCCTTTCCGGCAATGATCTTGCCGGAAGCCGGTGTCAAGAACGACGAAGTTCTTCGCCATAAGCCTTTCCGGCAACGGGCTTGCCGGGAGCCGGTGTCAAGAACGACGGAGTTCTTCGCCATAAGCCTTTTCGGCAACGATCTTGCCGAGAGCCGGTGTCAAGAACAACGAAGTTCTTCGCCATAAGCCTTTCCGGCAACGATCTTGCCGGGAGCCGGCGTCAAGAACGACGAAGTTCTTCGCCATAAGCCTTTCCGGCAACGATCTTGCCGAGAGCCGGTGTCAAGAACAACGAAGTTCTTCGCCAAAAGCCTTCCTGGCAACAAGCTTGCCAGAAGCCGGCATCAAGAACATCAAAGTTCTCTGCTGAAGATAAAAGCCTTCCTGGCAATCAGCTTTGCCGGAAGCCGGCATCGAGAACGTCAAAGTTCTCTGCTGAAGATAAAAGCCTTCCTGGCAATCAGCTTGCCGGAAGCCGGCATCGAGAATGTCAAAGTTCTCTACTAAAGATAAAAGCCTTCCTGGCAATCAGCTTGCCGGAAGCCGGCATCGAGAACGTCAAAGTTCTCTGCTGAAGGTAAAAGCCTTCCTGGCAATCAGCTTGCCGGAAGCCGGCATCGAGAATGTCAAAGTTCTCTGCTGAAGGTAAAAGCTTTCCTGGCAATCAGCTTACCGGAAGCCGGCATCGAGAACGTCAAAGTTCTCTGCTGAAGGTAAAAGCCTTCCTGGCAATCAGCTTTGCCGGAAGCCGGCATCGGGAACGACAAAGTTCTCTGCTGAGGATAAAAGCCTTCCTGGCAATCAG
>NC_041392.1:358714338-358717174 GCF_002162155.2 Triticum dicoccoides
CAGGCAACGAGCTTGCCGGAAGCCGGCATCGAGAACGTCAAAGTTCTCTGCCGAAGACAAAAGCCTTCCTGGCGACCAGCTTGCCGGAAGCCGGCATCGAGAACGACAAAGTTCTCTGCTGAGGATAAAAGCCTTCCCGGCAAGCCAGTATCGCTCTCCGTCGACCAGAAGAGATAGTACCACTCCCTCAGCTCCTCCGCGGAGAGCTCGGGGGGGGGGGGAAGTGGCCCGCTCCTTCCGTAGCGCCTCAAGCCGCTGCGTTTCGGTCGACTTCACAGCTTTCGCGGTCGCGGCCTTCGTGGCCTTCCCCTTCCCGGGCTTCGGAGGCATGGCGGAGGCGGTGGGGGAGATCGACGGCGCTGGTGGTGGCGGCGGCGACGGGAGCGGAGCGCTGCTCTCTTTCGACTTTGGAAGCGGAGGAGGGCGGCGAAGTTTTCTGAGATTGCAACAGCGAAGGACGAAGATGGAGGAAATGCCCCTGTTTCCCCTGCTTATAAAGAGGGACGGGGCGGACGTTTCGGCCTTCCAAATAAACAACCTCCCACGATCTCTCCCACGACACCGCGTTTGACGCGTGCCGTTCTGGGCATGCGCGGTGGGAGCGGAGTTAGATTCGGCGTGACCTAGGCCACGCGTGCCCGTACACTGTTTTGGGCCTGGCCCAACAGCGCTCGGCACCGTGTGTGGCCCAGGCCCGGGGGCTCCTGTCGGTGTACTAGAGTAGGGGTACCCTATTACCCCGAACTCGTGCACGGGCAGTTGCAGCACCCCGCGGCAAGGCTTGCCGGGTGACCGCCAGGACCCTCCGTGGTTCCCTTGAAGACCATTCAAGAACAAAGTACTCAAACCAAGGCCCCGGCAAGAGGAGCTTGCCGGGAAGGCCAACTAAGGCCCCGGCAAGAGGAGCTTGCCGGGATGGCCAACCAAGGCCCCGGCAAGAGGAGCTTGCCGGGAAGGGACAAGACCCCGGCAAGAGGAGCTTGCCGGGAAGGCCACTCAGGGCGTATCAAGAAAGCTTGCCGCGACGCGCCCTGCGTCCCGGCAAGATCCGGCGAGCGACAAGCTTCCGGACGCGACAAGACGACAGCCGCGGCAAGGAGCTTGCCGCGGGAAACCCCCACTTCGTGCCCGCGCTCCAGCTTACCTGCTAACGTGTCGCTCTGGGACTCTCCCAAGCACACGTGGCGGGAGGCCGTGCAGCTAGGGGTACGTGGTGGCAAGCGGAGATGAAGAGAAGCCCATCATGGCAAACGGTGGCACTCCTAACGGTCACCTTTTGCACTGTTTAGGAGACCCAGACAGGCATTTAATGCCCTTGTCCCCTGCCGTCAGAGTTAGGTAGGGCGCACTGTATCCACAGTAGCGGTAGCTGCACCTACCGCATCCTTTTCCATTTTTACCCTTCTTGTCTACGTTGCCCCCTGTCGGTGACCCCTTGAGAGTATAAAAGGAGGCCCAAGCGCAACGTAGAAGAGGTTCGTTCGAAGATTCGGCCAGTTCAGTTCATTCAACTCCAGGAACACTCTCACGCTCAGTCTGGCAGCGTCCATCGCTCCTGAGCAAGAATCCAATATACACAAACAAGCAGCAGTAGAGTTTTACGCATCCGTGCGGCCCGAAGCTGGGTAAAATCGCCCGCGTGCACTGCCTCGATCTGCTCTTTGTGCGCTCTCCGCCCCCCATCGAACCGAAAGGGGCCCTGTCCCCATAGGTGTTGGTGGAATCAGCATCGCCCCCGACACCATCACACACAGTTTTTATGTGGTAAACGTTTGCGTAAGGTGGCCTAACGCAAACAATTTTCAAGAGAAAGTCGTGTGTGATTGTTCATTGATCCAACACGGTTTATTCCTAGAAACTGTGTGCGTTGCCTGAGGTCATCGCCCACGCTATTTTTTCAACAACCGTTTGCAATAGCAAAACCCAATTAGCAGGCTAATTCGCCATTAGCAGGCTAATTATCCGATTATTCATAATCCATTTATTAATCTAATTGGCATTTCATATTAAGCACACAATATATTTCATTTTCATAATTGAAATACATCAGAGTACAACATCATATAGCTTCAGCACTTAGCTACCGCATTACACAACTACACCAGGACCAAATTTCACATGCAACATCTATAACCTTTCGAAATTAGCATCATAGACAGTACATAGATAGATGTATCTCATCTGGAAAGCTGCTGAAGCAGAAGGCAAATATTGAGCCTTCATTGATGTTGAAGGTCTTTGTAACTTTAGGCCAGTGCCTGTGGATGATTGATCGCCCATCCTTCTGTAACATCCCAAATTTTCACTTTGGAATGTTATACATTAGATCATCATTGCATATCATTTTTTTATTTTTTATTTTGGTTGATCCTAGAAATTCTGCGCAACTCAATGACCCACGGAGAGAGTTGGGGATTTCGTTATTTTCATATTTGAGTCTTCTCAAATTTTGAGAATAGGATCATTTGGTTTTATTTATTTTATCATCAATTATTTCTATTACAAAAATATGAGAGAGGGAATAAAATGACTTCCCCAAAATAAAGAAATATTGAGGATTTAATAATAAAATCAAATAAGTTTTTATTTTGGAGTTTTTCGGTGTTTTATTTGAATTTAGGAAAAATGTGCGTTTTTCAAAATTGCACTTAGGTCCCAAATAAATGTTCACCTTGTGCGGCTTGATTTTAGAAGCCCGTGAAAATTTATTTCGGAATTTTTGGAGTCTGTTTAGTATTTCTTTTTATTTTTCTTCTGTGCGTAATAATAATAATAAAAAACGAACCGACCTAGGGCCATGTCCGACTAGGACTCCCGACACGTTAGGCTATTTAAG
>NC_041392.1:358717498-358958297 GCF_002162155.2 Triticum dicoccoides
GCCGCGCCGCCTCACCGCTGCCGCCGCACGCTCGCCGAGGTTCGCCGCCGCCTCGAAATCCGCACCGTGTTTTTTTCTTCGAAAAACCGTTCGGTTTTTCCGTCGGTTTTTTTAGATTCAGTTTTTTAAATAGATCGGTTTTTCCGGTTTATTTAAATAGTGAGCATTCGTCCATTCGTTCATTCTAGTGAACGTTTGTCATTTTTCTTTTTCTCGTATTAAATCCACGATTTTTCTGATCGCGATTCCTGATCCGATTTTCGTTTTAGTATAACTTTTTGCTCGTTTATCGGAATCAGGCGATTCAAGCGCCTAGAGTTTCGTCTCGAAACCCTCTATCCATTTAACCAACTTAAACAAGATTTTGCTACTGTAAAGTTTGCCCTAGATCCAGATTTGTAGAACGAAGTTGTTTTCTTTCGCTGTTTGACTTTCGTTGCTTCGTTCGATTTGATTCTTTTTGCCAACTGGAGTTCTTAAGTTGAACCTTCTGGTTAGATCTCTTATTTGAGTTTTACCTGTGCATTAGATGAGTACTTATTGTATGCTTGTTTGTTTGTCTGCGATAGAATACCCGGAGTGCGCTGCATGTTACTTCGAATCGCTAGGTTTCCCGGATCATCAGCAAGGCAAGTAACACTTTGATCATACCTTTTCTACTACCCAGTTTTATTGCATTAGATCAATCCTCACACATTGCATGGTTAGGATCTAATTAAATTGTGGGATGGGAAGTAGATGAGGTAGTACCTATTACCTGTTTATTATCAAACCTTTGGGAGTTACTTCTGCGTTTGCTTATTATGCCATGCTATGCTAGTAGACATGGATGGTGAGTGAAATCCATGACAGATGTGAGCTTTGTTAATTAATGGTTTATCTAAGGTGGCAACTTAAACACACATCTGGGTGGATTGAGGCACCTGGGTATTCCAGGACTTGTCTGTTTTCTTTTGGACCGCCACCCAGGCTCAAAGGGATCATGAGACTATCCATACTAGAAACTTCCGTGTGCAGCCACAAGCTATTATGGGCTCTAGCATAGTTGACTAAGTCATGCAAACTCTTACAGTGGTAGACTAGCAGATGTAGGGGATGTAGGTGGTACGGTCTACCTGATCGTAAGGTGCTAGCACTTCTGAAAGACTATGTCTCGGTCATCCGTCTTCTCAAACACCATGTAGTGCGAGAAACCAAACGGAGGCGATCGAGTCTTGTGGGGAAAAGTGCGCAAACCTTTGCAGAGTGTAATAAACTAATCATGATTAGCCGTGTCCCCGATTATGGACATCTTGAGTATCTAGTACCTGGATTATCATGTGAATCTCAACATGTTACTCTAAATTAATTTTGTTGGGTTATGTTTAATGATGATGCTTAATTGGGATTGAGAATGCTGTCAACCATTCTCAATGTTTAACAACTACCTTGATAGTAATTAAATTTATTCCTTTGAAGTAGGGAAAAATTGGCTTTACGCAAAACTGTAACCATAGAGCTTTCCACCAGCCAAATATGCATATAGTATAGCTGTTTCATTCCATTACTCTCTATGTGTTACATTGCCAGCATATTCCATGTGCTGACCCGTTTCAGGCTGCAACGTTAATGTTGCAGACTTTTCAGACGACGATTAAGGAGTTTTTAGGTCGTGGTTCTATACTCAGTGATGCCGTTGGAGTTGATGGACTCACTTATCTTCCAAGCCTTCCGCTGTTATAGTTATTAGATGGTCTTATGCCATATTTATTGTAATAAGTTCTCTTCTGAGACATTCGATGTAAAAGTGTGTGATTGCTACTCTGCTATAAATCCTCCGAGTACTGTGTGGTGTCAGCATTACTGATCCAGGGATGACACTGGAGCACAGAGATCAGACTGTTTGAGGTCTGGTTGCTACAGAGATGGTATCAGAGCACACGCTGACTGTAGGACACGAACACTAAGCTAAAGACCTAGATCACTATCCATTCTCTTCTCTTCCGACTTCTCATCTTTTCTACTCTTTAGGATGGCGGATGCAAGGAACAAGTTCACGCAACCGGATGAAGATACACCCTTTGGACGTCACTTGAAGGAAGTCACTAGATACCTGAACATAGGAGTACCAAGCTTCACAGGAACCTACAACACCACTTTACCTGAAGAAGAGTGCTGGATGATTCAAGTTCAAGTTCCAGGAAGGACGTTCATGCCAGTCACTGAGTCCATAGAGTTTTCTTTTGATGCCCCAACTTGGAGTCTAGGAAAGAGAATGGCAGCTCACATCGCCATGGGACGCATTGGAGAAGTCTACCGCAAGGATCTCAAGGATACTATCTACCAGATTTGTGGGCGCCGAGATGAACACTGGGTGATGATCAGCACCAGGAAGGATAGATCAATCGCAGCTTTTATCCAGGAGCTAAACCAGCACATTCGACGACAGGAGAACCAGATGTGCGCCGACATGATAGATCTGAAGAAGGCTAAGACTAGAATCAAGGAACTGGAGGAAGAACTCAAGGCTACACGTGAAGATTATGAAGAGGAAATTGAAGTATTGGTGGAGAAGAATGACGACCTAATCAAGAAGATTGGAATATTTATGGGAGGCCCTACGCCAGTAGAGGAAGACAAAGAACCCAAGGAGATTAGCCCGGAAGACTACATCATCATCGACGGCACCGATTCGGATCTAGATAGTAGCGATGATGACTATGTTGATGAAGCTGGAGCAGATATCATGGAGTCTGCAACCGAAGCATATTTCTAGTAGACCACCTCATCAGTAGTAATAGTCCACCATGTAAATATAGTAGTCCGAGCACTTTTGCGATAGATAGATCGATTGTATGCCCTTGTTTGATTGAATGAAGTGAATTGTTTGTTTTTGCCTCATGTGCATATGGGTAGTGTTTTCTCTTTAGACCCCCTCTATTCTTTCATCTCATCTTTTCTAAACCCCTCAAATGCCTCCGAGACGTGACCCCGGATTTGCCTTTCCACCGGAGCTCACCCAGTTGATCCAGCAACATAACACATTGATGCAGTTGCTAGTCTAGAATCAGAACCAGGGGAACAACAACAACCCACCACCACCACCACCTGTTGACCACTTAGCCCGTTTTCTTAGGCTGAATCCGCCGGTGTTTTCCAGTAGCACCGAGCCGATAGTAGCAGATGATTGGCTCCGCAAGACAGCTAGGGAGTTGACCATAGCAGGATGCACAGATGCGGAGAAGGTGAAGTTTGCCGCACATCAGCTAGAAGGACCCGCAGCATCATGGTGGGAGAATTTTACAGCCACTTTCCCAGTCGACACTGTCACATGGGACCAGTTCCAGCAGGCTTTTCGTACTGCCCATGTTTCAGCAGGAGCTATGGCCATGAAGAAGCGTGAGTTTCGCAAATTGCGGCAAGGAGGACGGACAGTTGGCCAGTATGTGGAGGACTTTAGTAAGTTAGCACGTTATGCCCCAGATGACGTCGCTACGGATGCAGCTAAGTAGGAGAAGTTTCTGGAAGGACTGAATGATGAGTTGAGCATGCAGTTGATGGTAGCAACCTTCAACAACTACCAGGAGTTGGTAGATCGTGCTCTTATGATTGAAGGGAAGCATCAGCAAATTGAGAATCGCAAGAGGAAGTATGGACAAGGAAAGTACAATTCAGGAGCTCAGCAGAAGCCACGTTTTACCCCTAGACCGGGAGGACATTTTCAGCATACCCATGGAGGAGGTAGCTCGCACAATCACAATGGCACCAAGAATGGTAATGGCAATGGAGGAAGCAACGACCAGAACCGCACCAACCCATCAACCCCCGCCAAGAAGGACCTAAGCCAAGTCACTTGCTTTAAGTGTCAGAAGACCGGACATTATGCCAATGAATGTCCTAAAGGCCAAAATGGCAATGGAAGTTCTGGAAAGAAGCCGAACCCTTTCAACAGGGGACAGGTGAACCACGTTAGCGTGGAGGAGGTTGAAGCACAGCCCGATGCAGTAATAGGTAACTTTTTGGTTAAGTCATTTACTGCACTCGTTCTTTTTGATACTGGTGCATCGCATTCATACATCTCAAGGGGATTTGTGGATAAGTATAACCTATCAACCCAAGCCCTTAGGTCACCCATGTTAGTAACCTCGCCTGGAGCAGAGTATGTGGCTAGTCTATGGTGTGATCGGTTACCATTAAGGATTGGTAACTATGTTTTTCCCTCAGACATAATAGTATTGGAATCTCAAGGATTGGATGTGATATTAGGCATGGATTGGTTATCAAAGTATGAAGGGAATATTGAATGTGCTAGTAAGTCAATTTTGCTTACCACCCCAGAAGGGAGAAGGATCAAGTATGTATCCCGACATGTGCCAATGGGAACTCAAGTAAATTGCTTAACAGGAGTTGTGCAGGAGGAAGTACCAGTGGTAAGGGATTTCCCTGATGTATTTCCAGAGGAGTTGCCAGGCATGCCACCGGATAGAGATATTGAGTTTTTGATTGAGCTATTGCCAGGCACAGGGCCAATATCAAAGAGACCATATAGGATGCTAGCAAAGGATTTGGTGGAAATTAAGAAGCAGATTAAGGAGTTACTGGATAAGGGATATATCCGCCCAAGTTCTTCGCCTTGGGGATCGCCAGTACTACTAGTGGAGAAGAAAGATGGATCGTTAAGGATGGTTGTTGATTATCGAGGATTGAATGAAGTAACGATCAAAAACAAGTACCCACTACCAATGATCAACGATCTGTTTGATCGATTGCAAGGAGCTAAGGTATTTTCCAAGATCGATCTGCGATCAGGATACCACCAGTTGAAGATTCGAGAACAGGATATTCCGAAGACAGCTTTTACCACCAGGTATGGGCTGTACGAGTATACCGTTATGTCATTTGGTCTGACAATGCACCTGCCTATTTTATGAACATGATGAACAAAGTGTTTATGGAGTTCTTGGATAAGTTCGTCGTAGTGTTCATTGATGATATCCTGGTTTATTCGAAGAATGAAGAGGAGCATAAGGATCATTTGCATTTGGTACTTGGAAAGCTCAGAGAACATCAATTATATGCCAAGTTCAGCAAATGTGAGTTTTGGTTGAAGGAAGTAGGATTCCTCGGACACGTTATATCTGGAGAAGGTATATCAGTTGATCCCACTAAAGTTGATACCGTGACCAAGTGGGAAGCCCCAACAACAGTTGGAGAGATCCGGAGTTTTCTTGGACTCGCAGGATACTACCGGAGATTTATTGAGAATTTCTCAAAGATTGTGAAGCCTATGACTGAGTTGTTAAAGAAAGATACCAAGTTCATATGGACAGAGGAATGTGAGGCTAGTTTCCATGAGTTGAAGAAACGCTTGGTTACCTCACCAGTGTTGATTTTGCCAGACCAGACCAAAGATTATGAGGTGTATTGCGACGCTTCACGTCGAGGACTTGGAGCCGTGCTTATGCAGGAAGGGAGAGTTGTTTCATATGCCTCAAGACAACTGAAGCCTCATGAGTTGAATTATGCCACACATGATTTGGAGTTAGCAGCCGTAGTGCATGCTTTGAAAACATGGAGGCATTTCCTCATTGGAAACCATTGTGAGGTGTACACGGATCATAAGAGTTTGAAGTACATTTTTCACCCAGAAGGAGTTGAATCTCAGACAAAGGAGATGGTTGGATCTCATCAAGGATTATGATATGAAATTGCATTATCACTCCGGAAAGGCTAATGTAGTAGCTGACGCATTAAGCCGTAAGAGCCATGTCAATACGTTAATGACGGGAGAAATACCCAAGGAGTTAGCAGAAAATCTTCATGAACTATGTGTGGAAATAGTTCCGAGAGGCTATGTAGTAGCATTGGAGATTCAGTCAACTTTGATGGATAGAATCAGGGAAGCTCAGAAAACTGACAAAGAGATTGCCGCTATAAAGGAGAAACTGAGCAAAGGAAAAGTTAAAGGATTTCGTGAGGATGAGCACGACACCCTATGGTTTGAAGACCGCGTTTACGTGCCCAATGACCCGAAGATTAGGAAGTTGATTTTGCAAGAGGCACACGATTCACCATATTCAATTCACCCAGGAAATACCAAGATGTATTTGGATCTGAAGGATATTTTCTGGTGGACCGAAATGAAGAAGGATATTGCGGAGTATGTAGCAGTTTGTGATGTATGTCAGAGAGTAAAGGCAGAGCATCAGAAGCCAGCAGGATTGTTACAACCATTGCCGATACCCGAATGGAAGTGGGCTAAGCTAGGCATGGATTTTATCACGTGATTACCCAGGACTCGTTCAGGCTATGACTCGATTTGGGTTGTAGTCGATCGATTGACGAAAGTAGATCATTTCATCCCAGTAAAGACCACTTACACCAGTGCTAAGTTGGCAAAGATATACATGACCAGGATCGTATGTCTGCATGGAGTTCCAAGGAGTATCGTATCAGATAGAGGAACCCAGTTTACCTCAAAGTTCTGGAAGCAGTTGCACGAAACTTTGGGTACCAGGCTAGAATTCAGTACAGCTTTTCATCCACAGACAGATGGACAGACCGAGAGAGTCAATCAGATTTTGGAGGATATGCTGAGAGCTTGTGCGCTAGATTATGGATCTAGTTGGGACGATAATTTGCCATATGCAGAGTTCTCTTACAACAACAGTTACCAAACCAGTTTAAAAATGGCCCCTTTTCGAAGCATTGTACGGAAGGAGGTGCAGGACACCATTATCGTGGGACGAAGTTGGAGACCGCCAGTTGTTTGGACCTGACTTGATTAAAGAGTCTGAACAGAAGGTGAAGTTGATTCGCGATAGGCTCAAGGTAGCCCAGTCCAGACAGAAAAGTTATGCAGATTCTAAACGCAAGGAGACAGTTTACGAAGTCGGATATAGAGCTTATCTTAGAGTATCTCCACTTTGGGGAACAAAGCGTTTTGGAGTTAAAGGGAAGTTAGTGCCACAATTTGTAGGACCATATCGAGTTTTGGAGCGTATGGGAGAAGTGGCCTACAAGTTGGAATTGCCTGAAGGATTGTCAGGAGTTCATGATGTGTTCCATGTTTCTCAGTTAAAGAAATGTCACGTGGAGATGGCTGACATACCATTGAGAGACACAATGCCTTTGGAAACTATTCCGTTGGATAACGATGTGACGTACGAGGAGAAACCAATTAAGATCCTCGAGTTTGCCAGCCGAGTTACCCGCAGCAAGGTTATCAAGTTTTGCAAAGTTCAGTGGAGCCACTACACAGAGGATGAAGCCACCTGGGAACGAGAGGAAGATTTGCTCAAGGACCACCCTCACCTATTTTCTAGCCAACCTGAATCTCGAGGGCGATATTCATCTTAAGGGGGGTAGGTTTGTAACATCCCAAATTTTCAATTTGGAATGTTATACATTAGATCATCATTGCATATCATTTTTTTATTTTGCATTTTGGTTGATCCTAGAAATTCTGCGCAACTCAATGACCCACAGAGAGAGTTGGGGATTTCGTTATTTTCATATTTGAGTTTTCTCAAAATTTGAGAATAGGATCATTTGGTTTTATTTATTTTATCATCAATTATTTCTATTACAAAAATATGAGAGAGGGAATAAAATGACTTTCCCAAAATAAAGAAATATTGAGGATTTAATAATAAAATCAAATAAGTTTTTATTTCGGAGTTTTTCGGTGTTTTATTTGAATTTAGGAAAAATGTGCGTTTTTCAAAATTGCATTTAGGTCCCAAATAAATGTTCACCTTGTGCGGCTTGATTTTAGAAGCCCGTGAAAATTTATTTCGGAATTTTTGGAGTCCGTTTAGTATTTCCTTTTATTTTTCTTCTGCGTATAATAATAATAAAAAAAACGAACCGACCTAGGGCCGTGTCCGACTAGGAATCCCGGACCATTAGGCTATTTAAGCCGGGGGAGAGGCCCAGCCAGAGCTAACCCTAGCCCGAGCTGCCCCAGCCCCCAGCCGCCGCCGCCGCGCCCTGCCGCCATCGCGCCCCGCCGTCGCCCCGCCGCCGTCGCGCCCCGCCGCCGCGCCCCGCCGTCGCCCCGCCGCCGCGCCGCCTCGCCGCCAGACGCCGCCGCCGCACGCTCGCCGAGGTTCGCCGCCGCCTCGAAATCCGCGCCATTTTTTTCTTTGAAAAACCGTTCGGTTTTTCCGTCGGTTTTTTAGATTCGGT
Source organism: Triticum dicoccoides (assembly GCF_002162155.2). Taxonomy (NCBI): domain Eukaryota; kingdom Viridiplantae; phylum Streptophyta; class Magnoliopsida; order Poales; family Poaceae; genus Triticum; species Triticum dicoccoides. Next base: position 358,725,668 of record NC_041392.1, read on the forward strand.
TTTTTATAAATAGATCGGTTTTTTCGGTTTATTTAAATTGTGAGCGTTCGTTCGTTCATTCATTCTAGCGAACGTTCGTCGTTTTTCTTTTTCTCGGATTAAATCCGCGATATTTCTGATCGTGATTCCTGATCCGATTTTCGTTTTAGTATAACTTTTCGCTCGTTTATCGGAATCAGGCGTTCAAGCGCCTAGAGTTTCGTCTCGAAACCCTCTATCTGGTTAACCAACTTAAACAAGATTTTGCTACTGTAAAATTTGCCCTAGATCCAGATTAGTAGAACGAAGTTGATTTGATTCTTTTTGCCAACCGGAGTTATTAAGTTGAACCTTCTGGTTAGATCTCTTATTTGAGTTTTACCTGTGCATTAGATGAGTACTTATTGTATGCTTGTTTGTTTGTCTGCGATAGAATACCCGGAGTGCGCTGCCTGTTACTTCGAATCGCTAGGTTTCTCGGATCATCAGCAAGGCAAGTAACACTTTGATCATACCTTTTCTACTACCCAGTTTTATTGCATTAGATCAATCCTCACACATTGCATGGTTAGGATCTAATTAAATTGTGGGATGGGAAGTAGATGAGGTAGTACCTATTACCTGTTTATTATCAAACCTTTGGGAGTTACTTCTACGTTTGCTTATTATGCCATGCTATGCTAGTAGACGTGGATTGGGTGAGTGAAATCCATGACAGATGTGAGTTTTGTTAATTAATGGTTTATCTAAGGTGGCAACTTAAACACACATCTGGGTGGATTGAGGCACCTGGGTATTCCAGGACTTGCCTGTTTTCTTTTGGACCGCCACCCAGGCTCAAAGGGATCATGAGACTATCCATACTAGAAACTTCCGTGTGCAGCCAGAAGCTATTATGGGCTCTAGCATAGTTGACTAAGTCGTGCGAACTCTTACAGTGGTAGACTAGCAGATGTAGGGGATGTAGGTGGTACGGTCTACCCGATCGTAAGGTGCTAGCGCTTCTGAAAGACTATGTCTCGGTCATCCGTCTTCTCAAACACCATGTAGTGCGAGAAACTAAACGAAGGCGACCAAGTCTTGTGGGGAAAAGTGCGCAAACCTCTGCAGAGTGTAATAAACTAATCATGATTAGCCGTGTCCCCGGTTATGGACATCTTGAGTATCTAGTACCTGGATTATCATGTGAATCTCAACATGTTACTCTAAATTAATTTTGTTGGTTTATGTTTAATGATGATGCTTAATTGGGATTGAGAATGCTGTCAACCATTCTCAATGTTTAACAACTACCTTGATAGTAATTAAATTTATTCCTTTGAAGTAGGGAAAATTGGCTTTACACAAAACTGTAACCATAGAGCTTTCCACCAGCCAAATATGCATATAGTATAGCTGTTTCATTCCTTTACTCTCTATGTGTTACATTGCCAGCATATTCCATGTGCTGACCCATTTCGGGCTGCAACGTTAATGTTGCAGACTTTTCAGACGACGATTAAGGAGTTTTTAGGTCATGGTTCTATACTCAGTGATGCCGTTGGAGTTGATGGACTCACTTATCTTCCAAGCCTTCCGCTATTATCGTTATTAGATGGCCTTAAGCCATATTTATTGTAATAAGTTCTCTTCTGAGACACTCGATGTAAAAGTGTGTCATTGCTACTCTGCTATAAATCCTCCGAGTACTGTGTGGTGTCAGCATTACTGATCCAGGGATGACACCGGAGCACAGAGATCAGACTATTTGAGGTCTGGTCGCTACACCTTCGTCCTCTTCAGGAACACTTCAATATTGAACTATGGGTTTTGTATGAATACCTTCCTCGCCTCCTAACCGTATAGGTGGTTTGAGAGGTAATCATTAGTGAACTTCTTTGGAAAGGCCTGAAAACAAGGATGTGCATAAATATCTTCTCTATATTGGAAATGGGGCAAAGGAATAAAAAAGGCAAGGTATAATAGTTAGTACCATCCTGCAGTGAACTGATGTCTTCTTCATTGTGCAAACAAAGATCTTGTTGTTTTTTGTCGCTAATTTCTTTATCCTAACAATCTTTCTGAGTTTCTTGACTTGACTGATATTCATGGACAACTCATTTCCCCATATGCAAAAAGGGTCGAATAGTGGGTCAAAATATCTGACAACAGGACCTACATGTGCAAGACCAAATTGTTAAAAACCTAAATATTAGGATGGTTCCTGCAATTGCACAATAATGTGCTGTTAGACAACGAACCATGCATGTGGTAACCTTGATTGTAAACCTCAGTGCTTCCCATTGTTTCCCTGCAACACATATAAGGTAGTTAGTCATCAGGTTAAGTAAGGGTTCTCTTGCTATCAGTAAAATATGTTGATGAAAAATAAGCACATTGCAGATTCATCAGATTAATTCAAGCCACACGGAAAACCCATTTATCCAAACCAATCATGATCAAGAACTAGGAAATATAGCACTTGTATATGTTTCTCATGTATTAAGTGCAGCCAAATTCGATTTATTCCTCACATGCACAACAATACAAAATTCTACCCACGACAATTGGACATCGCATTGCAGAATTTAACCAAGCAGTGAACTAAACACCACAACAAATGAACCAACATTAACTGAACACCACATTGCACAATATAACATACTCCTAATAGAAGATCAGATAGTTAACCAAACAGTTAACTACAGCCAATTATAGCAATTGTATTTATTTCTCGTGTATTTACTACAGCCAGATTCAATTTATTCCTCACATGGTATACAATAACAGAATGCACCCACAACTATTGAACATCGCATTGCAGAATTGAACCAAACAGTTAACTAAACACCACAACACAAATGAACCAAACGTTAACTGAGCATCACATTGCACAATGTACAACCAAACCAAGCATGCTTGAAAACTTGGAAATACAACAATTGTATTTGTTTCTCATGTATTTTGTAAAGATAAGTTCGATTTATTTCTCACATGGATACAAAATTGCAGCCTGAAGAATTGAACATCACATTTGCAGAATTGAACCAAACAGTTAACTGAAGACGACAACTAATTAACAAAACAATTAATAAGTGAGCACCACACTGCACGACATATATAACATATACACTAGAGCAACAAATTTCATGGTAAAATTAGATAGCACAATTCACTAGAATTTGTGAAGGAAAGGCAGGAGTAGCACACGCAATGGGTAAAGAGAGGATGCTTAACCGACGTAGCTAGCAAATGGCAAGGTGCTCCTTCAAGATCTGGGGGTCGGCATGAATGGCAGCCATCGCGACCTCATCCACGCATGCGACCGTGATTTGCTTCTCCGCTGCTAAATGCTCTTGAGATCCAGGCTATACTACGTGCACCATGGCTTAGGCCGACGCTTATTTGGTGGAGGGGTCGGTGATTTGGGTGGATGGTGTCGCGCTCGCGCCGGCTGTCGGGGCATGTGGGATGTGGAAGGAGGAGGAGGATGGGGGTCGGGTGTGGATTACCTGGATAGGCAAGGCCGAGCAGCATGAAGGAGGGTCCCTGGCAAGGAGGCGGCGGAGCTGCAAGCAAGGAGTGAAGGTTTCAACTTGGAAAGATAAGGCGGAAACAAGGGAAATGTGGCTTTTGGTAAGGGGGAGGGGGCGAGGAGGTAGATCTTTCCACGAAAGCCGAAAATTTGGAATCGCTTCAGCCAAAAAACTGGCGCACAAAGTGTCATCATATACGATCCCTTATTCAGACACGAACTGAAGATATTTTGTGCTGCATCTCACACGGTTGGTTATAATAAACTATGTGAGATCTACTTGATTTTTCATCTTGATTTGAATTACATAATGGGGTCACAGAGGCCATGGACGGTGTTCCAATTGCTAGAACTTTTATCTGCAGTGAACATAAAACTATAGGTGTGTCGTCAAAAAAATTGGAAATATTCAGGGTTCGTTTGTACATTTTTATACATTAACTGGGTTTTCCAGGCATTTTATGCGCATAATTCAAATTTGAACTACATGCACATGCTCCAGTGCATATAAACTTGTTGAAAAATCAAATATGTGTCCTTGGTTGCATGCTTAGGTCCCATGCAAGAAATGGGAATGAATTTCAAACACCCTGCCACCGTCACTCGGCCGCACATATTGACATACCTGGTTTTTAAATTCCAGTGAATCAAAAACTCGTCTAAAATTCATGAAACTTGGCATGCTATCATGGAGCGGCATCAACATGCCGTGGTAAAATTTTTGTCCCATTTGGGGCAGGTTTGGGTATAAGCATCTCACAAACCAGAGCTTCTCACAACAAGCGTGATGGTTTCGGTAGGGAACGTGCCACCTTTGGGACGAAACAATATCCGTTGCCTCTTATTGCTTTCAAAATCTTTCGAGTGTCAACATAGAACAACAAGAGTGTTGTGTTCAATTTTGGAATTTTTCGGGGTTCGGTTGGACATTTTTATACATTAACTGGGTTTTCCAGGCATTTTATGAACATAATTTAAATTTGAACTACATGCACATTCTCTAGTGCATATAAACTGGTTGAAAAATCAAATATGTGTCCTTGGTTACATGCTTAGGTCCCATGCAAGAAATGGGAATGAATTTCAAACACCCTGCCACCATCACTCGGCCGCACATATTGAGATACCTGGTTTTTAAATTCTAGTAAATCCAAAACTCGTCTGAAATTCATGAAACTTGGCATGCTATCATGGAGCGGCATCAACATGTCGTGGTAAATTTTTTGTCCCATTAGGGGCAGGTTTGGGTATAAGCTTCTCACAAACCAGCGCTTCTCACAACAAGCGTGATGGTTTCGGTAGGGAGCGTGCCACCTTTGGGGATGAAACGATATCAGTTGCCTCTTATTGCTTCCAAAATTTTCCGAGTCTCAACATAGAACAACAAGAGTGTTGTGTTCAATTTTGGAATTTCTCGGGGTTTGTTTTAACATTTTTATACATTAATTGGGTTTTCCAGGCATTTTATGTGCATAATTCAAATTTGAACTACATGCACATTCTCCAGTACATATAAACTGGTTGAAAAATCAAATATGTGTCCTTGGGTGCGTGCTTAGGTTCCATGCAAGAAATGGGAATGAATTTCAAAAACCCTGCCACCGTCACTCGGCCACAAACATTGAGATACCTGGTTTTTAAATTCTAGTAAATCCAAAACTCGTGTGAAATTCATGAAACTTGGCATGCTATCATGGAGTGGCATCAACATGCCATGGTAAAACTTTTGTCTCATTTGGGGCAGGTTTGTGTATAAGCTTCTCACAAACTAGAGCTTCTCACAACAAGCGTGATGGTTTCAGTAGGGAACATGCCACCTTTGCGGACGAATCATATCCGTTGCCTCTTATTGCTTTCAATTTTTTTCGAGTGTCAACATAGAACAACAAGAGTGTTGTGTTCAATTTTGGAATTTTTCGGGGTTCGTATGGACATTTTTATACAATAACTGAGTTTTCCAGGCATTTTATGTGCATAATTCAAATTTGGACTACATGCACATTCTCGAGTGCATATAAACTGGTTGAAAAATCAAATATGTGTCCTTGGGTGCATGCTTAGGTCCCATGCAAGAAATGGGAATGAATTTCAAACTCCTTGCCACCGTCACTTGGCCGCAAACATTAAGATACCTGGTTTTTAAATTCTAGTAAATCCAAACCTCGTCTGAAATTCATGAAACTTGAAATGCTATCATGGAGCAGCATCAACATGCCGTGGTAAAATTTTTGTCCCATTTGGGGCAGGTTTGGGTATAAGCTTCTCACAAACTAGAGCTTCTCACAACAAGCATGATGGTTTCGGTAGGGAAGGTTCCACCTTTGGGGACGAAACAATATCCTTTGCCTTTTATAGCTTTCAAAATTTTCCGACTGACAACATAGCACAACAAGAGTGTCGTGTTCAATTTTGGAATTTTTCAGGGTTCATTTTGACATTTTTATATATTTACTAGGTCTTCTAGGCATTTTATGCACATAATTCAAATTTGAACTACATGCACATTCTCTAGTGCATATAAATTGGTTGAAAAAACAAATATGTGTCCCTTGTTGCATGCTTAGGTCCCATGCAAGAAATGGAAATGAATTTCAAACACCCTGCCACCGTCACTCGGCCGCACATATTGAGATACCTTGTTTTTAAATTCTAGTAAATCGAAAACTCGTCTAAAATTCATGAAACTTGGCATGCTATCATGGAGCGGCATCAACATGCCGTGGTAAATCTTTTGTCCCATTTGGGGTAGGTTTGGGTATAAGCTTCTCACAAACCAAAGCTTCTCACAACAAGTGTGATGGTTTCGGTAGGGAACGTGCCACCTTTGGGGAAGAAAAAATATCCGTTGCCTCTTATTGCTTTCAAATTTTTTCGAGTGTCAACATAGAACAACAAGAGTGTTGTGTTTAGTTTTGGAATTTTTTGGTGTCCGTTTGGACATTTTTATACATTAACTGGGTTTTCCAGGCATTTTATGCACGTAATTCAAATTTGAACTACATGCATATTCTCCAGTGCATATAAACCGGTTGAAAAAGAAATGTGTTTCCTTGGGTGCATGCTTAGGTCCCATGCAAGAAATGGGAATGAATTTTAAACATCCTGCCTCCGTCACTCGGCCGCACATATTGAGATACCTGGTTTTTAAATTCTAGTGAATCCAAAACTCGTCTGAAATTTATGAAACTTGGCATAGTATCATGCAGCGGCATCAATATGTCGTGGTAAAATTTTTGTCTTATTTGGGGCAGGCTTGGGTATTAGCTTCTAACAAACCAGAGCTTCTCACAACAAGCGTGATGGTTTCGGTAGGGAACGTGCCACCTTTGGGGACGAAACGATATCTGTTGCCTCTTATTGCTTTCAAATTTTTCGAGTGTCAACATAGAACAAGAAGAGTGTTGTGTTCAATTTTGGAATTTTTCGGGGTTCGTTTGGACATTTTTATACATTAACTGGGTTTTCCAGGCATTTTCTGTGCATAATTCAAATTTGAACTACATGCACATTCTCCAGTGTATATAAACTGGTTGAAAAATAAAATATGTGTCCTTGGGTGCATGCTTAGGTCCCATGCAAGAAATGGGAATGAATTTCAAACACCCTGCCATCGTCACTCGACCGCAAACATTGAGATACCTAGTTTTTAAATTCTAGTAAATCCAAAACTCATCTAAAATTCATGAAACTTGGCATGCTATCATGAAGAGGCATCAACATGCCGTGGTAAAATTTTCGTCCCATTTGGGGCAGGTTTGGGTATAAGCTTCTCACAACAAGCATGATGTTTTCGGTAGGGAACATGCCACCTTCGGGGACGAAACGATATCCGTTGCCTCTTATTCCGTTCAAATTTTTTTGAGTGTCAACATATAACAACAAGAGTGTTGTGTTCAATTTTGGAATTTTTCGAGGTTCGTTTGGACAATTTTATACATTAACTGGGTTTTCCAGGAATTTTATGTGCATAATTCAAATTTGAACTACATGCACATTCTCAAGTGCATATAAACTGGTTGAAAAATCAAATATGTGTCCTTGGGTGCATGCTTAGGTCCCATGCAAAAAATGGGAATGAATTTCAAACACCCTGCCACCTTCACTCGGCCGCAAACATTGAGATACTTGGTTTTTACATTCTAGTAAATCCGAAACTCGTCTGGAATTCATGAAACTTGGCATGCTATCATGGAGCGGCATCAACATGCCATGGTAATTTTTTTGTCCCATTTGGGGCAGGTTTGGGTATAAGCTTCTCACAAACCAGAGCTTCTCACAACAAGCGTGATGGTTTCGGTAGGGAACATGCCACCTTTGGGGACGAAACGATATCCGTTGCCTCTTATTGCTTTCAAAAAATTTCGAGTGTCAACATAGAACAACAAGAGTGTTGTGTTCAATTTTGGAATTTTTCGGGGTTCATTTGGACATTTTTATACATTAACTGGGTTTTCCAGGCATTTTATGTGCATAATTCGAATTTGAACTACATGCACATTCTCCAGTGCATATAAATTGGTTGAAAAATCAAATATGTGTCCTTGGGTGCATGCTTAGGTCCCATGCAAGAAATGGGAATGAATTTCAAACACCCTGCCACCGTCACTCGGCCGCAAACATTGAGATACCTGGTTTTTAAATTCTAGTAAATCCAAAACTCGTATGAAATTCATGAAACTTGGCAACCTATCATGGATAGGCATCAACATGTCGTGGTAAAATTTTGTCCCATTTGGGGCAAGTTTGGGTATAAGCTTCTCACAACAAGCATGATGGTTTCGGTAGGGAACATGCCACCTTTGGCGACGAAACAATATCCGTTGCCTCTTATTGCTTTCAAATTTTTTCGAGTGTCAACATAGAACAACAAGAGTGTTATGTTCAATTTTGGAATTTTTTGAGGTTCGTTTGGACATTTTTATACATTAACATGGTTTTCCAGGCATTTTATGTCCATAATTCAAATTTAAACTACATGCACATTCTCGAGTGCATATAAACTGGTTGAAAATTCAAATATGTGTCTTTGGGTGCATGCTTAGGTCCCATGCATGAAATGGGAATGAATTTCAAACACCTTGCCACCGTCACTCGGCCGCAAACATTGATATACCTGGTTTTTAAATTCTACTAAATCCAAAACCCGTCTGAAATTCATGAAACTTGGCATGCTATCATGCAGCGGCATCAACATGTCATGGTAAAATTTTTGTCCCATTTGGGGCAGGTTTGGGTATAAGCTTCTCACAAACCAGAGCTTCTCACAACAAGCGTGATGGTTTCGGTAAGGAATGTGCCACCTTTGCGGACGAAACGATATCCATTGCCTCTTATTGCTTTCAGAATTTCTCGAGTGTCAACATAGAACAACAAGAGTGTTGTGTTCAATTTTGGAATTTTTCGGGGTTCGTTTGGACATTTTTATACATTAACTGGGTTTTCCAGGCATTTCATGTGCATAATTCAAATTTGAACTACATGCACATTCTCTAGTGCATATAAACTGGTTGAAGAATCAAATATGTGTCCGTGGGTGCATGCTTAGGTCCCATGCAAGAAATAGGAATGAATTTCTGATACGTCTGCAACGTATCTATAATTTTTGATTTCTCCATGCTATATTATCTACTTTTTTAGACATTATTGGGCTTTATTTTCCACTTTTATATTATTTTTGGGAGTAACCTATTAACCGAAGGCCCAACCCAGAATTGCAGTTTTTTGCCTGTTTTAGGGTTTCGAAAAAAGGAATATCAAACGGAGTCCAAACGGAATGAAACATTCGGAAACATGATTTTCTCATCAGATAAGATCCAGGAGACTTGGACCCTCCGTCAAGAAAGCCACGAGGTGCTCACGCGGGTAGGGGGCGCCCCCCCTAGGGCGCGCCCCCCTGCGTCGTGGGTCCCTCGAAGCTCCACCGACGTACTTCTTCCTCCTATATATATCCACGTACCCCCAAACGATCGGGGACGGAGCCAAAAACCTAATTCCACCACCGCAACTTTCTGTATCCACGAGATCCCATCTTGGGGCTTGTTCCGGAGGTCCGCCGGAGGAGGCATCAATCACGGAGGGCTTCTACATCATCATCGAAGCCCCTCCGATGAAGTGTGAGTAGTTTAGTTCAGACCTATGGGTCCATAGCTAGTAGCTAGATGGCTTCTTCTCTCTTTTTGGATCTCAATACAATGTTCTCCCCCTATCTCGTGGAGATCTATTCGATGTAATCTTCTTTTTGCGGTGTGTTTGTTGAGATCGATGAGTTGTGGGTTTATGATCAAGTCTATCTATGAATAATATTTGAATCTTCTCTGAATTCTTTTATGTATGATTGGTTATCTTTGCAAGTCTCTTCGAATTATCAGTTTGGTTTGGCCTACTAGATTGGTTGTTCTTGCCATGGGAGAAGTGCTTAGCTTTGGGTTCGATCTTGCGGTGTCCTTTCCCAGTGACAGAAGGGGCGGCAAGGCACGTATTGTATCGTTGCCATCGAGGATAAGAAGATGGGTTTTTTTATCATATTGCATGAAACTATCCCTCTACATCATGTCATCTTGCTTAAGGTGTTACTCTGTTTTTAACTTAATACTCTAGATGCATGCTGGATAGCGGTCGATGAGTGGAGTAATAGTAGTAGATGCAGAATCGTTTCGGTCTACTTGTCTCAGATGTGATGCCTATATACTCGATCATACCTAGATATTCTCATAACTATGCTCAATTCTGTCAATTGCTCAACAGTAATTTGTTCACCCACCGTAGAATACTTATGCTCTTGAGAGAAGCCACTAGTGAAACCTATGGCCCCGGGTCTCTTTCTGGTCATATCAATCTCCATCACTTTACTATTGCTTTGCTTTTACTTTGCCTTTTACTTTATTTACTTTGCATCTCTATACCAAAAATACCAAAAAAAATTATTTATCATCTCTATCAGATCTCACTTTCGTAAGTGACCGTGAAGGGATTAACAACCCCTAAGCGCGTTGGTTGCATTGAGCTATTGTTTTTGTGTAGGTACGAGGGACTCGAGCGTAGCCTCCTACTGGATTGATACCTTGGTTCTCAAAAACCGAGGGAAATACTTACGCTACTTTGCTGCATCATCCCTTCCTCTTCGGGGAAATCCAACGCAGTGCTCAAGAGGTAGCAAGAAGAATTTCTGGTGCCGTTGCCGGGGAGGTTCGCACAAGTCAAGATTTGACTCCCGACAACGAGCCATTTCTGGCGCCGTTGCTGGGGAGTCTGCGCAAAAGTCAACATACCAAGTACCCATCACAATCCCTATCTCCCGCATTACATTATTTGCCATTTGCCTCTCCTTTTCCTCTCCCCCACTTCACCCTTGCTGTTTTATTCACCCTCTCTCTCTTTATCCTCCCTCTCTATTTGCCTCTTTTGCCCGTTTGCTCTTGTTTTCTTGGGTGTTGGATTGCTTGTTTGTCGCGATGGCTCAAGATAATACTAAATTGTGTGACTTCACCAATACCAACAATAATGATTTCCTTAGCACTCTGATTGCTCCTCTTACCGATGCTGAATCTTGTGAAATTAATACTACTTTGTTGAATCTTGTCATGAAAGATTCGTTCTCCGGCCTTCCTAGTGAAGATGCCGCTACACATCTTAATAGCTTCGTTGATTTGTGTGACATGCAAAAGAAAAAAGATGTCGATAATGATATTGTTAAACTGAAGCTATTTCCTTTTTTGCTTAGAGATCGTGCTAAAGCTTGGTTTTCATCTTTGCCTAAAAATACTATTGATTCATGGAACAAGTGCAAAGATGCTTTTATCTCTAAGTATTTTCCTCCCGCTAAGATCATCTCTCTTAGAAACGATATTATGAATTTTAAACAACTTGATCATGAACATGTTGCACAAGCTTGGGAGAGAATGAAATTAATGATACGTAATTGCCCTACTCATGGTTTGAATTTGTGGATGATTACACGAAATTTTTATGCCAGATTGAATTTTGCTTCTAGAAATCTTTTAGATTCGGCCGCGGGAGGCACTTTTATGGAAATCACTTTAGGAGAAGCTACTAAACTCCTAGATAATATTATGGTTAATTATTCTCAATGGCATACTGAAAGATCTACTAAAAAAGGTGCATGCGATAGAAGAAATTAATGTTTTGAGTGGAAAGATGGATGAACTTATGAAATTATTTGCTAATAAGAGTGTTTCTTCTGATCCTAATGATGTGCCCTTGTCTACTTTGATTGATAATAATAATGAATCTATGGATGTGAATTTTGTTGGTAGGAACAATTTTGGTAACAACGCGTATAGAGGAAATTTCAATCCTAGGCCTTACCCTAGTAATCCCTCTAATAATTATGGTAATTGCTACAACAATTCTAATGGAAATTATAATAAAATGCCCTCTGATTTTGAATCTAATATTAAAGAATTTATTTCTTCGCAAAAGAATTTTAATGCTATGATTGAAGAAAAATTACTTAATATTGATGATTTGGCTAGGAACGTTGATAGAATTGCTCTTGATGTTGATTCTTTGAAACTTAGATCTATTACACCTAAGCATGATATCAATGAGTCTCTCAAAGCCATGAGAATTTCCATTGACGAGTGCAAAGAAAGAACCGCTAGGATGCGTGCTAAGAAAGATGCCTTTATAAAAGCGTGTTCTTCTAGTTCCTATGAAAATAATGATGAAGATCTAAAAGATATTGATGTGTCCCCTATTAAATCTTTGTTTTGCAATATGAATCTTGATAATGATGGGACTGAATATGATCCACCTTTACCTAGACGGCGTTCTAAGAATTCGGAATTTGTTGATCTTGATGCTAAATTTGATAAAAGTGGGATTGAAGAAATTAAAACCCTAGATGTTGCTAAACCCACTATTATGGATTTCAAGGAATTTAACTATGATAATTTCTCTTTGATTGATTGTATTTCCTTGTTGCAATCTATGCTAAAATCTCCTCAGGCTTATAGTCAAAATAAAGCGTTTACTAAACATATCGTTGATGCCTTGATGCAATCTTATGAAGAAAAACTTGAATTGGAAGTTTCTATCCCTAGAAAACTTTATGATGAGTGGGAACCAACTATTAAAATTAAAATTAAAAATTATGAGTTTTATGCTTTGTGTGATTTGGGTGCTAGTGTCTCTACTATTCCCAAAACTTTGTGTGATTTACTAGATTTCCGTGATTTTGATGATTGCTCTCTAAACTTGCATCTTGCGGATTCCACTATTAAGAAACCTATGGGAAGAATTAATGATGTTATTATTTTTCTAATAGGAATTATGTGCCTGTAGATTTTGTCGTTCTTGATATAGATTGCAATCCTTCTTGCCCTATTATTCTTGGTAGACCTTTCCTTAGAACAGTTGGTGCAATTATTGATATTAAGGAAGGGAATATTAGATTTCAATTTCCATTAAGAAAGGGCATGGAACACTTCCCTAGAAAGAAAATAAAATTACCATATGAATCTATCATGAGAGCCACTTATGGATTGCCAACCAAAGATGGCAATACCTAGATCTATTCTTGCTTGTTATGCCTAGCTAGGGGCGTTAAACGATAGCGCTTGTTGGGAGGCAACCCAATTTTATTTTTATTCCTTGCCCTTTTCTCTTGTTTAGTAATAAATAAATTATCTAGCCTCTATTTTGGTTGTGTTTTTTGTGTTTAATTAGTGTTTGTGCCAAGTAGAACCGTTGGGAAGACTTGGGGAAAGTCTTGTTGAACTTGCTGTAAAAAACAGAGACTTTAGCGCTCACGAGAACTGCTGTCACTTTTATTTGGAAAGTGCTATTTAGTTAATTATTTTTGAAGATGATTAATATATAAATTCCTCACGTCCAGAAATTTAGTTTAGAATTTTTGGGGTTCCAGATCTTGTGCTAGCTACAGATTACTATAGACTATTCTGTTTTTGACAGATCCTGTTTTTCGTGTGTTGTTTGCTTATTTTGATGAATCTATGGCTAGTAAAATAGTTTATAATACATAGAGAAGTTGTAATACAGTACGTTTAACACCCATATAAATAAAGAATGAGTTCATTACAGTACCTTGAAGTGGTCTTTTGTTTTCTTTCGCTAACGGAGCTCACGAGTTTTCTACCTTAAGTTTTGTGTTGTGAAGTTTTCAAGTTCTGGGTAAAGATTTGATGGATTATGGAACAAGGAGTGGCAAGAGCCTAAGCTTGGGGATGCCATGGCACCCCCAAGACAATCTAAGGACACCTAAAAGCCAAAGCTTGGGGATGCCCCAGAAGGTATCCCCTCTTTCGTCTACTTATATCGGTAACTTTACTTGGAGCTATATTTTTATTCACCACATGATATGTGTTTTGCTTGGAGCATCTTTTATGATTTGAGTCTTTGATTATTAGTTTACCACAATCATCCTTTCTATACACACCTTTTGAGAGAGCCATACATGATTTGGAATTTGATAGAATACTCTATGTACTTCAGTTATATCTTTTGAGCTTTATAGTTTTGCTCTAGTGCTTCACTTATATCTTTTAGAGCACGGTGGTGGATTTGTTTTATAGAAACTATTGATCTCTCATGCTTCACTTAGATTATTTTGAGAGTCTTAATAGCATGGTAATTTGCTTAAAATCCTAATATGCTTGGTATGCAAGATTAACAATAAAACTTTCGTATGAGTGTGTTGAATACTAAGAAGAAATTGATGCTTGATAATTGTTTTGAGATATGAGGATGGTGATATTAGAGTCATGCTAGTTGAGTAGTTGTGAATTTGAGAAATGCTTGTGTTAAAGTTTGTGATTCCCGTAGCATGCACGTATGGTGAACCGTTATGTGATGAAGTCGGAGCATAATTTATTTATTGATTGTCTTCCTTATGAGTGGCGGTCGGGGACGAGCGATGGTCTTTTCCTACCAATCTATCCCCCTAGGAGCATGCGCGTAATACTTTGCTTTTGATAACTTCTAGATTTTTGCAATAAGTATATGTGTTCTTTATGACTAATGTTGAGTCCATGGATTATACGCTTTCCTTCCTTCCACCATTGCTAGCCTCTCTAATACCACGCACTTTTCGCCGGTATCATACACCCACCAAATACCTTCCTCAAAACAGCCACCATACCTACCTATCATGGCATTTCCATAGTCATTCCGAGATATATTGCCATGCAACTTTCCACCGTCCCATTCATTATGACACACTCCATCATTGTCATATTGCTAGCATGATCATGTAGTTGACATCGTATTTGTGGCAAAGCCACCATTCATAATTCTTTCATACATGTCACTCTTGATTCATTGCACATCCCGGTACACCGCCGGAGGCATTCATATAGAGTCATATTTTTTTTCTAAGAATCGAGTTGTAATTCATGAGTTGTAAGTAAATAAAAGTGTGATGATCATCATTATTAGAGCATTGTCCCAGTGAGGAAAGGATGATGGAGACTATGATTCCCCCACAAGTCAGGACGAGACTCTGAAAAAAATGAGAGAAAAAGAGAGAAGGGACAATGTTACTATCCTTTTACCACACTTGTGCTTCAAAGTAGCACCATGATCTTCATGATAGAGAGTCTCTCATTATGTCACTTTCATATACTAGTGGGAATTTTTCATTATAGAACTTGGCTTGTATATTCCAATGATGGGCTTCCTCAAAATGCCCTAGGTCTTCGTGAGCAAGCGAGTTGGATGCACACCCACTTAGTTTCTTTTGAGCTTTCATATACTTATAGCTCTAGTGCATCCGTTGCATGGCAATCCCTACTCACTCACATTGATATCTATTGATGGGCATCTCCATAGCCCGTTGATACGCCTAGTTGATGTGAGACTATCTTCTCCCTTTTTGTCTTCTCCACAACCACCATTCTATTCCACCTATAGTGCTATATCCATGGCTCATGCTCATGTATTGCGTGAAGATCGATTTTTTTTAAATGTCAAAAGTATGAAACAATTGCTTGGCTTGTCACCGGGGTTGTGCATGATTTAAATACTTTGTGTGGTGAAGATAGAGCATAGCCAGACTATATGATTTTGTAGGGATAGCTTTCTTTGGCCATGATATTTTGAGAAGACACAATTGATTTGTTAGTATGCTTGAAGTATTATTATTTTTATATCAATATGAACTTTTGTCTTGAATCTTTCGAATCTGAATATTTATACCACAATTAAGAAGATTTACATTGAAATTATGCCAAGTAGCACTCCGCATCAAAAATTTTGTTTTTATCATTTACCTACTCGAGGACGAGCAGGAATTAAGCTTGGGGATGCTTGATACGTCTCCAACGTATCAATAATTTTTGATTGCTCCATGCTATATTATCTACTGTTTTAGACATTATTGGGCTTTATTTTCCACTTTTATATTATTTTTGGGACTAACCTATTAACCGGAGGCCTAGCCCAGAATTGCTGTTTTTTTTCCTCTTTTAGGGTTTCGAAGAAAAGGAATATCAAACGGAGTTGAAACGGAATGAAACCTTCGAAAACGTGATTTTCTCATCAGATAAGATCCAGGAGACTTGGACCCTCCATCAAGAAAGCCACGAGGTGCTCACGAGGGTAGGGGGCGCCCCCCTGCCTCATGGGCCCCTCGAAGCTCCACTGACATACTTCTTCCTCCTATATATATCCACGTACCCCCAAACGATCGGGGACGGAGCCAAAAACCTAATTCCACCGCCGCAACTTTCTGTATTCACGAGATCCCATCCTGGGGCCTGTTCCGGAGCTCCGTCGGAGGAGGCATCGATCACGGAGGGCTTCTACATCATCATCCAAGCCCCTCCAATGAAGTGTGAGTAGTTTACTTCAGACATACGGGTCCATAGCTAGTAGCTAGATGGCTTCTTCTCTCTTTTTGGATCTCAATACAACATTCTACCCCTCTCTCGTGGAGATCTATTCGATGTAATCTTCTTTTTGCGGTGTGTATGTTGAGACCGATGAATTGTGGGTTTATGATCAAGTCTATCTATGAATAATATTTGAATCTTCTCTGAGTTCTTTTATGTATGATTGGTTATCTTTGCAAGTCTCTTCAAATTATCAGTTTGGTTTGGCCTACTAGATTGGTTGTTCTTGCCATGGGAGAAGTGCTTAGCTTTGGGTTCGATCTTGCGGTGTCCTTTCCCAGTGACAGAAGGGGCAGCAATGCACGTATTGTATCGTTGCCATCGAGGATAAAAATATGGTTTTTTTATCATATTGCATGAAACTATCCCTCTACATCATGTCATCTTGCTTAAGGCGTTACACTGTTTTGAACTGAAATACTCTAGATGCATGCTGGATAGCGGTCGATGAGTGGAGTAATAGTAGTAGATGCAGAATCGTTTTGGTCTACTTGTCTCGGATGTGATGCCTATATACATGATCATACCTAGATATTCTCATAACTATCCTCAATTCTGTCAATTGCTCAACAGTAATTTGTTCACCCACCGTAGAATACTTATGCTCTTGAGAGAAGCCACTAGTGAAACCTATGGACCCCGGGTTTCTTTCTCGTCATATCAATCTCCATCACTTTACTATCGCTTTGCTTTTACTTTATTTACTTTGCATCTCTATACCAAAAATACCAAAAAAATGTTATTTATCATCTCTATTAGATCTCACTTTCGTAAGTGAACGTGAAGCGATTGACAACCCCTAAGCATGTTGGTTGCGTTGAGCTATTGTTTTTGTGTCGGTACGAGGGACTCGAGCAAAGCCTCCTACTAGATTGATACCTTGGTTCTCAAAAACTGAGGGAAATACTTACGCTACTTTGCTGCATCATCCCTTCCTCTTTTGGGAAATCCGACGCAGTGCTCAAGAGGTAGCAATTTCAAACACCCTGCCACCGTCACTCGGCCGCAAACATTGAGATACCTGGTTTTTAAATTCTAGTAAATCCAAAACTCGTATGAAATTCATGAAACTTCGCATGCTATCATGGATAGGCATCAACATACCATGGTAAAGTTTTTGTCCCATTTGGGGCAGGTTTGGGTATAAGCTTCTCACAACAAGCGTGATGGTTTTTGTAGGGAACGTGCCACCTTTGGGGACCAAACGATATCCGTTGCCTCTTATTGCTTTCAAATTTTTTCGAGTGTCAACATAGACCAACAAGAATGTTGTATTCAATTTTGGAATTTTTCGAGGTTCGTTTGGACATTCTTATACATTAACTTCATTTTCCAGGCATTTTGTGTGCATAATTCAAATTTGAACTACATGCACATTCTCAAGTGCATATAAACTGGTTGAAAAATCAAATTTGTGTCCTTGGGTGCGTGCTTAGGTCCCATGCAAGAAATGGGAATGAATTTCAAACACCCTGCCACCGTCACTCGGCCGCAAACATTGCGATACCTGGTTTTTAAATTCTAACAAATCCAAAACTCGTATGAAATTCATGAAACTTGGCATGCTATCATGGATAGGCATCAACATGCCGTGGTAAATTTTTTGTCCCATTTGGGGTAGGTTTGGGTATAAGCTTCTCACAACAAGAGTGATGGTTTCGGTAGGGAACGTGCCACCATTGGGAAAGAAACGATATCCGTTGCCTCTTATTGCTTTCAAAATTTTTCGAGTGTCAACATCGAACAACAAGAGTGTTGTGTTCAATTTTCGAATTTTTTGAGGTTCATTTGGACATTTTTATACATTAACTGGGTTTTCTAGGCATTTTATGTGCATAATACAAATTTGAACTACATGCACATTCTACAGTGCATATAAACTGGTTGAAAAATCAAATATGTGTCCTTGGGTGCATGCTTAGGTCCCATGCAAGAAATGGGAATGAATTTCAAACACCCTGCCACCGTCACTCGGCCGCAAACATTGCGATACTTGGTTTTTAAATTCTAGTAAATCCAAAACTCGTCTGAAATTCATGAAACTTGGCATGCTATCATGGAGCGGCATCAACATGCCATGGTAAATTTTTGTCCCATTTGGGGCAGGTTTGGGTATAAGCTTCTCACAAACCAGAGCTTCTCACAACAAACGTGATGGTTTCGGTAGGGAACGTGCCACCTTTGAGGACGAAACGATATCCATTGCCTCTCATTGCTTTCAAAATTTTTGGAGTGTCAACATATAACAACAAGAGTGTTGTGTTCAATTTTGGAATTTTTCGGGGTTCGTTTGGGCATTTTTATACATTAACTGGGTTTTCCTTGCATTTTATGTGCATAATTCTAATTTGAACTACACGCACATTCTCCAGTGCATATAAACTGGTTGAAAAATCAAATATGTGTCCTTGGGTGCATGCTTAGGTTCCATGCAAGAAATGGGAATGAATTTCAAATGCGCTGCCACCGTCACTCGGCCGCAAACATTGAGATACCTAGTTTTTAAATTCTCGTAAATCCGAAACTCGTACAAAATTCATGAAAACTTGGCATGCTATCATGGATAGGCATAAACATGCCGTGGTAAATTTTTTGTCCCATTTGGGGCAGGTTTGGGTATAAGCTTCTCACAACAAGCGTGATGGTTTCGGTAGGGAACGTGCCACCTTTGGGGACGAAATGATATCCGTTACCTCTTATTGCTTTCAAATTTTTTCGAGTGTCAACATAGAACAACAAGAGTGTTGTGTTCAATTTTGAAATTTTTCGGGGTTCTTTTGGACATTTTTATACATTAACTGGGTTTTCCAGGCATTTTATGTGCATAATTCAAATTTGAACTACATGCACATTCTCCAATGCATATAAACTGGTTGAAAAATCAAATATGTGTCCTTGGGTGCATGCTTAGGTCCCATGCAAGAAATGGGAATGAATTTCAAACACCCTGCTACCGTCACTCGGCCGCAAACATTGAGATACATGGTTTTTAAATTCTAGTAAATCCAAAACTCATCTGATATTCATGATATTCATGAAACTTGGCATGCTATCATGGATAGGCATCAACATGCCAAGGTAAATTTTTTGTCCCGTATTGGGCAGGTTTGGGTATCAGCTTCTCACAACAAGCGTGATGGTTTTGGTAGGGAACGTGCCACCTTTGGGGACAAAACAATATCCGTTGCCTCTTATCGCTTTGAAAAAAATTCGAGTGTCAACATAGACCAACAAGAGTGTTGTGTTCAATTTTGGATTTTTTTCGGGGTTCATTTGGACATTTTTATACATTAACTGGGTTTTCCAAGCATTTTATGTGCATAATTCAAATTTGAACTACATGCACATTCTCTAGTGCATATAAACTAGTTGAAAAATCAAATATGTGTCCTTGGGTGCATGCTTAGGTCCCATGCAAGAAATGGGAATGAATTTCAAACACCTTGCTACCGTCACTCGGCCGCAAACATTGAGATACACGGTTTTTAAATTCTAGTAAATCCAAAAGTCGTCTGATATTCATGAAACTTGGCATGGTATCATGGAGCGGCATCAACATGCCGTGGTAATTTTTTTGTCCCATTTGGGGCAAGTATGGGTATAATCTTCTCTCAACAAGCGTGATGGTTTCGGTAGGGAACGTGCCACCTTTGGGGACGAAACGGTATCCGTTGCCTCTTATTGCTTTCAAATTTTCTCGAGTGTCAACATAGAACAACATGGGTGTTGTGTTCAATTTTGGAATTTTCCAGGTTCTTTGGACATTTTTATACATTAATTGGGTTTTCCAGGTATTTTATGTGCATAATTCAAATTTGAACTACATGCACATTCTCAAGTGCATATAAAATTGGTTGAAAAATCAAATATGTCTCCTTGGGTGCATGCTTAGGTCCCAAGCAAAAAATGGGAATGAATTTCAAACACCCTGCCACCGTCACTCGAAGGCAAACATTGAGATACCTGGTTTTTTAATTCTGGTAAATCCAAAACACATCTGAAATTCATTAAACTTGGCATGCTATCATGGAACGGCATCAACATGCCGTGGTAAATTTTTCGTCCCATTTGGGGCAGGTTTTGGTATAAGCTTCGCACAAACCGGAGCTTCTCACAACAGGCGTGATGGTTTCGGTAAGGAACATTGAGATACATTGTTTTTCAATTCTAGTAAATCCAAAACTTGTCTGAAATTCATGAAACTTGGCATGCTATCATGGAGCAGCATCAACATGTCTTGGAAAATTATTTGTTCCATTTGGGGTAGGTTTGGGTATAAGCTTCTCACAACAAGCGTGATGGTTTCGGTAGGGAACGTGCCACCTCCGGGGACGAAACGATATCCGTTGCATCTTATTCCTTTCAAATTTTTTCGAGTGTCAACATAGAACAAAAAGAGTGTTGTGTTCAATTTTGGAATTTTTCGATGTTCGTTTGGACATTTTTATACGTTAACTGGGTTTTCCAGGCATTTTATGTGCATAATTCAAATTTGAACTACATGCACATTCTCCAATGCATATAAAATGGTTGAAAAATCAAATATGTGTCCTTGGGTGCATGCTTAGGTCCCATGCAAGAAATGGGAATGAATTTCAAACACCCTGCCACCGTCTCTCGGCCGCAAACAACGAGATACTTGGTTTTTAAATTCTAGTAAATCCAAAACTCGTCTGAAATTAATGAAACTTGGCATGCTATCATGGAGCGGCATCAACATGCCGTGGTATAGTTTTTGTCCCATTTGGGGCAGGTTTGGGTATAAGCTTCTCACAAACCAGAGCTTCTCACAACAAGCGTGATGGTCTCGGTAGGGAACGTGCCACCTTTGGGGACGAAACGATATCCATTGCGTCTTATTGCTTTCAAATTTTTTCGAGTGACAACATAGAACAACAAGAGTGTTGTGTTCAATTTTGGAATTTTTCGGGGTTCGTTTTGGCATTTTCATACATTAACTGGGGTTTCCAGGCATTTTATGCACATAATTAAAATTTGAACTACATGCACATTCTCTAGTGCATATAAATTGGTTGAAAAATCAAATATGTGTCCCTGGTTGCATGCTTAGGTCCCATGCTAGAAATGGGAATGAATTTCAAACACCCTGCCACCGTCACTCGGTCGCACATATTGAGATACATGGTTTTTAAATTCTAGTAAATCCAAAACTTGTCTGAAATTCATGAAACTTGGCATGATATCATGGAGCGGCATCAACATGCCGTGGTAAAAGTTTTGTCCCATTTGGGGCAGGTTTGGGAATAAGCTTCTCACAAACCAGGGCTTCTCACAACAAGCGTTATGGTTTCGGTAGGGAACATGGCACCTTTGGGGAAGAAACAATATCCGTTGCCTCTTATTAATTTCAAAAAATTTCGAGTGCCAACATAGAACAACAAGAGTGTTGTGTTCAATTTTGGAATTTTTCGGGGTTCGTTTGGACATTTTTATACATTAACTGGGTTTTCCAGGCATTTCATGTGCATAATTCAAATTTGAACTACATGCACATTCTCCACTGCATATAAACTGGTTGAAAAATCAAATATGTGTCCTTGGGTGCATGCTTAGGTCCCATGCAAGAAATGGGAATGAATTTGAAACGCCCTGCCACCGTCACTCGGCCGCAAACATTGAGATATCGGGTTTTTAAATTCTAGTAAATCCAAAACTCATATGGAATTCATGAAACTTGGCATGCTATCATGGATAGGCATGAACATGCCGTGGTAAATTTTTTGTCCCATTTGGGGCATGTTTGGGTATAAGGTTCTCACAACAAGCGTGATGGTTTCAGTAGGTAATGTGCCACCTTTGGGGACGAAACGATATCCGTTGCCTCTTATTGCTTTCAAATTTTGACGAGTGTCAACATAGAACAACAAGAGTATTGTGTTCAATTTTGGAATTTTTCGAGGTTCGTTTGGACATTTTTATACGTTCACTGGGTTTTCCAGGCATTTTATGTGCATAATTCAAATTTGAACTACATGCACATTCTCCAATGCATATAAAATGGTTGAAAAATCAAATATGTGTCCTTGGGTGCATGCTTAGGTCCCATGCAAGAAATGGGAATGAATTTCAAACACCCTGCCACCGTCTCTCGGCCGCAAACATGAGATACTTGGTTTTTAAATTCTAGTAAATCCAAAACTCGTCTGAAATTAATGAAACTTGGCATGCTATCATGGAGCGGCATCAACATGCCGTGGTATAGTTTTTGTCCCATTTGGGGCAGGTTTGGGTATAAGCTTCTCACAAACCAGAGCTTCTCACAACAAGCGTGATGGTCTCGGTAGGGAATGTGCCACCTTTGGGGACGAAACGATATCCATTGCCTCTTATTGCTTTCAAATTTTTTCGAGTGACAACATAGAACAACAAGAGTGTTGTGTTCAATTTTGGAATTTTTCGGGGTTCGTTTTGGCATTTTCATACATTAACTGGGGTTTCCAGGCATTTTATGCACATAATTAAAATTTGAACTACATGCACATTCTCTAGTGCATATAAATTGGTTGAAAAATCAAATATGTGTCCCTGGTTGCATGCTTAGGTCCCATGCTAGAAATGGGAATGAATTTCAAACACCCTGCCACCGTCACTCGATCGCACATATTGAGATACATGGTTTTTAAATTCTAGTAAATCCAAAACTTGTCTGAAATTCATGAAACTTGGCATGATATCATGGAGCGGCATCAACATGCCGTGGTAAAAGTTTTGTCCCATTTGGGGCAGGTTTGGGAATAAGCTTCTCACAAACCAGGGCTTCTCACAACAAGCGTTATGGTTTCGGTAGGGAACATGCCACCTTTGGGGAAGAAACAATATCCATTGCCTCTTATTAATTTCAAAAAAATTCCAGTGCCAACATAGAACAATAAGAGTGTTGTGTTCAATTTTGGAATTTTTCGGGGTTCGTTTGGACATTTTTATACATTAACTGGGTTTTCCAGGCATTTCATGTGCATAATTCAAATTTGAACTACATGCACATTCTCCACTGCATATAAACTGGTTGAAAAATCAAATATGTGTCCTTGGGTGCATGCTTAGGTCCCATGCAAGAAATGGGAATGAATTTGAAACGCCCTGCCACCGTCACTCGGCCGCAAACATTGAGATACCAGGTTTTTAAATTCTAGTAAATCCAAAACTCATATGAAATTCAAGAAACTTGGCATGCTATCATGGATAGGCATGAACATGTCGTGGTAAATTTTTTGTCCCATTTGGGGCATGTTTGGGTATAAGGTTCTCACAACAAGCGTGATGGTTTCAGTAGGAAATATGCCACCTTTGGGGACGAAACGATATCCGTTGCCTCTTATTGCTTTCAAATTTTGACGAGTGTCAACATAGAACAAGAAGAGTATTGTGTTCAATTTTGGAATTTTTCGAGGTTCGTTTGGACATTTTTATACGTGCACTGGGTTTTCCAGGCATTTTATGTGCATAATTCAAATTTTAACTACATGCACATTCTCCAATGCATATAAAATGGTTGAAAAATCAAATATGTGTCCTTGGGTGCATGCTTAGGTCCCATGCAAGAAATGGGAATGAATTTCAAACACCCTGCCACCGTCTCTCGGCCGCAAACATCGAGATACTTGGTTCTAGTAAATCCAAAACTCGTCTGAAATTAATGAAACTTGGCATGCTATCATGGAGCGGCATCAACATGCCGTGGTATAGTTTTTGTCCCATTTGGGGCAGGTTTGGGTATAAGCTTCTCACAAACCAGAGCTTCTCACAACAAGCGTGATGGTCTCGGTAGGGAACGTGCCACCTTTGGGGACGAAACGATATCCATTGCCTCTTATTGCTTTCAAATTTTTTCGAGTGACAACATAGAACAACAAGAGTGTTGTGTTCAATTTTGGAATTTTTCGGGGTTCGTTTTGGCATTTTCATACATTAACTGGGGTTTCCAGGCATTTTATGCACATAATTAAAATTTGAACTACATGCACATTCTCTAGTGCATATAAATTGGTTGAAAAATCAAATATGTGTCCCTGGTTGCATGCTTAGGTCCCATGCTAGAAATGGGAATGAATTTCAAACACCCTGCCACCGTCACTCGGTCGCACATATTGAGATACATGGTTTTTAAATTCTAGTAAATCCAAAACTTGTCTGAAATTCATGAACCTTGGCATGATATCATGGAGCGGCATCAACATGCCGTGGTTAAAGTTTTGTACCATTTGGGGCAGGTTTGGGAATAAGCTTCTCACAAACCAGGGCTTCTCACAACAAGCGTTATGGTTTCGGTAGGAAACATGCCACCTTTGGGGAAGAAACAATATCCGTTGCCTCTTATTAATTTCAAAAAACTTCGAGTGCCAACATAGAACAACAAGAGTGTTGTGTTCAATTTTGGAATTTTTCGGGGTTCATTTGGACATTTTTATACATTAACTGGGTTTTCCAGGCATTTCATGTGCATAATTCAAATTTGAACTACATGCACATTCTCCACTGCATATAAACTGGTTGAAAAATCAAATATGTGTCCTTGGGTGCATGCTTAGGTCCTATGCAAGAAATGGGAATGAATTTGAAACGCCCTGCCACCGTCACTCGGCCGCAAACATTGAGATACCAGGTTTTTAAATTCTAGTAAATCCAAAACTCATATGAAATTCAAGAAACTTGGCATGCTATCATGGATAGGCATGAACATGCCGTGGTAAATTTTTTATCCCATTTGGGGCATGTTTGGGTATAAGGTTCTCACAACAAGCGTGATGGTTTCGGTAGGTAATGTGCCACCTTTGGGAACGAAACGATATCCGTTGCCTCTTATTGCTTTCAAATTTTGACGAGTGTCAACATAGAACAACAAGAGTATTGTGTTCAATTTTGGAATTTTTCGAGGTTCGTTTGGACATTTTTATACGTTAACTGGGTTTTCCAGGCATTTTATGTGCATAATTCAAATTTGAACTACATGCACATTCTCCAATGCATATAAAATGGTTGAAAAATCAAATATGTGTCCTTGGGTGCATGCTTAGGTCCCATGCAAGAAATGGGAATGAATTTCAAACACCCTGCCACCGTCTCTCGGCCGCAAACATCGAGATACTTGGTTTTTAAATTCTAGTAAATCCAAAACTCGTCTGAAATTAATGAAACTTGGCATGCTATCATGGAGCGGCATCAACATGCCGTGGTATAGTTTTTGTCCCATTTGGGGCAGGTTTGGGTATAAGCTTCTCACAAACCAGAGCTTCTCACAACAAGCGTGATGGTCTCGGTAGGGAACGTGCCACCTTTGGGGACGAAACGATATCCATTGCGTCTTATTGCTTTCAAATTTTTTCGAGTGACAACATAGAACAACAAGAGTGTTGTGTTCAATTTTGGAATTTTTCGGGGTTCGTTTTGGCATTTTCATACATTAACTGGGGTTTCCAGGCATTTTATGCACATAATTAAAATTTGAACTACATGCACATTCTCTAGTGCATATAAATTGGTTGAAAAATCAAATATGTGTCCCTGGTTGCATGCTTAGGTCCCATGCTAGAAATGGGAATGAATTTCAAACACCCTGCCACCGTCACTCGGTCGCACATATTGAGATACATGGTTTTTAAATTCTAGTAAATCCAAAACTTGTCTGAAATTCATGAAACTTGGCATGATATCATGGAGCGGCATCAACATGCCGTGGTAAAAGTTTTGTCCCATTTGGGGTAGGTTTGGGAATAAGCTTCTCACAAACCAGGGCTTCTCACAACAAGCGTTATGGTTTCGGTAGGGAACATGCCACCTTTGGGGAAGAAACAATATCCATTGCCTCTTATTAATTTCAAAAAAATTCCAGTGCCAACATAGAACAACAAGAGTGTTGTGTTCAATTTTGGAATTTTTCGGGGTTCGTTTGGACATTTTTATACATTAACTGGGTTTTCCAGGCATTTCATGTGCATAATTCAAATTTGAACTACATGCACATTCTCCACTGCATATAAACTGGTTGAAAAATCAAATATGTGTCCTTGGGTGCATGCTTAGGTCCCATGCAAGAAATGGGAATGAATTTGAAACGCCCTGCCACCGTCACTCGGCCGCAAACATTGAGATACCGGGTTTTTAAATTCTAGTAAATCCAAAACTCATATGAAATTCATGAAACTTGGCATGCTATCATGGATAGGCATGAACATGCCGTGGTAAATTTTTTGTCCCATTTGGGGCATGTTTGGGTATAAGGTTCTCACAACAAGCGTGATGGTTTCGGTAGGTAATGTGCCACCTTTGGGGACGAAACGATATCCGTTGCCTCTTATTGCTTTCAAATTTTGACGAGTGTCAACATAGAACAACAAGAGTATTGTGTTCAATTTTGGAATTTTTCGAGGTTCGTTTGGACATTTTTATACGTTAACTGGGTTTTCCAGGCATTTTATGTGCATAATTCAAATTTGAACTACATGCACATTCTCCAATGCATATAAAATGGTTGAAAAATCAAATATGTGTCCTTGGGTGCATGCTTAGGTCCCATGCAAGAAATGGGAATGAATTTCAAACACCCTGCCACCGTCTCTCGGCCGCAAACAACGAGATACTTGGTTTTTAAATTCTAGTAAATCCAAAACTCGTCTGAAATTAATGAAACTTGGCATGCTATCATGGAGCGGCATCAACATGCCGTGGTATAGTTTTTGTCCCATTTGGGGCAGGTTTGGGTATAAGCTTCTCACAAACCAGAGCTTCTCACAACAAGCGTGATGGTCTCGGTAGGGAACGTGCCACCTTTGGGGACGAAACGATATCCATTGCCTCTTATTGCTTTCAAATTTTTTCGAGTGACAACATAGAACAACAAGAGTGTTGTGTATTTGGAATTTTTCGGGGTTCGTTTTGGCATTTTCATACATTAACTGGGGTTTCCAGGCATTTTATGCACATAATTAAAATTTGAACTACATGCACATTCTCTAGTGCATATAAATTGGTTGAAAAATCAAATATGTGTCCCTGGTTGCATGCTTAGGTCCCATGCTAGAAATGGGAATGAATTTCAAACACCCTGCCACCGTCACTCAGTCGCACATATTGAGATACATGGTCTTTCAATTCTAGTAAATCCAAAACTTGTCTAAAATTCATGAAACTTGGCATGATATCATGGAGCGGCATCAACATGCCGTGGTAAAAGTTTTGTCCCATTTGGGGCAGGTTTGGGAATAAGCTTCTCACAAACCAGAGCTTCTCACAACAAGCGTTATGGTTTCGGTAGGGAACATGCCACCTTTGGGGAAGAAACAATATCCGTTGCCTCTTATTAATTTCAAAATATTTCGAGTGCCAACATAGAACAACAAGAGTGTTGTGTTCAATTTTGGATTTTTTCGGGGTTCGTTTGGACATTTTTATACATTAACTGGGTTTTCCAGGCATTTCATGTGCATAATTCAAATTTGAACTACATGCACATTCTCCAGTGCATATAAACTGGTTGAAAAATCAAATATGTGTCCTTGGGTGCATGCTTAGGTCCCATGCAAGAAATGGGAATGAATTTCAAACACCCTGCCACCGTCACTCGGCCGCAAACATTGAGATACCTGGTTTTTAAATCCTAGGAAATCCAAAACTCGTATGAAATTCATGAAACTTGGCATGTGATACCTCTGCAACGTATCTATAATTTTTGATTGCTCCATGCTATATTATCTACTGTTTTGGACATTACTGGGCTTTATTATACACTTTTATATTATTTTTGGGACTTACCTATTAACCAGAGGCCCAACCTAGAATTGCTGTTTTTTTGCCTATTTTAGTGTTTCGAAGAAAAGGAATATCAAATGGAGTCCAAACATAATGGAACATTCGGAAACGTGATTTTCTCACCGAAAATGACCTAGGAGACTTGGACCCTGCGTCAAGCAACCAACAGGGAGGCCACGAGGTAGGGGGCGCGCCTACCCCCCAGGCGCGCCCTCCACCCTCGTGGGCCCCCTGTTTCTCCACCGACATACTTATTCCTCCTATATATACCTACGTACCCCCAAACGATCAGATATGGAGCCAAAACCATAATTCCACCGCCGTAACTTACTGTATCCACGAGATCCCATCTTGGGGCCTGTTCCGAAGCTCCGCTGGAGGGGGCATCGATCATGGAGGGCTTCTACATCAACTCCATAGCCTCTCCGATGAAGTGTGAGTAGTTTACCTCAGACCTACGGGTCCATAGTTATTAGCTTGATGGCTTCTTCTCTCTTTTTGGATCTCAAAACAAAGTTCTCCCCCTCTCTTGTGGAGATCTATTCGATGTAATCTTGTTTTGTGGTGTGTTTGTTGAGACCGATGAATTGTGGGTTTATGATCAAGTTTATCTGTGAAGAATATTTGAATCTTCTCTATGTTCTTTTATGTATGATTGGTTATCTTTGCAAGTCTCTTCGAATTATCAGTTTGGTTTGGCCTACTAGGTTGATCTTTCTTGCAATGGGAGAAGTGCTTAGCTTTGGGTTCAATCTCGCGGTGTCCTTTCCCAGTGACAGTAGGGGCAGCAAGGCACATATTGTATTGTTGCCATCAAGGATAACAAGATGGGGTTTTTATCATATTGCATGAATTTATCCCTCTACATCATGTCATCTTGCTTAAGGCGTTACACTATTCTTATGAACTTAATACTCTAGATGCATGCTGGATAGCGGTCGATGTGTGGAGTAATAATAGTAGATGTAGGCAGGAGTCGGTCTACTTGTCTTGGACATGATGCCTATATACATGATCATACCTAGATATTCTCATAACTATGCTCAATTCTATCAATTGCTCAACAGTAATTTGTTCACCCACCGTAAAAGACCTATGCTCTTGAGAGAAGCCACTAGTGAAACCTATGGCCCCCGGGTCTATCTTCCATCATATTAATCTTCCAACACTTAGTTATTTTCATTGCCTTTTATTTTTCGTGTGTTGTTTGCTTATTTTGATGAATCTATGGTTAGTAAAATAGTTTATAAACCATAGAGAAGTTGTAATACAGTAGGTTTAACACCAATATAAATAAGGAATGAGTTCATTACAGTACCTTGAAGTGGTCTTTTGTTTTCTTTCACTATCGGAGCTCACGAGATTTTCTACTTTAAGTTTTGTGTTGTGAAGTTTTCAAGTTTTGGGTAAAGATTTGATGGATTATGGAACAAGGAGCGGCAAGAGCCTGAGCTTGGGGATGCCCATGGCACCCCCGAGATAATCTAAGGACACCTAAAAGCCAAAGCTTGGGGATGCCCCGGAAGGCATCCCCTCTTTCGTCTACTTCTATCGATAACTTTACTTGAAGCTATATTTTTATTCACCACATGATATGTGTTTTGCTTAGAGCGTCTCGTATGATTTGAGTCTTTCGTTTTTAGTTTACCACAATCATCTTTGCTTTACACACCTTTTGAGAGAAACACACATGATTCAGAAATTATTAGAATACTCTATGTGCTTTACTTATATCTTTTGAGTTATATAGTTTTGCTCTAGTACTTCACTTATATCTTTTAGAGCACCGTGGTGGATTTGTTTTATAGAAACTATTGATCTCTCATGCTTCACTTAGATTATTTTGAGAGTCTTAAATAGCATGGTAATTTTCTTAAATAATCATAATATGCTAGGTATACAAGATTAATGATAAAATTCTCTTATCAGTGTGTTGAATACTAAGAGAAGTTCGATGCTTGATGATTGTTTTGAGATATGGAGGTAGTGATATTAAAATTGTGCTAGTTGAGTAGTTGTGAAATTGAGAAATACCTTTTTTGAAGTTTCCAAGTCCCGTAGCATGCACGTATGGTAAACGTTATGTAACAAATTTGAAACATGAGGTGTTCTTTGATTGTCCTCCTTATGAGTGGCAGTCGGGGACGAGCGATGGTCTTTTCCTACCAATCTATCCCCCTAGGAGCATGCGCGTAGAGCTTGGTTTTTGATGACTGGTATATTTTTGCAATAAGTATGTGAGTTCTTTATGACTAATGTTGAGTCCATGGATTATACGCACTCTCACCCGTCCATCATTGCTAGCCTCTTCGGTACCGTGCACTGCCCTTTCTCACATTGAGAGTTGGTGCAAACTTCACCGGTGCATCCAAACCCTGTGATATGATACGCTCTTTCACACATAAACCTCCTTATATCTTCCTCAAAACAGCCACCCTACCTACCTATTATGGCATTTCCATAGCCATTCCGAGATATATTGCCATGCAACTTTCCACCATTTCGTTTATCATGACACGTTCATCAATGTCATATTGCTTTGCATGATCATGTAGTTGACATCATATTTGTGGCAAAGCCACCGTTCATAATTTTTCATACATGTCACACTTGATTCATTGCATATCCCGGTACACCGCCGAAGGCATTCATATAGAGTCATACCTTGTTCTAGTATCGAGTTGTAATCATTGAGTTGTAAATAAATAGAAGTGTGATGATCATCATTTAATAGAGCATTGTCCCAAAAAAAGAAAGGCAAAAAAAGGCCAAATAAAAAAATGAAGGCCCCCCCAAAAAAGAAATAAAAAGAGACAATGCTACTTTCCTTTTTCCATGCTTGTGCTTCAAAGTAGCACCATGATCTTCATGGTAGAGAGTCTCTTGTTTCGTCACTTTCATATACTAGTGAGAATTTTTCATTATAGAACTTGGCTTGTATATTCCAACAATGGGCCTCCTCAAGTGCCCTAGGTATTCATGAGCAAGCAAGTTGGATGCACACCCACTAGTTTCTTTTGTTGAGCTTTCATACATTTATAGCTCTAGTGCATCCGTTGCTTGGCAATCCCTACTCCTTGCATTAACATCAATCGATGAGCATCTCCATATCCCATTGATTAGCCTCGTTGATGTGAGACTTTCTCCTTTTTTGTCTTCTCCACATAACCCCCATCATTATACTCTATTCCACCCATAGTGCTATATCCATGGCTCACGCTCATGTATTGCGTGAAGGTCTATAAAGTTTCAGATTACTAAAGTATGAAACAATTGCTTGGCTTGTCATCGGGGTTGTGCATGACGAGAGCATTCTTGTGTGACGAAAATGGAGCATGACTAAACTATATGATTTTGTAGGGATGAACTTTCTTTGGCCATGTTATTTTGAGAAGACATAATTGCTTAGTTAGTATGCTTGAAGTATTATTATTTCTATGTCAATATTAAACTTTTATCTGGAATCTTTCGGAACTGAATATTCATGCCACAATTAAGAAGAATTACATTGAAATTATGCCAAGTAGCATTCCGCATCAAAAATTCTGTCTTTATCATTCACCTACTCGAGGACGAGCAGGAATTAAGCTTGGGGATGCTTGATACGTCTCCAACGTATCTATCATTTTTTATTGCTCCATGTTATATTATCTGCTGTTTTGGACATTATTGCGATATATTATACACTTTTATATTATTTTTGGGACTAACCTATTAACCAGAGGCCCAGCCCAGAATTGATGTTTTTTTTTGCCTATTTTAGGGTTTCGAAGAAAAGGAATATCAAACGGAGTCCAAACGGAACGAAACCTTCAGGAACGTGATTTTCTCATCGAACATGATCCAGGAGACTTGGACCCTATGTCAAGCAACCAACAGGGAGGCCACGAGGTAGGGTGGCGCGCCCTCCACCCTCATGGGCCCACTGTTGCTCCATTGACGTACTTCTTCCTCCTATATATACCTACGTACCCCCAAACGATCAGATACGAAGCCAAAACCCTAATTCCACCGCCGTAACTTTCTGTATCCACGAGATCCCATCTTGGCGCCTGTTCCGGAGCTCCGCTGGAGGGGGCATCGATCACGGAGGGCTTCTACATCAACTCAATAGCCTCTCCGATGAAGTGTGAGTAGTTTACCTCAGACCTACGGGTCCATAGTTATTAGCTAGATGGCTTCTTCTCTCTTTTTGGATCTCAATACAAAGTTCTCCCCCTCTCTTGTGGAGATCTATTCGATGTAATCTTCTTTTGCGGTGTGTTTGTTGAGACCGATGAATTTTGGGTTTATGATGAAGTTTGTCTATGAACAATATTTGAATCTTCTCTGGATTCTTTTATGTATGATTGGTTATGTCTGCAAGTCTCTTCGAATTATTAGTTTGGTTTGGCCTACTAGATTGATCTTTCTTGCAATGGGAGAAGTGCTTAGCTTTGGGTTCAATCTTGCGGTGTCCTTTCCCAGTGACAGTAGGGGCAGCAGGGCACGTATTGTATTGTTGCCATCGAGGATAACAAGATGGTTTTTTAATCATATTGCATGAATTTATCCCTCTACATCATGTCATCTTGCTTAAGGCGTTACTCTGTTCTTATGAACTTAATATTCGAGATGCATGCTGCATAGCGGTCGATGTGTGGAGTAATAGTAGTAGATGCAGGCAGGAGTCGGTCTACTTGTCTTGGACGTGATGCCTATATACATGATCATACCTAGATATTCTCATAACTATGCTCAATTCTGTCAATTGCTCAACAACAATATGTTCACACATCGTAAAATACCAATGCTCTTGAGAGAAGCCACTAGTGAAATCTATGGCCCCCGGGTCTATCTTCCATCATATTAATCTTCCAACACTTAGTTATTTTCATTGCCTTTTATTTTACTTTGCATCCTTGTCATAAAAATACCAAAAATATTATCTTATCATATCTATCAGATCTCACTCTCGTAAGTGACCGTGTAGGGATTGACGACCCCTTATCGCGTTGGTTGCGAGGATTTATTTGTTTTGTGCAGGTGCGAGGGACTCGCGTGTAGCCTCCTACTAGATTGATACCATGGTTCTCAAAAACCGAGGGAAATACTTACGCTACTTTGCTGCATCACCCTTTCCTCTTCAAGGGAAAACCAACGCAGTGCTCAAGAGGTAGAAAGAAGGATTTCTGGCGCTGTTGCCGGGGAGGTCTACGCAAAAGTCAACATACCAAGTACCCATCACAAACCCTTATCTCCCACATTACATTATTTGCCATTTGCCTCTCGTTTTCCTCTCCCCCACTTCACCCTTGCTGTTTTATTCGCCCTCTCACTCTCTCTATCCTCCCTCTCTTTCTCTATTTGCCTCTTTTTGCCTGTTTCTTGTTTGCTTGTGTGTTGGATTGCTTGCTTGTCATGATGGCTCTTCGCCGATTTGGTGATCTTCACCATAAAAGGTTAGAAGATATCAAAAGCAACGTTAGGAGTTTTATGGTTTTGCAATTTCAGCATAATAGTTTCTTTAGAAATGAGCTTAAGGAACAAAAAAGCTTTATGAGTTATATGAATAAAGAGCTCGATGATATGTCTAAGGAATTTGATGGTTTGAGATCCCAAATTGCTTGTCTTGAGAAGTTAATAGCTGATGTTTCGGATAAGCAGGCTACCTTAGTTGATAAGATGGCCGCTAAGCCAGAAGACCATGAAAATAAAGATGAAGATCTAAAAGTTATTGATGTATCCCCTATTAAATCTTTTTTTGCAATATGAATCTTGATAATGATGGGACTGAATATGATCCACCTTTACCTAGAAGGCGTTCCAAAAATTCGGAGTTTTTAGATCATGATGCTAAATTTGATAAAAGTAGGATTGAAGAGATCAAAACTCTAGATGTTAATGAACCCACTATTTTGGATTTCAAGGAATTTAATTATAATAGCTGCTCTTTGATAGATTGTATTTCCTTGTTGCAATCCGTGCTAAATTCTCCTCATGCTTATAGTCAAAATAAAGCTTTTACTAAATATATTGTTGATGTTTTGATGCAATCTTATGAAGAAAAACTTGAGTTGGAAGTTTCTATCCCTAGAAAACTCTATGATGAGTGGGAACCTACTATTAAAATTAAAATTAAAGATCATGAATGCTATGCTTTCTGTGATTTGGGTGCTAGTGTTTCCACGATCCCAAAGACTTTGTGTGATTTGTTAGGTTTCCATGATTTTGATGATTGCTCTCTAAACTTGCACCTTGCGGTTCCACTATTAAGAAACCTATGGGAAGAATTAATGATGTTCTTATTGTTGAAAATAGGAATTATGTGCCCGTAGATTTTATCGTTCTTGATATAAATTGCAATCCTTCATGTCCTATTATTCTTGGTAGACCTTTCCTTAGAACGACTGGTGCAATTATTGATATGAAGGAAGGAAATATTAGATTCCAATTTCCGTTAAGAAAAAGCAAGGAACACTTTCCTAGAAAGAAAATTAAATTACCTTATGAATCTATTATGAGAGCCACTTATGGATTGCCTACCAAAGATGGCAATACCTAGATATATCCTTGCTTTTTATGCCTAGCTAGGGGCGTTAAACGATAGCGCTTGTTGGGAGGCAACCCAATTTTATTTTTATTCCTTGCTTTTTGCTCCTGTTTAGTAATAAATAATTTATCTAGAATCTGTTTTGGTTGTGTTTTTTGTGTTTAATTAGTGTTTGTGCCAAGTAGAACCGTTGGGAAGACTTGGGGAAAGTCTTGTTAATCTTGCTGTGAAAAACAGAAACTTTAGCGCTCACAAGAACTGCTTCCATTTTTATTTGGAAAGTGATATTTAGTTAATTCTTTTTGCATATGATTAATTGATAAATTCCTCACGTCCATAAATTTAATTTAGAATTTTGGGGGTTCCATATCTTGCGCTAGCTACAGATTACTACAGACTGTTCTGCTTTTGACAGATTCTGTTTTTCGTGTGTTGTTTGCTTATTTTGATGAATCTATGGCTAGTAAAATAGTTTTTAAACCATATAGAAGTTGTAATACAGTAGGTTTAACACCAATATAAATAAATAATGAGTTCATTACAGTACCTTGAAGTGGTCTTTTGTTTTCTTTCGCTAACGGAGCTCACGAGATTTTCTACTTTAAGTTTTGTGTTGTGAAGTTTTCAAGTTTTGGGTAAAGATTTGATGGATTATGGAACAAGGACTGGCAAGAGCCTAAGATTGGGGATGCCCATGGCACCCCCAAGATAATTTAAGGACACCTAAATGCCAAAGCTTGGGGATGCCCCGGAAGGCATCCCCTCTTTCGTCTACTTCTATCGGTAACTTTACTTGGAGCTATATTTTTATTCACCACATGATATGTGTTTTGCTCGGAGCGTCTTGTATGATTTGAGTCTTTGCTTTTTAGTTTACCACAATTATCTTTGCTGTACACACCTTTTGAGAGAAACACACATGATTCGGAAATTATTACAGTACTCTATGTGCTTCACTTATATCTTTTGAGTAATATAGTTTTGCTCTAGTACTTCACTTATATCTTTTAGAGCACGGTGGTGGATTTGTTTTATAGAAACTACTGATCTCTCATGCTTCAATTAGATTATTTTGAGAGTCTTAAATAGCATGGTAATTTGCTTAAATA
This sequence comes from Triticum dicoccoides, assembly GCF_002162155.2. Lineage (NCBI taxonomy): Eukaryota > Viridiplantae > Streptophyta > Magnoliopsida > Poales > Poaceae > Triticum > Triticum dicoccoides. The sequence goes on from NC_041392.1 coordinate 358,761,437, forward strand.
ATCCTAATATGCTAGGTATACAAGATTAATGATAAAATTCTCTTATGAGTGTGTTGAATACTAAGAGAAGTTCGATGCTTGATGATTGTTTTGAGATATGGAGGTAGTGATATTAAAGTTGTGCTAGTTGAGTAGTTGTGAAATTGAGAAATACTTTTGTTGAAGTTTGCAAGTCCCGTAGCATGCACGTATGGTAAACGTTATGTAACAAATTTGAAACATGAGGTGTTCTTTGATTGTCCTCCTTATGAGTGGCGGCCGGGGAAAGCGATGGTCTTTTCCTACCAATCAATCCCCCTAGGAGCATGCGTGTAGTGCTTCGTTTTTAATGACTTGTAGACTTTTGCAATAAGTATGTGAGTTCTTTATGACTAATGTTGAGTCCATGGATTATACACACTCTCACCCTTCCATCATTGCTAGCCTCTTCGGTACCGTGCATTGCCCTTTCTCACATTGAGAGTTGGTGCAAACTTCGCCGGTGCGTCCAACCCCGTGATATGATACGCTCTTTCACACATAAACCTCCTTATATCTTCCTCAAAACAGCCACCATACCTACCTATTAGGGCATTTCCATAGCCATTCCAAGATATATTGCCATGCAACTTTCCACCATTTCGTTTATCATGACACGTTCATCAATGTCATATTGCTTTGCATGATCATGTAGTTGACATCTTATTTTTTGCAAATCCACCGTTCATAATTTTTCATACATGTCACACTTGATTCATTGCATATCCCGGTACACCACCGGAGGCATTCATATAGAGTCATACCTTGTTCTAGTATCGAGTTGTAATCATTGAGTTGTAAATAAATAGAAGTGTGATGATTATTATTTAATAGAGCATTGTCCCAAAAAAAGAAATAAAAAGGGGCAATCCTACTATCCTTTTCCACACTTGTGCTTCAAAGTAGCACCATGATCTTCATGATAGAGAGTCTCTTGTTTCGTCACTTTCATATACTAGTGGGAATTTTTTTCATTATAGAACTTGGCTTGTATATTCCAACAATGGGCCTCCTCAAGTGCCCTAGGTCTTGTGAGCAAGCAAGTTGGATGCACACCCACTAGTTTCTTTTGTTGATCTTTCATACATTTATAGCTCTAGTGCATCCGTTGCTTGGCAATCCCTACTCCTTGCATTAACATCAATCGATGAGAATCTCCATAGCCCATTGATTAGCCACGTTGATGTGAGACTTTCTCCTTTTTTGTCTTCTCCACATAACCCCCATCATTATACTCTATTCCACCCATAGTGCTATATCCATGGCTCACGCTCATGTATTGTGTGAAGGTCTATAAAGTTTGAGATTACTAAAGTATGAAACAATTGCTTGGCTTGTCATCGGGGTTGTGCATGATGAGAGCATTCTTGTGTGACGAAAATGGAGCATGACTAAACTATATGATTTTGTAGGGATGAACTTTCTTTGGCCATGTTATTTTGACAAGACATAATTGCTTAGTTAGTATGCTTGAAGTATTATTATTTCTATGTCAATATTAAACTTTTATCTGGAATCTTTCGGATCTGAATATTCATGCCACAATTAAGAAGAATTACATTGAAATTATGCCAAGTAGCATTCCACATCAAAAATTCTGTCTTTATCGTTTACCTACTCGAGGACGAGCAGGAATTAAGCTTGGGGATGCTTGATACGTCTCCAACGTATCTATAATTTTTGATTGCTCCATGCTATATTATCTACTGTTTTGGACATTATTGGGATATATTATACACTTTTATATTATTTTTGGGACTAACCTATTAACCAGAGGCCCAACCCAGAATTGCTGTTTTTTTGCCTATTTTAGGGTTTCGAAGAAAAGGAATATCAAACGGAGTCCAAACGGAATGAAACCTTTGGGAACATGATTTTCTCACCGAACATGATCTAGGAGACTTGGACCCTACGTCAAGCAACCAACAGGGAGGCCACGAGGTAGGGGGGCGCGCCTACCCCCCCAGGCGCGCCCTCCACCCTCATGGGTCCCCTGTTGCTCCACCGCCGTACTTCTTCCTCCTATATATACCTACGTACCCCCAAACAATCAGATACGGAGCCAAAACCCTAATTCCACCGCCGTAACTTTATGTATCCACGAGATCCCATCTTGGGGCCTATTCCGGAGCTCCGCCGGAGGGGGCAACGATCATGGAGGGCTTCTACATCAACTCCATAGCCTCTCCGATGAAGTGTGAGTAGTTTACCTCAGACCTACGGGTCCATAGTTATTAGCTAGATGGCTTCTTCTCTCTTTTTGGATCTCAATACAAAGTTCTCCCCCTCTCTTGTGGAGATCTATTCAATGTAATCTTCTTTTGCGGTGTGTTTGTTGAGACCGATGAATTGTGGGTTTATGATCAAGTTTATCTATGAACAATATTTGAATCTTCTCCAGATTCTTTTATGTATGATTGGTTATCTTTGCAAGTCGCTTCGAATTATCAGTTTGGTTTGGCCTACTAGATTGATCTTTCTTGCAATGGGAGAAGTGCTTAGCTTTGGGTTCAATCTTGTGGTGTCCTTTCCCAGTGACAGTAGGGGCAGCAAGGCACGTATTGTATTGTTGCCATCGAGGATAACAAGATGGTTTTTTTAATCATATTGCATGAATTTATCCCTCTACATCATGTCATCTTGCTTAAGGCATTACTCTGTTCTTATGAACTTAATATTCGAGATGCATGCTGCATAGCGGTCGATGTGTGGAGTAATAGTAGTAGATGCAGGCAGGAGTTGGTCTACTTGTCTTGGACGTGATGCCTATATACATGATCATACCTAGATATTCTCATAACTATGCTCAATTCTGTCAATTGCTCAACAGTAATTTGTTCACCCACCGTAAAATACCTATGCTCTTGAGAGAAGCCACTAGTGAAACCTATGGCCCCCGGGTCTATCTTCCATCATATTAATCTGCCAACCCTTAGTTATTTTCATTGCCTTTTAATTTGCTTTGCGTCTTTATCATAAAAATACCAAAAATATTATCTTATCATATCTATCAGATCTCACTCTCATAAGTGACCATGTGGGATTGACAACCCCTTATCGCGTTGGTTGCAAGGATTTATTTGTTTTGTGCAGGTGCGAGGGACTCGCGCGTAGCCTCCTACTGGATTGATACCATGTTTCTAAAAAACTGAGCGAAATACTTACGCTACATTGCTGCATCACCCTGTCCTCTTCAAGGGAAAACCAACGCAGTGCTCAAGAGGTAGCAGCATGCTATCATGGATAGGCATCAACATGCCGTGGTAAATTTTTTGTCCCATTTGGGGCAGGTTTGGGTATAAGCTTCTCGCAACAAGCGTGATGGTTTCGGCACGGAACGAGCCACCTTTGGGGATGAAATGATATCTGTTGCCTCTTATTGCTTTCATTTTTTTCGAGAGTCAACATGGAACAACAAGGGTGTTGTGTTCAATTTTGGAATTTTTCGGGGTTTTCCAGGCATTTTATGTGCATAATTCAAATTTGAACTACATGCACATTCTCCAGTGCATATAAACTGGTTGAAAAATCAAATATGTGTCCTTGGGTGCATGCTTAGGTCCCATGCAAGAAATGGCAATGAATTTCGAACACCCTGCCATCGTCACTCGGTCGCAAACATTGAGGTACCTGATTTTTAAATTCTAGTATATCCAAAGCTCGTCTGAAATTCATGAAACTTGGCATGCTATCATGGAGCGGCATCAACATGCCGTGGTATACTTTTTCCCCATATGGGACAGGTTTGGGTATAAGCTTCTCACAACAAGCGTTATGGTTTCGGTAGGGAACGTGCCACCTTTGGGATCGAAACGATATCCGTTGCCTCTTATTGCTTTGAAATTTTTTCGAGTGTCAACATAGAATGACAAGACTGTTGTGTTCAATTTTGGAATTTTTCGGGGTTCGTTTGGACATTTTTATACATTAACTAGGGTTTCTAGGTATTTTATGCACATAATTCAAATTTGAACTACATGCACATTCTCCATTGAATATAAACTGGTTGAAAAATCAAATATGTATCCTTGGTTGCATGCTTAGGTTTCATGCAAGAAATGGGAATGGAATTGAAACACCCTGCCACCGTCACTCGGCCGCACATATTGAGATACCTGGTTTTTAAATTCTAGTAAATCCAAAATTTGTCTGAAATTCATGAAACTTGGCATGCTATCATGCAGCGGCATCAACATGCTGTGATAAAAATTTTGTCCCATTTGGGACAGGTTTGGGTATAAGCTTCTCACAAACCAGAGCTTCTCACAACAAGCGTGATGGTTTCGGTAGGGAACGTGCCACCTATGGGGACGAAACGATATCCGTTGCCTCTTATTGCTTTCAAAAATTTTCAAGCCTCAACATAGAACAACAAGAGTGTTGGGTTCAATTTTGGATTTCTTCGGGGTTCGTTTGGACATTTTTATACATTAACTGGGTTTCCCACGCATTTCATGTGCATAATTCAAATTTGAACTACATGCAGATTCTCCGGTACATATAAACTGGTTGAAAAATCAAATATGTGTCCTTGGGTGCATGCTTAGGTCCCATGCAAGAAATGGGAATGAATTTAAACACCCTGCCACCGTCACTCGGCCGCAAACATTGAGATACCTGGTTTTAAAATTCTAGTAAATCCAGAACTCATCTGAAATTCATGAAACTTGACATGCTATCATGGAGAGGCATCAACAAGTCGTGGTAAAATTTTTGTCCCATTTGGGGCAGGTTTGGGTATAAGCTTCTCACAATAAGCGTGATGGTTTCGGTATGGAACGTGCCACCTTTGCGGACGAAATGATATTCGTTGCCTCTTATTGCTTTCAAATTTTTTCGAGTGTCAACATAGAACAACACGAGTGTTCTATTCAATTTTGGAATTTTTCGAGGTTCGTTTGGACATTTTTATACATTAACAGGGTTTTCCAGGCATTTTATGTGCATAATTCAAATTTGAATTACATGCACATTCTCCAGTGCATATAAACTGGATGAAAAATCAAATATGTGTCCTTGGGTCCATGCTTAGGTCCCATGCAAGAAATGGGAATGAATTTCAAACACCCTCCCACCGTCACTCGGCCGTAATATTGAGATACTTGGTTTTTAAATTCTAGTAAATCCAAAACTCGTCTGAAATTCATGAATCCTAGCATGCTATCATGGAGCGACATCAACATGCCGTGGTAAAATTTTAGTCCCATTTGGGGCTGGTTTGGGTATAAGCTTCTCACAACAAGCGTGATGGTTTCGATAGGGAACGAGCCACCTTTGGGGACGAAACGATATCCGTTGCCTCTTATTGCTTTCAAAATCTTTCGAGTGTCGACGTAGAACAACAAGAGTGTTGTGTTCAATTTGGGATTTTTTTCGAGGTTCGTTTGGACATTTTTATACAGTAACTGGGTTTTCCAGGTATTTTATGTGCACAATTCAAATTTGAACTACATGCACATTCTCCAGTGCATATAAACTGGTTGAAAAACAAATATGTGTCCTTGGGTTCATGCTTAGGTCACATGCAAGAAATGGGAATGAATTTCAAACACCCTGCCACCGTCACTCGGCCGCAAACATTGAGATACTTGGTTTTTAAATTCTAGTAAATCCAAAACTCATCCGAAATTCATGAAATTTGGCATGCTATCATGGAGCGGCATCAACATGCCGTGGTAAAAAATTTGTCCCATTTGGGGCAGGTTTGGGTATAAGCTTCTCACAAACCAGAGCTTCTAATAACAAGTGTGATGGCTTCGGTAGGGAACGTGCCACCTTTGGGGATGAAATGATATCCGTTGCCTCTTATTGCTTTCAATTTTTTTCGAGTGTCAATATAGAACAACAAGAGTGTTGTGTTCAATTTTGGAATTTTTCGGGGTTCGTTTGGACATTTTTAAATATTTACTAGGTTTTCCAGGCATTTTAAGTGCATAATTCAAATTTTAACTACATGCACATTCTTGGGTGCATATAAACTGGTTGAAATCAAATATGTGTCTTTGGGTGCATGCTTAGGCCCCACGCAAGAAATGGGAATGAATTTCAAACACCCTGCCACCGTCGCTCGGCCGCAAACATTGAGATACCTGGTTTATAAATTCTCGTAAATCCAAAACTCGTCTGAAATTCATGAAAGTTGGCATGCTATTATGGAGATGCATCAACATGCCGTGGTAAATTTTTTGTCCCATTTGTGGCAGTTTTGGGTATAAGCTTCTCACAACAAGCGTGGTGGTTTTGGTAGGGAACGTGCCACCTTTGGGGACGAAACGATATCCGTTTCCTCTTATTGCTTTCAAATTTTTTTCGACTGTCAACATAGAACAACAAGAGTGTTGTGTTCAATTTTGGAATTTTCTAGGTTCGTTTGGACATTTTTATACATTAACTGGGTTTTCCAGCCGTTTTATGTGCACAATTCAAATTTGAACTACATGCACATTCTCCAGTGCATATAAACTGGTTGAAAAATCAAATATGTGTCCTTGGGTGCATGCTTAGGTCCCATGCAAGAAATGGGAATGAATTTCAAACACCCTGCCACCGTCACTCGGGCGCAAACATTGAGATACTTGAATTTTAAATTCTAGTAAATCCAAAACTCATCTGAAATTCATGAAACTTGGCATGCTATCATGGAGCGGCATCAAAATGCCGTGGTAAATTTTTTGTCCCATTTGGGGCAGGTTTGGGTATAAGCTTCTCACAAACCAGAGATTCTCACAACAAGCATCATTGTTTCGGTAGGGAACGTGCTACCTTTGGGGACGAAACGATATGCATTGCCTCTTATTGCTTTCAATTTTTTTCGAGTGTCAACATAGAAGAACAAGAGTGCTGTGTTCAATTTTGGAATTTTTTGGGGTTCGTTTGGGCATTTTTATACATTAACTGGGTTTTCCTGGCATTTTATGTGCATTATTCAAATTTGAACTACATGCACATTCTGCAGTGCATATAAACTGGTTCAAAAATCAAATATGTGTCCTTGGGTGCATGCTTAGGTCCCATGCCAGAAATGGGAATGAATTTTAAACACCCTGGCACCGTCACTCGGCCGCAAACATTGAGATACTTGGTTTTTAAATTCGAGTAAATCCAAAACTCGTCTAACATTCATGAAATTTTGCGAGCTATCATGGAGCGGCATCAACATGCCGTGGTAAAAATCTTGTCCTATTTGGGGCAGGTTCGGGAGTAAGCTTCTCACAAACCAGAGCTTCTCACAACAAGCTTGATGGTTTTGGTAGGGAACGTGCCACCTTTGGGGACGAAACGATATTCGTTGCCTCTTATTGCTTTCAAAAAATTTCGAGTGTCAACATAGAACAACAAGAGTGTTGTGTTCAATTTTGGAATTTTTCGGGGTTCGTTTGGACATTTTTATACATTAACTGGGTTTTCCAGGCATTTCATGTGCATAATTAAAATTTGAACTACATGCACATTCTCCAGTGCATGTAAACTGGTTGAAAAATCAAACATGTGTCCTTGGGTGCATGCTTAGGTCCCATGCAAGAAATGGGAATTCATTTGAAACGCCCTCCCACCGTCACTCTGCCGCAAACATTGAGATACTTGGTTTTTAAATTCTAGTAAATCCAAAACTCGTCTGAAATTCATGAAACTTGGCATGCTATCATGGAGCGGCATCGACATGTCGTGGTAAAATTTTTGTCCCATATGGGGCAGGTTTGGGTATAAGCTTTTCACAAACCAGAACTTCTCACAATAAGCGTGATGGTTTCGGTAAGGAACGTGCCACCTTTGGGGACGAAATGATATCCATTGCCTCTTATTGCTTCAAATTGTTTTGAGTGTCAACATAGAACAACAAGAGTGTTGTGTTCAATTTTGGAATTTTTCGGGGTTCGTTTGGACATTTTTATACATTAACTAGGTTTTCCAGTCATTTTATGTGCATAATTCAAATTTGAACTACATGTACATTCTGGATTGCATATAAACTGGTTGAAAAAAATCAAATATGTGTCCTTGGGTGCATGCTTAGGTCCCATGCAAGAAATGGGAATGAATTTCAAACACCCTGCCACCGTCGCTCGGCCGCAAACATTGAGATACCTGGTTTTTAAATTCTAGTAAATCCAAAACTTGTCTGAAATTCATGAAACTTGGCATGCTATCATGGAGAGGCATCAACATGCCGTGGTAAAATTTTTGTCCCATTTGGGGGCAGGTTTGGGTATAAGCTTCTCACAAACGAGAGATTATCACAACAAGCGTGATGGTTTTGGTAGGGAGCGTGCAACCTTTGGGGACGAAACGATATCTGTTGCCTCTTATCGCTTTCAATTTTTTCGAGTGTCAACATAGAACAAAAAGAGTGTTGTGTTCAATTTTGGAATTTTTCGGGGTTCGTTTGGGCATTTTTATACATTAACTGGGGCTTCCAGGCATTTTATGTGCATAATTCAAATTTGAACTACATGCACATTCTCCAGTGCATATAAACTGGTTGAAAAATTAAATAAGTGTCCTTGGGTGCATGCTTAAGTCCCATGCAAGAAATGGGAATGAATTTTAAACACCCTGCAACCGTCACTCGGCCGCAAACATTGATATACTTGGTTTTAAATTCTAGTAAATCCAAAACTCGTCTGAAATTCATGAAACTTGGCATGCTATCATGGAGCGGCATAAACATGCCGTGGTAAAAACCTTGTCCCATTTGGGGCAGGTTCGGGTATAAGCATCTCAGAAACTAGAGCTTCTCACAACAAGCGTGGTGGTTTTGGTAGGGAACGTGCCACCTTTGGGGACGAAACGATATCCGTTGCCTCTTATTGCTTTCAAGTTTTTTCGAGTGTCAACATAGAACAACAAGAGTGTTATGTTCAATTTTGGATTTTTTCGGGGTTCGTTTGGACATTTTTATACATTAACTGGGTTTTCTAGGCATTTTATGTGCATAATTCAAATTAGAACTACATGCATATTCTCTAGTGCATATAAACTGGTTGAAAAATCAAATATGTGTCCTTGGGTGCATGCTTAGGTCCCATGCAAGAAATGGGAATGAATTTCAAACAGCCTACCACCGTCACTCGGCCACAAATATTGAGATACTTGGTTTTTAAATTCCAGCAAATCCAATACTCGTCTGAAATTCAAGAAACTTGGCATGCTATCATGGAGCGGCATCAACATGTCGTGGTAAAATTTGTGTCCCATTTGGGGCAGGTATGGGTATATGCTTCTCACAAACCAGAGCTTCTCACAACAAGCGTGATGGTTTCTGTAGGGAACGTGCCACCATTGGGGACGAAACGATATCCGTCGCCTCTTATTGCTTTCAAAGTTTTTCGAGTGTCAACATAGAACAACAAGAGTGTTGTGTTCAATTTTGGAATTTTTCGAGGTTCGTTTGGACATTTTTGTACATTAACTGGGTTTTCCAGGCATTTTATGTGCATAATTCAAATTTGAACTACATGCACATTCTCCAGTGCATATAAACTGGTTGAAAAATCAAATATGTGTCCTTGGGTGCATGCTTAGGTCCCATGCAAGAAATGGGAATGAATTTCAAACACCCTGCCACCGTCACTCGGTCGCAAACATTGAGATACTTGGTTTTTAAATTCTAGTAAATCCAAAACAGTCTGAAATTCACGAAATTTGGCATGCTATCATCGAGCGGTATCAACATGTCGTGCTAAAAGATTTGTCCCATTTGGGGCAGGTTTGGGTATAAGATTCTCACAACAAGTGTGATGGTTTCGGTAGGGAACGTGCCACCTTTGGGGATGAAACGTTATCCATTGCCTCTTATTGCTTTCAAATTTTTTCGACTGTCAACATAGAAGAATAAGAGTGTTGTGTTCAATTTTGGAATTTGGCGAGGTTCGTTTGGACATTTTTATACATTAACTGGGTTTTCCAGCCATTTTATGTGCATAATTCAAATTAGAACTACATGCACATTCTCCAGTGCATATAAGCTGGTTGAAAAATCAAATATGTGTCCTTGGGTGCATGCTTAGGTCCAATGCAAGAAATGGGAATGAATTTCAAACACCCTGCCACCGTCACTCGGGGGCAAACATTGAGATACTTGAATTTTAAATTATAGTAAATCCAATACTCATCTGAAATTCATGAAACTTGGCATGCTATCATGGAGCGGCATCAAAATGCCGTGGTAAATTTTTTGTCCCATTTGGGGCAGGTTTGGGTATAAGCTTCTCACAAACCAAAGATTCTCACAACAAGCATCATTGTTTCGGTAGGGAACGTGCCACCTTTGGGGACGAAACGATATGCATTGCCTCTTATTGCTTTCAATTTTTTTCGAGTGTCAACATAGAACAACAAGAGTGTTGTGTTCAATTCTGGAATTTTTTGGGGTTCGTTTGGGCATTTTTATACATTAACTGGGTTTTCCTGGCATGTTATGTGCATTATTAAAATTTGAACTACATGCACATTCTCCAGTGCATATAAACTGGTTCAAAAATCAAATATGTGTCCTTGGGTGCATGCTTAGGTCCCATGCCAGAAATCGGTATGAATTTTAAACACCCTGCCACCGTCACTCGGCCGCAAACATTGAGATACTTGGTTTTTAAATTCTAGTAAATCCAAAACTCGTCCGAAATTCATGAAATTTCGCATGTTATCATGGAGCGGCATCAACATGCCGTGGTAAAAAATTTGTCCCATTTGGGGCAGGTTTGGGTATAAGCTTCTCACAAACGAGAGCTTCTAACAACAAGTGTGATGGCTTCGGTAGGGAACGTGCCACCTTTGGGGATGAAATGATATCCGTTGCCTCTTATTGCTTTCAATGTTTTTCGAGTGTCAACATAGAACAACAAGAGTGTTGTGTTCAATTTTGGATTTTTTCGGGGTTCGTTTGGACATTTTTATATATTTACTAGGTTTTCCAGGCATTTTAAGTGCATAATTCAAATTTGAACTACATGCACATTCTCCAGTGCATATAAACTGGTTGAAATCAAATATGTGTCTTTGGGTGCATGCTTAGGTCCCATGCAAGAAATGGGAATGAATTTCAAACACCCTGCCACCGTCGCTCGGCCGCAAACATTGAGATACCTGGTTTATAAATTCTAGTAAATCCCAAACTCGTCTGAATTTCATGAAAGTTGGCATGCTATCATGGAGATGCATCAACATGCCGTGGTAAATTTTTTGTCCCATTTGTGGCAGTTTTGGGTATAAGCTTCTCACAACAAGCGTGATTGTTTCAGTAGGGAATGTGCCACCTTTGGGGATGAAACGATATCCGTTGCCTCTTATTGCTTTCAAATTTTTTCGAGTGTCAACATAGAACAACAAGAGTGTTGTGTTCAATTTTGGAATTTTTCGGGGTTCGTTTGGACATTTTTATACATTAACTGGGTTTTCCAGACATTTTATGTGCATAATTAAAATTTGAACTACATGCAGATTCTCCAGTACATATAAACTGGTTGAAAAATCAAAGATGTGTCCTTGGGTGCATGCTTAGGTCCCATGCAAGAAATGGGAATGAATTTCAACCAGCCTGCCCCCGTCACTCAGCCGCAAACATTAAGATACCTGGTTTTTAAATTCTAATAAATCCAAAACTCATCTGAAATTCATGAACTTGGCATGCTATCATGGAGAGGCATCAACTAGCCGTGGTCAAATTTTTGTCCCATTTGGGGCAGGTTTGGGTATAAGCTTCTCACAACAAGCGTGATGGTTTCGGCACGGAACGTGCCACCTTTGGGGACCAAACGATATTCGTCGCCTCTTATTGCTTTCAAATTTTTTCGAGTGTCAACATAGAACAACACGAGTGTTCTATTCAATTTTGGAATATTTTGAGGTTCGTTTGGACATTTTTATACATTAACAGGGTTATCCAGGCATTTTATGTGCATAATTCAAATTTGAATTACATGCACATTCTCCAGAGCAGATAAACTGGATGAAAAATCAAATATGTGTCCTTGGGTGCATGCTTAGGTCCCATGCAAGAAATGGGAATGAATTTCAAACCCCCTGCCACCGTCACTCGGCCGTAAACATTGAGATACATGGTTTTTAAATTCTAGTAAATCCAAAACTCGTCTGAAATTCATGAAACCTGGGATGCTATCATGGAGCGGCATCAACATGCCGTGGTAAATTTTTTGTCCCATTTGGGGCAGGTGTGGGTATAAGCTTCTCACAACAAGCGTGATGGTTTCGATAGGGAACAAGCCACCTTTGGGGACAAAACGATATCCGTTGCCTCTTATTGCTTTCAAAATCTTTCGAGTGTCGACATAGAACAACAAGAGTGTTGTGTTCAATTTTGGATTTTTTCGAGGTTCGTTTGGACATTTTTATACGTTAACTGGGTTTTCAGGCATTTTATGTGCATAATTCAAATTTGAACTACATGCACATTCTCCAGTGCATATAAACTGGTTGAAAAATCAAATATGTTTCCTTGGGTGCATGCTTAGGTCCCATGCAAGAAATGGGAATGAAATTGAAACGCCCTGCCACCATCACTCGTCCGTAAACATTGAGATACTTGGTTTTTAAATTCTAGTAAATCCAAAACTCATCTGAAATTCATGAAACTTGGCATGCTATCATGGAGCGGCATCAACATGTCGTGGTAAAATTTTTGTCCCATTTGGGGCAGGTTTGGGTATAAGCTTCTCACAACAAGCGTGATGGTTTCGGTACGGAACGTGCCACCTTTGGGGACCAATCGATATTCGTTGCCTCTTATTGCTTTCAAATTTTTTCGAGTGTCAACATAGAACAACACAAGTGTTCTATTCAATTTTGGAATATTTCGAGGTTCGTTTGGACATTTTTATACATTAACAGGGTTATCCAGGCATTTTATGTGCATAATTCAAATTTGAATTACATGCACATTATCCAGTGCATATAAATTGGATGAAAAATCAAATATGTGTCCTTGGGTGCATGCTTAGGTCCCATGCAAGAAATGGGAATGAATTTCAAACACCCTGCCACCGTCAATCGGCCGCAAGCATTGAGATACATGGTTTTTAAATTCTAGTAAATCCAAAACTCGTCTGAAATTCATGAAACCTGGGATGCTATCATGGAGCGGCATCAACATGCCGTGGTAAATTTTTTTTCCCATTTGGGGCAGGTTTGGGTATAAGCTTCTCACAACAAGCGTGATGGTTTCGATAGGGAATGAGCCACCTTTGGGGACGAAACGATATCAGTTGCCTCTTATTGCTTTCAAAGTCTTTCGAGTGTCGACATAGAACAACAAGAGTGTTGTGTTCAATTTCGGATTTTTTTCGAGGTTCGTTTGGACATTTTTATACATTAAATGGGTTTTCCAGGCATTTTATGTGCATAATTCAAATTTGAACTACATGCACATTCTCCTGTGCATATAATCTGGTTGAAAAATCAAATATGTGTCCTTGGGTGGATGCTTAGGTCCCATGCAAGAAATGGGAATGAATTTCAAACACCCTGCCACCGTCACTCGGCCGCAAACATTGAGATACTTGGTTTTTAAATTCTAGTAAATCCAATACTTGTCTGAAATTCACGAAATTTGGCATGCTATCATCGAGCGGCATCAACATGCCGTGCTAAAAAATTTGTCCCATTTGGGGCAGGTTTGGGTATAAGATTCTCACAACAAGCGTGATGGTTTCGGTAGTGAATGTGCCACCTTTGGGGATGAAACGTTATCCGTTGCCTCTTATTGCTTTCAAATTTTTTCGACTATCAACATAGAAGAACAAGAGTGTTGTGTTCAATTTTGGAATTTTTCGAGGTTCGTTTGGACATTTTTATACATTAACTGGGTTTTCCAGCCATTTTATGTGCATAATTTAAATTTGAAGTACATGCACATTCTCAAGTGCATATAAAATGGTTGAAAAATCAAATATGTGTCCTTGGGTTCATGCTTAGGTCCCATGCAAGAATTGGGAATGAATTTCAAACACCCTACCACCGTCACTCGGGCGCAAACATTGAGATACTTGATTTTTAAATTCTAGTAAATCCAAATATGGTCTAAAATTCATGAAACTTGGCATGCTATCATGGAGCGACATCAACATGCCGTGGTAAAATTTTTCTCCTATTTGGGGTAGGTTTGGGTATAAGCTTCTCACAAACCAGAGATTCTCACAACAAGCGTTATGGTTTCGGTAGGGAATGTGCCACCTTTGGGGACGAAACTATATCCGTTGCCTCTTATTGCTTTCAAATTTTTTCGAGTGTCAACATGGAACGACAAGAGTGTTGTGTTGAATTTTGGAATTTTTTGGGGTTCGTTTGGGCATTTTTGTCCATTAACTGGGTTTTCCAGTCATTTAATGTGCATTATTCAAATTTGAACTACATGCACATTCTCCAGTGCATATAAAATGGTTGAAAAATCAAATATGTGTCCTTGGGTGCATGCTTAGGTCCCATGCAAGAAATGGGAATGAATTTTATACACCCTGCCACCGTCACTCGGCCGCAAACATTCAGATACTTGGTTTTTAAATTCTAGTAAATCCAAAACTCGTCTGAAATTGGCATACTACCATGGAGCGGCATCAACATGCCGTGGTAAAAATCTTGTCCCATTTGGGGCAGGTTCGGGTGTGAGCTTCTCACAAACCAGAGCTTCTCTCAACAAGCGTGATGGTTTTGGTAGGGAATGTGCCACCTTTGGGGACGAAACGATATCCGTTGCCTCTTATTGCTTTCAAATATTTTTGAGCGTGATGGTTCGGGATTCGTTTGGACATTTTTATACATTAACTGGGTTTTCCAAGCGTTTTATGTGCATAATTCAAATTAGAACTACGTGCACATTCTCCAGTGCATATAAACTGGTTGAAAAATCAAATATGTGTCCTTGGGTGCATGCTTAGGTGCCATGCAAGAAATGGGAATGAATTTCAAACACCCTGCCACCGCCAGTCGGCCGCAAACATTGAGATACTTGGTTTTAAATTCTAGTATATCCAAAACTCGTCTGAAATTCATGAAACTTGGCAGGTTTGGGTATAAGCTTCTCACAACAAGCATGATGGTTTCTGTAGGGAACGTGCCACCATTGGGGACGAAACGATATCCGTTGCCTCTGATTGCTTTCGAAATTTTTCGAGTGTCAACATAGAACAACAAGAGTGTTGTGTTCAATTTTGGAGTTTTTCGGGGTTCCTTTGGATATCTTTATACATTAACTGGGTTTTCCAGGAATTTTATGTGCATAATTAAAAATTGAACTACATGCACGTTCTCCAGTGCATATAAACTGGTTGAAAAATCAAAGATGTGTCCTTGGGTGCATGCTTAGGTCCCATCCAAGAAATATGAATGAATTTGAAACGCCCTCCCACCGTCACTCGGCCGCAAACATTGAGATAGTTGGTTTTTAAATTCTAGTAAATCCAAAACTCAACTGAAATTCATGAAACTTGGCATGCTATCGTGGAGCGGTATCAACATGCCGTGGTAATTTTTTGTCCCATTTGGGGCAGGTTTGGGTATAAGCTTCTCACAAACCAGAGCTCCTCACAACAAGCATGATTGTTTCGGTAGGGAATGTGTAACCTTTGGGGACGAAACGATATCCGTTGCCTCTTATTGCTTTCAAATTTTTTTGAGTGTCAACATAGAACAACAAGAGTGTTGTGTTCAATTTTGGAATTTTACGGGGTTCGTTTGGACATTTTTATACATTAACTGGGTTTTCCAGACATTTTATGTGCATAATTAAAATTTGAACTACATGCAGATTCTCCAGTACATATAAACTGGATGAAAAATCAAAGATGTGTCCTTGGGTGCATGCTTAGGTCCCATGCAAGAAATGGGAATGAATTTTAAACAGCCTGCCACCGTCACTCGGCCGCAAACATTAAGATACCTGGTTTTTAAATTCTAGTAAATCCAAAACTCATCTGAAATTCATGAAACTTGGCATGCTATCATGGAGAGGCATCAACAAGTCGTGGTAAATTTTTTGTCCCATTTGGGGAAGGTTTGGGTATATGCTTCTCACAACAAGCATGATGGTTTCGGTACGGAACGTGCCACCTTTGGGGACCAAATGATATTCGTCGCCTCTTATTGCTTTCAAATTTTTTCGAGTGTCAACATAGAACAACACGAGTGTTCTATTCAATTTTGGAATATTTCGAGGTTCGTTTGGACATTTTTATACATTAACAGGGTTATCCAGGCATTTTATGTGCATAATTCAAATTTGAACTACATGCACATTCTCCAGTGCATATAAACTGGATGAAAAATCAAATATGTGTCCTTGGGTGCATGCTTAGGCCCCATGCAAGAAATGGGAATGAATTTCAAACACCCTGCCACCGTCACTCGGCCGCAAACATTGAGATACATGGTTTTTAAATTCTAGTAAATCCAAAACTCGTCTGAAATTCATGAAACCTGGCATGCTATCATGGAGCGGCATCAACATGCCGTGGTAAAAATTTTGTCCCATTTGGGGCAGGTTTGGGTATAAGCTTCTCACAACAAGCGTGATGGTTTCGATAGGGAACGAGCCACCTTTGGGGACGAAACGATATCCGTTGCCTCTTATTGCTTTCAAAGTCTTTTGAGTGTCGACATAGAACAACAAGAGTGTTGTGTTCAATTTTGGATTTTTTTTCTAGGTTCGTTTGGACATTTTTATACATTAACTGGGTTTTCCAGGCAATTTATGTTAATTCAAATTTGAACTACATGCACATTCTCCAGTGCATATAAACTGATTGAAAAATCAAATATGTTTCCTTGGGTGCATGCTTAGGTCCCATGCAAGAAATGGGAATGAAATTGAAATGCCCTGCCACCGTCACTTGTCCGCAAACATTGAGATACTTGGTTTTTAAATTGTAGTTAATCCAAAACTCGTTTGAAATTCATGAAACTTGGCATGCTATCATGGAGCGGCATCAACATGCCATGGTAAATTTTTTCCCATTTGGGGCAGGTTTGGGTATAAGCTTCTCACAAAAACCAGAGTTTCTCACAACAAGCGTGATGGTTTCAGTAGGGAACGTGCCACCTTTCGGGACGAAACGATATCCGTTGACTCTTATTGTTTTCAAATTTTTTCGAGTGTCAACAGAGAACAAAAAGAGTGTTGTGTTCAATTTTCGAATTTTTCGAGGTTCATTTGGACATTTTTATACATTAACTGGGTTTTCTAGGCATTTATGTGCATAATTCAAATTTGAACTACATGCATATTCTCAAGTGCGTATAAACAGGTTGAAAAATCAAATATGTGTCCTTGGGTGCATGCTTAGGTTCCATGCAAGAAATGGAAATTTCAAACACCCTGCCACCGCACTCGGCCGCAAACATTGAGATACTTGGTTTTAAAATTCTAGTAAATCCAAAACTCATTTGAAATAGATGAAACTGTGCATGCTATCATGGAGCAGCATCAACATGTTGTGGTAAAATGTTTGTCCCATTTGGGGCAGGCTGGGGTATAAGATTCTCACAAACCAGAGCTACTCACAACAAGCGTGATGGTTTCGGTAGGGAAGGTGCCACCTTTGGGGACTAAACGATATCTGTTGCCTCTTATTGCCTTCAAATTTTTTCGAGTGTCAACATGGAATGACAAGAGTGTTGTGTTCAATTTGGGAATTTTTCGGGGTTCGTTTGGGCATTTTTGTCCATTAACTGGGTTTTCCAGTCCTTTTATGTGCATTATTCAAATTTGAACTACATGCACATTCTCCAGTGCATATAAAATGGTTGAAAAATCAAATATGTGTCCTTGGGTGCATGCTTAGGTCCCATGCAGGAAATGGGAATGAATTTTAAACACCCTGCCACCGTCACTCGGCCGCAAACATTGAGATAGTTGGTTTTTATATTCTAGTAAATCCAAAACTTGTCTGAAATTCATGAAATTTGGCATGCTATCATGGAGCGGCATCAACATGCCGTGGTAAAAATCTTGTCCCATTTGGGGCAGGTTCGGGTGTAAGCTTCTCACAAACCAGATCTTCTCACAACAAGCGTGATGGTTTTGGTAGGGAACGTGCCACCTTTGGGGATGAAACGATATCCGTTGCCTCTTATTGCTTTCAAAAAAATTTGAGCGTGATGGTTCGGGGTTCGTTTGGACATTTTTATACATTAACTGGGTTTTCCAAGCATTTTATGTGCATAATTCAAATTAGAACTACATGCACATTCTCCAGTGCATATAAACTGGTTGAAAAATCAAATATGTGTCCTTGGGTGCATGCTTAGGTCCCATGCAAGAAATGGGAATGAATTTCAAACACACTGCCACCGTCAGTCGGCCGCAAACATTGAGATACTTGGTTTTAAATTCTAGTAAATCCGAAACTCGTCTGAAATTCATGAAACTTGGCATGCTATCATGGTGCGACATAAACATGCCGTGGTAAATTTTTTGTCCCATTTGGGGCAGGTTTGGGTATAAGCTTCTCACAACAAGCGTGATGGTTTCGATAGGGAACGAGCCACCTTTGGGGACGAAACGATATCCGTTGCCTCTTATTGCTTTCAAAGTCTTTTGAGTGTCGACATAGAACAACAAGAGTGTTGTGTTCAATTTTGGATTTCCAGGCAATTTATGTGCATAATTCAAATTTGAACTACATGCACATTCTCCAGTGCATATAAACTGGTTGAAAAATCAAATATGTTTCCTTGGGTGCATGCTTAGGTCCCATGCAAGAAATGGGAATGAAATTGAAACGCCCTGCCACCGTCACTCGTCCGCAAACATTGAGATACTTGGTTTTTAAATTCTAGTTAATCCAAAACTCGTCTGAAATTCATGAAACTTGGCATGCTATCATGGAGCGGCATCAACATGCCATGGTAAATTTTTTCCCATTTGGGGCAGGTTTGGGTATAAGCTTCTCACAAAAACCAGAGCTTCTCACAGCAAGCATGATGGTTTCGGTAGGGAACGTGCCACCTTTGGGGACGAAATGATATCCGTTGACTCTTATTGTTTTGAAATTTTTTCGAGTTACAACAGAGAACAAAAAGAGTGTTGTGTTCAATTTTCGAATTTTTCGAGGTTCATTTGGACATTTTTATACATTAACTGGGTTTTCTAGGCATTTTATGTGCATAATTCAAATTTGAACTACATGCATATTCTCCAGTGCATATAAACAGGTTGAAAAATCAAATATGTGTCCTTGGGTGCATGCTTAGGTTCCATGCAAGAAATGGAAATTTCAAACACCCTGCCACCGCACTCGGCCGCAAACATTGAGATACTTGGTTTTAAAATTCTAGTAAATCCAAAACTCATCTGAAATACATGAAACTTGGCATGCTATCATGGAGCAGCATCAACATGTTGTGCTAAAATGTTTGTCCCATTTGGGGCAGGCTGGGGTATAAGATTCTCACAAACCAGAGCTTCTCACAACAAGCGTGATGGTTTCGGTAGGGAATGTGCCACCTTTGGGGACTAAACGATATCCGTTGCCTCTTATTGCTTTCAAATTTTTTCGAGTGTCAACATGGAATGACAAGAGTGTTGTGTTCAATTTGGGAATTTTTCGGGGTTCGTTTGGGCATTTTTGTCCATTAACTAGGTTCTCCAGTCATTTTATGTGCATTATTCAAATTTTAACTACATGCACATTCTCCAGTGCATATAAACTGGTTGAAAAATCAAATATGTGTCCTTGGGTGCATCCTTAGGTCCCATGCAAGAAATGGGAATGAATTTGGAACGCCCTGCCACCGTCACTCGGCCGCAAACATTGAGATACTTGGTTTTTATATCCTAGTAAATCCAAAACTCGTCTGAAATTCATGAAATTTGGCATGCTATCATGGAGCGGCATCAACATGCCGTGGTAAAAATCTTGTCCCATTTGGGGCAGGTTCGGGTGTAAGCTTCTCACAAACCAGATCTTCTCACAACAAGCGTGATGGTTTTGGTAGGGAACGTGCCACCTTTGGGGATGAAACGGTAGCCGTTGCCTCTTATTGCTTTCAAAAAAATTTGAGCGTGATGGTTCGGGGTTCGTTTGGACATTTTTATACATTAACTGGGTTTTCCAAGCATTTTATGTGCATAATTCAAATTAGAACTACATGCACATTCTCCAGTGCATATAAACTGGTTGAAAATTCAAATATGTGTCCTTGGGTGCATGCTTAGGTCCCATGCAAGAAATGGGAATGAATTTCAAACACCCTGCCACCGTCAGTCGGCCGCAAACATTGAGATACTTGGTTTTAAATTCTAGTAAATCCGAAACTCGTCTGAAATTCATGAAACTTGGCATGCTATCATGGTGCGGCATAAACATGCCGTGGTAAATTTTTTGTCCCATTTGGGGCAGGTTTGGGTATAAGCTTCTCACAACAAGCGTGATGGTTTCTATAGGGAACGTGCCACCATTGGGGACGAAACGATATCCGTTGCCTCTGATTGCTTTCAAATTTTTTCGAGTGTCAACATAGAACAACAAGAGTGTTGTGTTCAATTTTGGAATTTTTCAGGGTTGGTTTGGACATTTTTATACATTAACAGGGTTTTCCAGGCATTTTATGTGCATAATTCAACTTTGAACTACATGCACATTCTCCAGTGCATATAAACTGGTTGTAAAATAAAATACGTGTCCTTGGGTGCATGCTTAGGTCCCATGCAGGAAATGGGAATGAATTTTAAACACCCTGCCACCGTCACTCGGCCGCAAACATTGAGATACTTGGTTTTTATATTCTAGTAAATCCAAAACTCGTCTGAAATTCATGAAATTTGGCATGCTATCATGGAGCGGCATCAACATGCCGTGGTAAAAATCTTGTCCCATTTGGGGCAGGTTCGGGTGTAAGCTTCTCACAAACCAGATCTTATCACAACAAGCGTGATGGTTTTGGTAGGGAACGTGCCACCTTTGGGGATGAAACGATATCCGTTGCCTCTTATTGCTTGCAAAAAAATTTGAGCGTGATGGTTCGGGGTTCGTTTGGACATTTTTATACATTAACTGGGTTTTCCAAGCATTTTATGTGCATAATTCAAATTAGAACTACATGCACATTCTCCAGTGCATATAAACTGGTTGAAAAATCAAATATGTGTCCTTGGGTGCATGCTTAGGTCCCATGCAAGAAATGGGAATGAATTTCAAACACCCTGCCACCGTCAGTCGGCCGCAAACATTGAGATACTTGGTTTTAAATTCTAGTAAATCCGAAACTCGTCTGAAATTCATGAAACTTGGCATGCTATCATGGTGCGGCATAAACATGCCGTGGTAAATTTTTTGTCCCATTTGGGGCAGGTTTGGGTATAAGCTTCTCACAACAAGCGTGATGGTTTCTATAGGGAACGTGCCACCATTGGGGACGAAACGATATCCGTTGCCTCTGATTGCTTTCAAATTTTTTCGAGTGTCAACATAGAACAACAAGAGTGTTGTGTTCAATTTTGGAATTTTTCGGGGTTCCTTTGGATATTTTTATACATTAACTGGGTTTTCCAGGCATTTTATGTGCATAATTAAAATTTGAACTACATGCACATTCTCCAGTGCATATAAACTGGTTGAAAAATCAAAGATGTGTCCTTGGTTGCATGCTTAGGTCCCATCCAAGAAATAGGAATGAATTTGAAACGCCCTCCCACCATCACTCGGCCGCAAACATTGAGATGGTTGGTTTTTAAATTCTAGTAAATCCAAAACTCATCTGAAATTCATGAAACTTGGCATGGTATCATGGAGCGGCATCAACATGTCGTGGTAATTTTTTGTCCCATTTGGGGCAGGTTTGGGTATAAGCTTCTCACAAACCAGAGCTCCTCACAACAAGCATGATTGTTTCGGTAGGGAATGTTCACCTTTGGGGACGAAACGATATCTGTTGCCTCTTATTGCTTTCAATTTTTTTCGAGTGTCAACATAGAACAACAAGAGTGTTGTGTTCAATTTTGAAATTTTTCGGGGTTCGTTTGGACATTTTTATACATTAACTGGGTTTTCTAGACATTTTATGTGCATAATTAAAATTTGAACTACATGCACATTCTCAAGTGCAGATAAACTGGTTGAAAAATCAAAGATGTGTCCTTGGGTGCATGCTTAGGTCCCATGCAAGAAATGGGAATGAATTTGACAGGGACATTTACATTTTCCCCCTAACTTCGCCCCGACCTCATCTTTACCCCTAAAATAAAACGGTGCTCAACTATACCCTTTTCCGTCTCTGACGCTAATGAAAATACCCCTCCGTACCCTTTCCGTCTGGTCAATGTGCTTTGACCACGTTAGGTAGTTATTCTGGACATCTTTGCCCTTCCTTCTTACATGTGGGGCCTACACGCATCTCTCCAACCCCATCTCATTTCCCCCTTCTCTTCTCTTCTGTTCTCTCTCGCGACACAAACCCTAACCCTAGTTCATCGATTTCCCTTTTTGCGGCGGCTACCGAGGGTGAGCTCGTGGATCTAGATGCGGAGGCGGTGGATCTGATTGCCCCGCTCATCGTTAGTCTTTAGAAGTGGTAGAAGCGGCGGCGACCAGACGGAATGGCCGCTGATCGTGGTAGCGGCGGGGGCGGCAGAGCTGAGAGCTCGCAGACCACGGCGGCGACTACAAGGGCGGGGCCAAGAGGGTATGTCTCTATGCACACTCATCATTTGCTTGCATGCGCGCTTGTTTAGGGTAATTTCGTCAAGTGCTCCCGTGCTTGTGCTCTGTTCATGAACTTGCTTTTTCTTCTAAATATTTTCCGTAGGATGGACCCAGCTAGAGCGTTTTATCTGAACTGTAGAATGGAAACAAGTGTGTTAGGCAGTTCTGGTACCAAAGGATCTGGCACAGGATTTTCTTTCCCATTGGTTGTTGACTGTACATCAACTTTTATCAAGTTTAGAAGTGCTATATCAGAGAAATATCCATGGGGGTTATATGATGCTGTTGAAATTAGGTATTGGGATATGGCAAATATTGCTTGGGTGCCTGTCCAGTGTGATGATGAGCTAGCTATCATGTTTGGAACATATGCAGAAAGTAAGTCAGCAGAGATTGAAATCAATGTAATACAAAGAAGTAGAGGAGAGATTGAGAGGAGAACTACTAGATCACAAGCTAACAGTTCTCAAGTTAGGTGCAGCCAGACAAGAGGGAGGGGTAGAAATGCAGGTGGGAGAGGAAATGCAGGTGGGAGAGGAAATGCATGTAGCAGAGGAAGTTCTGGTGGTAGAGGTAGTTCTGGTGGTAGAGGTAGTTCTGGTGGTAGGAATGCAGGACCTTCAGAGGCTAGTTCAGTACATGAAACAACTGGAGCTGGTCCTAGCAGTAGCAAACAATCAGATGCTGCTCCTATCATAGAAGAGGAAGCTCCTGATGATGTTCCCACAGATGATGAGGATGAAATCTTGCATCCAGAATTTGTAATTGGGAAAGTGCCCAAGGGGAAAGAGGCAGTTCCAGAAGATCAAGATTCTGCCCCCCCCCCTCAATTTGAAGAGACAGATTCAGACGAGAGAGAGGAGGATTATGACATGGCTTATTCTGAGAGTTCTGATGAGGATAGGGCAGAAGTGCAATTTAACAGAGATGATCCTTCTTTGGCAGAAGGAACTATATTTTCTGATGTGATAGAATGCAGAAATGCACTAGCAACTTTCTCAATCAAGACACAAAGGTAGTTCAAATTGACAAAAGTGAGCCAGGTAGATTGACAGTTCACTGTGCATATCCAAGGTGTAAGTGGAGGATGCATGCCTCCTTAATGAGAAATAGCAAATTATTTCAGGTACTAAGAAGAGGAAATAACAATACTAATTGCATGTTATTTGTTGTTTCAGCACATACAACTGTAGAATTTCTATGCTCATTTGTTTGTCTGACTTGCTTGTTAATTGTAATTGCAGGTGAAAGTTAACAGACATCCTCACACATGCCCTAGTGTGACAAGAAAGCAAAGGTTGAGGTCAGCAAAATGCAGATGGGTTGCAGATGCAGTTAAGAACTGGGTCAGAGAAAATTCAAATATTTCTGTGCCACAGCTTCAAACTGATCTAAAGAAGAAGTATGGGGTTGAACTGCCATACATGAGAGTTTTCTATGTAAGCAAATGGCCATTGATAAGATATATGGTAAGTGGACTGAAAGTTTTCATTTGCTTTATACATTCAAAGCTGAGGTTGAGAAGGCATCACCTGGTAGTGTAGTTCACATTGATAAGCACACAGTGGAGTTTGAAAAAAATAGTCAGAGAAGGTCCAAGGAGTGTTTTAGGAGAGACTTTGTGTCATTTAAGGCCTGCTGGAAAGGGTTTCTAGATGGGTGTAGGCCATATCTGGCAGTAGATGCCACTGCTCTGAATGGGAGGTATAGAGGACAACTTGTAAGTGCTTGTGCTGTAGATGCAAACAAATGGATCTTTCCAGTTGCTTATGGTGTGCTAGAGGTAGAGAGCATAGAGAGTTGGACATGGTTTTTCCAGCACTTGAAGGACCTCATAGGGCACCCAGAAGGGCTTGTCATACACACTGATGCATGTAAAGGACTTGAATCAGCTGTAGATGTCGTGTTCCAAGGAGTAGAACATAGGGAGTGCATGAGGCACCTTGCTGCTAACTTCTCCAAAAAGTTTAAGGGGAAATTTTTTGATGAGAACTTGTGGCCTTGTTCCCTAACTTATAGCAGTAAAAAGCATAACTACCATCTGAGGCAGTTGTATAGCAAGCCTGATGTGAAAGAGTATTTAGATGAGCATCACACCAAGATATGGGCCAGGGCACTTTTCAATGAGTTCTGCAAGTTAGATTATGTGAACAATAACCTTGCAGAGTCATTTAATTCCAAGATAAGAAAATGGAAAGGATTGCACATTGTAGATCTGTTTGACAAGATCAGGCAATATTTGATGAAGAAATTTGACCTGAGGCAGAGCATTGCTGCTGCTACTTATGTAGGGCACTTAATAGTCCCTAAAGTGATGAAAATGCTACTGCTGAAGTCCAAGAAGGGCTTGGACATGAATATTGTGAAGAGAAGTACATTTCAGGCAGAGGTGACTGCAATTGACAAAGAGAAGAGGGAGTGGAGGTATCCTGTGGATCTGCAAGCAATGACATGTAGTTGTAGAAAGTGGCAAATTACTGGACAGCCTTGCATACATGCTCTCTATTTCATTACTTCAATGAGAGGTCCAGTAAGTGAGATAGATCAGTATGTGCATGAATTTTACTCAGTTAAAAGATTCAATCTCACTTATGCTGAAAATTTGCCTGCAATGGAGGGAAAACAACAGTGGGACATTGTTGACCCTGGGTTTAAACTCTCTGCACCTGTGCAACACAGACCTCCTGGCAGACCAAGGAAGACTAGGATAAGGGCACAGTCTGAAGGAAAAGGCCTAGGAGGCAGGAGAAAGAAGTGCTCTCGCTGTGGAAGACTAGGACATCGTGGGACCCACTGCAAAGAGTCCATTGATCCTGCTTTTGGAGAAGATGAGCATTGGGGTGCTGATAATGCTGGAATAGATGCTCCAGAATCTGCTCAAGCAACTGTTCAAACTGAAGCTCCAGAAGAAGGAACAGAATCTCCTAAATCTCCTCCAACTGCTACTAGCTCTCCTTCTGCTCCTGGCTCTCCTCCACCTGCTACTTCCCCTAAGGCTGTTGATACTGATCTGGCTAGGTAGGCAATATATTGTACTGCATGTACATTACTGCATGTACATGCATCAATTATGTAGCTATTTTTTGCTGACTGCTCTTGATTGTGTTCATGTTTCTCAGCCCAAGGAAGAATTTCAAAAGGCCAGCTTCAAGAGGTACAAAGTGGGGTTCACCACAGAAGAAGGCGAAAGGCGGCATGCAACCAAGTGTAAGCACAAGGAGCAAGGCTGCTAATCCTGCAGCCAACACAAGGAGCAAGATGGGCAAACTGTAATGCTGGAGTGTGTACTGCTGTCTTAATGTTAGATGTTGTCAAACAACTATTGGTTTGTAATGCTGGAGTGTGAATTGCTGTCTTAATATTGTCAAACTGTTGTTTAAGGGCTGGTGTGCTAGATAAGACCAGCTTGTTTTGTAATGAATTGCCTTGAACTACCCCTACTCCAGTTTCATGTGCTGCAAAATGTCCCTGAACTATTGATTTGTGCTCATATTTGCCCCTAACTATCATCTGATTGTTCACTTTTGCCCCTAAATATCTTGGTACGTGCTCAAAATTGCACCTTTTACTGTCATTCTGTGCTGAACACTGGAGCACACCTGTTTTATTACTACCAGGCAACATTGCTGGCAATACCAAATTAAAGCATTGGTGACAAATTTAACACAAATTTTGCATTACCAAGAGAAAGTAGCTCCAATAGTGCACAAATGATAGAAGGCCTCCGATGATAGAATTACATCTGCTTAAGTTCCCAACATGATAGAATTACATCTGCTTAAGTTCCCAACATTACATCTTCAACACACTAGCAGAAACATAACACACACACACAGTGCCACTTAATTGGCTTGCTTAGACCAAATAGAAACTAGACTAACCACAATGCTGATGCCAAGAACAAAGAGAAAACCCATTGTTTCCATCAGCTCATTCCTTTTCTTCAACTTCAATTGCATTTTCTTGTTTTCATTATTCAAATCCATGACCTTCCTCTCCATCCTACTAGCTTTGATCCAGCTACGTTCAAGGCCACCATGGAGCTCCTCAAAAGCTTGCCCCACTAGCTCAGTGGGAGGGGGGTCAATCCAAACAACCCAATCACACTCATCAGGAAGTTGTGAAATCAGAGTTCACATAATAAGATGAAATTCATAACTTTGCAATAAATCGACGAAAACATAGTACCAAATGATGTTTGGAGGTCAGATCAATTACATCGAGTGGACAACACAAAAACCTTCTTCCCGTGCTTGCTCCACCCCAAGAAACACGGCGCGCAGGAATTAGCCCATGCCCCGGGCAACGGTGCTTTGAGCGCTCCTCAAGGCCGTAGAAACTTGGATTGGGAACGAAAAACTCGGATTGGAACTGCACAATCCCGCAGCCGTCCACCTACGAGCCAAAAAGGCGCATATTACGGCCCATCCCGCGAAACCCTAGATGAGAAATCCCCAAATCCAATGTCAACCCAAAATCCAAATCGACTTACCTCACTGTCTGCGGAGGATCTTACAGACGACATTGCGGACGTACACATGGACGGGCCCCAGTCGTGCCTCCCTCGCAGACCTCCAAATCACCGGTGCTCTGCTGCCTTCCTGTCTCCTATGGTCGTCATGAGGTTGAAGAAGACGAGTGAGATAGATAACTGTTCGGCCAGGTCCCACTTGTAAGGAGGGGCATACTAGTCCAGAAAAAGTCCCAAAGTCAGTCAAACTCCTTTGACTGGACGAAAACGGTGCGGAGGGGTATTTCCAAAACGCCATCTAACGGAAGAGGGGTATAGTTGAGCACCGCTTTATTTTAGGGGTAAAGATGAGCTCGGGACAAAGTTAGGGGAAAAAATGGAATTGGCCCAATTTGAAACGCCCTGCCACCGTCACTCGGCTGCAAACATTGAGATAGTTGGTTTTTAAATTCTAGTAAATCCAAAACTCATCTGAAATTCATGAAACTTGGCATGCTATCATGGAGCGGCATCTACATGCCGTGGTAAATTTTTTGTCCCATTTAGGGCAGGTTTGGGTATAAGCTTCTCACAAACCAGAGCTCCTCACAACAAGCATGATGGTTTCGGTAGGGAATGTGCCACCTTTGGGGACGAAACGATATCCGTTGCCTCTTATTGCTTTCAAATTTTTTCGAGTGTCAACATAGAACAACAAGAGTGTTGTGTTCAATTTTGGAATTTTTCGGGGTTCGTTTGGACATTTTTATACATTAACTGGGTTTTCCAGGCATTTTATGTGCATAATTAAAATTTGAACTACATGCACATTCTCCAGTGCATATAAACTGGTTGAAAAATCAAAGATGTGTCCTTGGGTGCATGCTTAGGTCCCATGCAAGAAATGGGAATGAATTTGAAACGCCATGCCACCGTCACTCGGCCACAAACATTGAGATACTTGGTTTTTAAATTCTAGTAAATCCAAAACTCGTCTGAAATTCATGAAACTTGGCATGCTATCACGGAGCGGCATCAACATGCCATGGTAAAAAATTTGTCCCATTTGGGGCAGGTTTGGGTATAAGCTTCTCACAAACCAGAGCTTCTCACAACAAGCGTGATGGTTTCGGTAGTGAACATGCCACCTTTGGGGACGAAACGATATTCGTTGCCTCTTATTGCTTTCAAATTTTTTCGAGTGTCAACATAGAACAACAAGAGTGTTGTGTTCAATTTTGGAATATTTCAAGGTTTGTTTGGACATTTTTATACATTAACCGGGTTTTCCAGGCATTTTACGTGCATAATTCAAATTTGAACTACATGCACATTCTCGAGTGCATATAAACTAGTTGAAAAATCAAATATGTGTCCTTGGGTGCATGCTTAGGTCCCGTGCAAGAAATGGGAATGAATTTCAAACACCCTGCCACCGTCAGTCGGCCACAAATATTGAGATACTTTGTTTTTAAATTCTAGTAAATCCAAAACTCGTCTGAAATTTATGAAACCTCGCATGCTATCATGGAGCGACATCAACATGCCATGGTAAATTTTTTGTCCCATTTGGGGCAGGTTTGGGTATAAGCTTCTCACAAACCAGAGCTTCTCACAACAAGCGTGATGGTTTCGGTAGGGAATGTGCCACCTTTGGGGACGAAATGATATCTGTTGCCTCTTATTGCTTTCAAATTTTTTTGAGTGTCAACATAGAACAACAAGATGTTGTGTTCAATTTTTGAATTTTTCGGGGTTCGTTTGGACATTTTTATACGTTAACTAGGTTTTCCAGGCATTTTATGTGCATAATTCAAATTTGAACTACATGCACATTCTTGATTGCATATAAACTGGTTGAAAAATCAAATATGTGTCCTTGGGTGCATGCTTCGGTCCCATGCAAGAAATGGGAATGAATTTCAAACACCCTGCCACCGTCACTCGGCTCAAAATGTTGAAATACTTGGTTTTTAAATTCTAGTCAATCCAAAACTCGTCTGAAATTCATGAAACTTGGCATGCTATCATGGAGCGGTATCAACATGCCATGGTAAATTTTTTCTCCCATTTGGGGCAAGTTTGGGTATAAGTTTCTCACAAACTAGAGCTTCTCACAACAAGCGTGATGGTTTCTGTAGGGAACGTGCCACCATTGGGGACGAAATGATATCCGTTGCCTCTTATTGCTTTCAAAAATTTTCGAGTGTCAACATAGAACAACAAGAGTGTTGTGTTCAATTTTGGAATTTTTCGGGGTTCCTTTGGATATTTTTATACATTAACTGGGTTTTCCAGGCATTTTATGTGCATAATTCAAATTTGAACTACATGCACATTCTCCAGTGCATATAAACTAGTTGAAAAATCAAAGATGTGTCCTTGGGTGCATGCTTAGGTCCCATGCAAGAAATGGGAATGAATTTGGAATGCCCTGCCACCGTCACTCGGCCACAAACATTGAGATACTTTGTTTTTAAATTCTAGTAAATCCTAAACTCATCTGAAATTCATGAAACTTGGCACGCTATCATTGAGTGGCATCAACATGCCATGGTAAATTTTTTGTCCCATTTGGGGAAGGTTTGGGTATAAGCTTCTCACAAACCAGAGCTCCTCACAACAAGCATGATTGTTTCGGTAGGGAATGTGCCAGCTTTGGGGATGAAACGATATCCGTTGCCTCTTATTGCTTTCAAATTTTTTTGAGTGTCAACATAGAACAACAAGAGTGTTGTGTTTAATTTTGGAATTTTTTGGGGTTCGTTTTGACATTTTTATATATTAACTGGGTTTTCCAGGCATTTTATGTGCATAATCAAAATTTGAACTACATGCACATTCTCCAGTGCATATAAACTGGTTGAAAAATCAAAGATGTGTCCTTGGGTGCATGCTTAGGTCCCATGCAAGAAATGGGAATGAATTTGGAACGCCCTGCCACCGTCACTCGGCCACAAACATTAAGATACTTGGTTTTTAAATTCTAGTAAATCCAAAACTCATCTGAAATTCATGAAACTTGGCATGCTATCATGGAGCGGCATCAACATGCCGTGGTAAAATTTTTGTCCCATTTGGGGCAGGTTTGGGTATAAGCTTCTCATAAACCAGAGCTTCTCACAACAAGCGTGATGGTTTCGGTAGTGAACACGCCACCTTTGGGGACGAAACGATATCTGTTGCCTCTTATTGCTTTCAAATTTTTTCGAGTGTCAACATAGAACAACAAAAGTGTTGTGTTCAATTTTGGACTATTTCGAGGTTCGTTTGGACATTTTTATACATTAACAGGGTTTCCCAGGCATTTTACATGCATAATTGAAATTTGAACTACATGCACATTCTCTAGTGCATATAAACTGGTTGAAAAATCAAATATGTGTCCTTGGGTGCATGCTTAGGTCCCATGCAAGAAATGGGAATTAATTTCAAACACCCTACCACCGTCACTCGGCCACAAACATTGAGATACTCTGTTTTTAAATTCTATTAAATCCAAAACTCGTCTGAAATTCATGAAACCTAGCATGCTATCATGGAGCGGCATCAACATGTCATGGTAAATTTTTTGTCCCATTTGGGGCAGGTTTGGTTATAAGCTTCTCACAAACCAGAACTTCTCACAACAAGCGTGATGGTTTCGGTAGGGAACGTGCCACCTTTGGGGACGAAACAATATCTGTTGCCTCTTATTGCTTTCAATTTTTTTTGAGTGTCAACATAGAACAACAAGAGTGTTGTGTTCAATTTTGGAATTTTTAGGGGTTCGTTTGCACATTTTTATACATTAACTAGGTTTTCCTGGCATTTTATGTGCATAATTCAAATTTGAACTACATGCACATTCTCGATTGCATATAAACTGGTTGAAAAATCAAATATGTGTCCTTGGGTGCATGCTTAGGTCCCATGCAAGAAATGGGAATGAATTTGGAACGCCCTGCCACCGTCACTCGGCCACAAACATTAAGATACTTGGTTTTTAAATTCTAGTAAATCCAAAACTCATCTGAAATTCATGAAACTTGGCATGCTATCATGGAGCGGCATCAACATGCCGTGGTTAAATTTTTGTCCCATTTGGGGCAGGTTTGGGTATAAGCTTCTCATAAACCAGAGCTTCTCACAACAAGCGTGATGGTTTCGGTAGTGAACACGCCACCTTTGGGGACGAAACGATATCTGTTGCCTCTTATTGCTTTCAAATTTTTTCGAGTGTCAACATAGAACAACAAAAGTGTTGTGTTCAATTTTGGAATATTTCGAGGTTCGTTTGGACATTTTTATACATTAACAGGGTTTCCCAGGCATTTTACGTGCATAATTGAAATTTGAACTACATGCACATTCTCTAGTGCACATAAACTGGTTGAAAAATCAAATATGTGTCCTTGGGTGCATGCTTAGGTCCCATGCAAGAAATGGGAATTAATTTCAAACACCCTACCACCGTCACTCGGCCACAAACATTGAGATACTCTGTTTTTAAATTCTATTAAATCCAAAACTCGTCTGAAATTCATGAAACCTAGCATGCTATCATGGAGCGGCATCAACATGTCATGGTAAATTTTTTGTCCCATTTGGGGCAGGTTTGGTTATAAGCTTCTCACAAACCAGAACTTCTCACAACAAGCGTGATGGTTTCGGTAGGGAACGTGCCACCTTTGGGGACGAAACAATATCTGTTGCCTCTTATTGCTTTCAATTTTTTTTGAGTGTCAACATAGAACAACAAGAGTGTTGTGTTCAATTTTGGAATTTTTAGGGGTTCGTTTGCACATTTTTATACATTAACTAGGTTTTCCTGGCATTTTATGTGCATAATTCAAATTTGAACTACATGCACATTCTCGATTGCATATAAACTGGTTGAAAAATCAAATATGTGTCCTTGGGTGCATGCTTAGGTCCCATGCAAGAAATGGGAATGAATTTCAAACACCCTGCCCCCGTCACTCGGCCGCAAACATTAAGATACCTGGTTTTTAAATTCTAGTAAATCCAAAACTCATCTGAAATTCATGAAACTTGGCATGCTATCATGGAGAGGCATCAACATGCCGTGGTAATAATTTGCGCCCATTTGGGGCAGGTTTGGGTATAAGCTTGTCACAAACCAGAGATTCTCACAACAAGCGTGATGGTTTCGGTAGGGAACGTGCCACCTTTGGGGACGAAACAATAGATGTTGCCTCTTCTTGCTTTAAAATTTTTTGGAGTGTCAACATAGAACAACAAGTGTGTTGTGTTCAATTTCGGAATTTTTCGGGGTTCGTTTGGACATTTTTATACATTAACTGGGTTTTCCAGGCATTTTATGTGCATAATTCAAACTAGAACTACATGCACATTCTCCAGTGCATATAAACTGGTTGAAAAATCAAATATGTGTCCTTGGGTGCGTACTTAGGTCCCATGCAAGAAATGGGAATGAATTTCAAACAACCTGCCACCATCACTCGGCCACAAACATTGAGATACATGGTTTTTAAATTCTAGTAAATCCAAAACTCGTATGAAATACAGGAAACTTGGCATGCTATCATGGAGCGGCATCAACATGCCGTGGTAAAATTTTTGTCCCATTTGGGTCAGGTTTTGGTATAAGCTTCTCACAAACCAGAGCTTCTCACTACAAGCGTGATGGTTTCTGTAGGGAACGTGCCACTATTGGGGACGAAACTATATCCGTTGCCTCTTATTGCTTTCAAAAAATTTCTAGTGTCAACATAGAACAACAAGAGTGTTGTGTTCAATTTTGGAATTTTTCGGGGTTCATTTGGACATTTTTATACATTAACTGGGTTTTCCAGGCATTTTATGTTCATAATTCAAATTTAAACTAGATGCATATTCTCCAGTGCATATAAACTGTTTGAAAAATCAAATATGTGTCCCTGGGTGCATGCTTAGGTAACATGCATGAAATGGGAATGAATTTGAAACACCCTGCCACCGTCACTCGGCCACAAACATTGAGATACTTGATTTTTAAATTCTAGTAATTCCAAAACTCGTCTGAAATTCATGAAACTTGGCATGCTATCATGGAGCGGCATCAACATACCGTGGTAAAAATTTTGTCCCATTTGGGGAAGGTTTGGGTATAAGCTCCTCACAAACCAGAGCTTCTCACAACAAGCGTGATGGTTTCGGTAGGGAACGTTCCACCTTTGGGGATGAAACAATATCCGTTGACTCTTATTGTTTTCAAAATTTTTCGAGTGTCAACATAGAACAACAGGAGTGTTATGTTCGATTTTGGATTTTTTCGAGGTTCGTTTGGACATTTTTATACATTAACCTGGTTTTCTACGCATTTTATGTGCATAATTCAAATTTGAACTACATGCATATTCTCCAGTGCATATAAACTGGTTGAAAAATCAAATATGTGTCCTTGGGTGCATGCTTAGGTTCCATGCGAGAAATGGAAATTTCAAACACCCTGCCACCGCACTCGGCCGCAAACATTCGGATACTTGGTTTTTAAATTCTAGTTAATCCAAAACTCGTCTGAAATACATGAAACTTGGCATGCTATGATGGAGCGGCATGAACATGCCGTGGTAAAAAATTTGTCCCATTTGGGGCAGGTTTGGGTATAAGCTTCTCACAAACCAAAGCTTCTCACAACAAGCGTGATGGTTTCGGTAGGGAACGTGCCACCTTTGGGGACGAAACGATATTCGTTGCCTCTTATTGCTTTCAAATTTTCTCGAGTGTCAACATAGAACAACAAGAGTGTTGTGTTCAATTTTGGAATTTTTCAGGCTTCGTTTGTACATTTTTATACATTAACTGGGTTTTCCAGGCATTTAATTAGCATAATTCAAATTTGAACTACATGCACATTCTCCAGTGCATATAAACTGATTGAAAAATTAAATATGTGTCTTTAAGTGTATGCTTAGGTCCCGTGCAAGAAATGGGAATGAATTTTAAACACCCTGCCACCATCACTCGGCCGCAAACATTGAGATACCTGGTTTTTAAATTCTAGTAAATCCAAAACTCATCTGAAATTCATGAAACTTGGCATGCTATCATGGAGCGGCATCTTCATGCCGTGGTAAATATTTTGTCCCATTTGGGGCAGGTTTGGGTATAAGCTTCTCGCAAACCAGAGCTCCTCACAACAAGCATGATGGTTTCGGTAGGGAATGTGCCACCTTTGGGGACGAAACGATATCCGTTGCCTCTTATTGTTTTCAAAAAAATTCGAGTGTCAACGTAGAACAACAACAGTGTTGTGTTCAATTTTGGAATTTTTCGGGGTTTGTTCGGACATTTTTATACATTAACTGGGTCTCCAGGCATTTTATGTGCATAATTCAAATTTGAACTACATGCACATTCTCCAGTGCATATAAACTGGTTGAAAAATCAAATATGTGTCCTTGGGTGCATGCTTAGGTCCAATGCAAGAAATGGGAATGAATTTCAAACACCCTGCCACTGTCACTCGGCCACAAACATTGAGATACTTGGTTTTTAAATTCTAGTAAATCCAAAACTAATCTGAAATTGATGAAACCTGGCATGCTATTATGGAGCGGCATCAACATGCCGTGGTAACTTTTTTGTCCCATTTGGGGGGCAGGTTTGGGTATAAGCTTCTCACAACAAGCGTGATCATTTCGGTAGGGAACGTGCCACCTTTGGGGACGAAATGATATCCGTTGCCTCTTATTTCTTTCAAATTTTTTTGAGTGTCAACATAGAATAACAAGAGTGTTTTGTTCAATTGTGGAATTTCTCGGGGTTCGTTTGGACATTTTTATAAATTAACTGGGTTTTCCAGGAATTTTATGTGAACAATTCAAATTTAAACTACATGCAAATTATCGAGTGCATATAAACTGGTTGAAATATCAAATATGTGTCATGGGTGCATGCTTAGGTCCCATACAAGAAATGGGAATCAATTTCAAACACCCTGCCATTGTGACTCGGCTGCAAACATTGAGATACATGGTTTTTAAATTCTTCTAAATCCAAAACTCGTCTGAAATTCATGAGACTTGGCATGCTATCATGGAGAGGTATCAACATGCCGTGGTATATTTTTTGTCCCATTTGGGTATAAGCTTCTCACAACAACCGTGATGGTTTTGGTTGGGGACATGCCACCTTTGGCGACGAAACGATATGCGTTGCCTCTTATTGCTTTCAAAAATTTTCGAGTGTCAACATAGAACAACAAGAGTGTTGTGTTCAATTTTGGAATTTTTCGGGATTCGTTTGGACATTTTTATACATTAACTGGGTTTTCTAGGCATTTTATGTGCATAATTCAAATTTGAACTACATGCACATTCTCAAGTGCATATAAACTGGTTGAAAAATCAAATATGTGTCCTTGGCTGCATGCTTAGGTCCCATGCAAGAAATGGGAATGAATTTGGAACGCCCTGCCACCGTCACTCGGCCGCGAACATTGAGATACTTGGTTTTTAAATTCTAGTAAATCCAAAACTCATCTGAAATTCATGAAACTTGGCATGCTATCAAGGAGCGGCATCAACATGCCATGGTAAAATTTTTGTCCCATTTGGGGCAGGTTTGGGTATAAGCTTCTCACAAACCAGAGCTTCTCACAACAAGCGTGATGGTTTCGCTAGGGAACGTGCCACCTTTGGGGACGAAATGATATCCGTTGACTCTTATTGTTTTCAAATTTTTTCGAGTGTCAACATAGAACAACCAGAGTGTTGTGTTCAATTTTGGAATTTTTCGAGGTTCGTTCGGAAATTTTTATACATTAACTAGGTTTTCTAGGCATTTTATGTGCATAATTCCAATTTGAACTACATGCATATTCTCTAGTGCATATAAACGGCTTGAAAAATCAAATATGTGTCCTTGGGTGCATGCTTAGGTTCCATGCAAGAAATGGAAATTTCAAACACCCTGCCACCGCACTCGGCCGCAAACATTGAGATACTTGGTTTTTAAATTCTAGTAAATCCAAAACTCGTCTGAAATACATGAAACTTGGCATGCTATCATGGAGCAACATCAACATGTCATGGTAAATTTTTTGTCCCATTTGGGGCAGGTTTGGGTATAAGCTTCTCACAAACCAGAGCTTCTCACAACAAGCGTGATGGTTTCGGTAGGGAATGTGCCACCTTTGGGGACGAAACGATATCCGTTGCCTCTTATTGCTTTCAAATTTTTTCGAGTGTCAACAGAGAACAACAACAGTGTTGTGTTCCATTTTGGAATTTTTCGGGCTTCGTTTGGACATTTTATACATTAACTGGGTTTTCTAGGCATTTTATGTGCATAATTCAAATTTGAACAACATGCACATTCTCCAGTGCATATAAACTGATTGAAAAATCAAATATGTGTGCTTGGGTGTATGCTTAGCTCCCATGCAAGAAATGGGAATGAATTTTAAACAGCCTGCCACCATCACTCGCCCCCAAACATTGAGATACCTGGTTTTTAAATTCTAGTAAATCCAAAACTCATATGAAATTCATGAAACTTGGCATGCTATCATGGATAGGCATCAACTTGTCGTGCTAAAAATTTTGTCCCATTCGGGGCAGGTTTTGGTATAAGCTTCTTACAAGAAGCGTGATAGTTTCGGTAGGGAACGTGCCACCTTTGGGGACGAAATGTTATCCGCTGCCTCTTATTGCTTTCAAATTTTTTTGAGTGTCAACATAGAACAACAAGAGTGTTGTGTTCAATTTTGGAATTTTTCGGGGTTCGCTTGGACATTTTTATACATTAACTGGGTTTTTCAGGCATTTCATGTGCATAATTCAAATTTGAACTTCATGCACATTCTCCAGTGCATATAAACTAGTTGAAAAATCAAATATGTGTCCTTGGGGGCATGCTTAGGTCCCATGCAAGAAATGAGAATGAATTTCAAACACCCTACCACCGTCACTCCGCCGCAAACATCGAGGTACCTGGTTTTTAAATTCTAGTAAACCCAAAACTCATATGAAATTCATGAAACTTGGCATGCTATCATGGATAGGCATCAACTTGTCGTGCTAAAATTTTTGTCCCATTCGGGGCAGGTTTTGGTATAAGCTTCTCACAAGAAGCGTGATGGTTTCGGTAGGGAACGTGCCACCTTTGGGGACGAAATGTTATCCGCTGCCTCTTATTGCTTTCAAATTTTTTTGAGTGTCAACATAGAACAACAAGAGTGTTGTGTTCAATTTTGGAATTTTTCGGGGTTCGTTTGGACATTTTTATACATTAACTGGGTTTTTCAGGCATTTCATGTGCATAATTCAAATTTGAACTACATGCACATTCTCCCGTGCATATAAACTGGTTGAAAAATCAAATATGTGTCCATGGGTGCATGCTTAGGTCCGATGCAAGGAATGGGAATGAATTTCAAACACCCTGCCACCGTCACTCGACCGCAAACCTTGAGATACCTGGTTTTTAAATTCTAGTAAATCCAAAACTTGTATGAAATTCATGAAACTTGGCATGCTATCATGGATAGGCATCAACATGCCGTGGTAAATTTTTTGTCCCATTTGGGGCAGGTTTGGGTATAAGCTTCTCACAACAAGCGTGATGGTTTCGGTAGGGAACGTGCCACCTTTGGGGGCGAAATGATATCCATTACCTCTTATTGCTTTTAAATTTTTTTGAGTGTCAGCATAGAACAACAAGAGTGTTGTGTTCAATTTTAGAATTTTTCGAGGTTCATTTGGACATTTTTATACATTAACTGGGTTTCCAGGCATTTTATGTGCATAATTCGAATTTGAACTGCATGCACATTCTCAAGTGCATATAAACTGGTTGAAAAATCAAATATGTGTCCTTGGGTGCATGCTTAGGTCACAAGAAAAAAATGGGAATGAATTTCGAACACCGTGCCACTGTCACTCGGCCGCAAACATTGAGATACCCGATTTTTAAATTCTAGTAAATCCAAAACTCGTCTGAGCTTTCATGAAACTTGGCATGCTATCATGGAGCAGCATCAACATGCCGTGGTAAATTTTTTGTCCCATTTAGGGCAGGTTTGGGTATAAGCTTCTCACAACAAGCGTGATGGTTTCGGTAGGGAACGTGCCACCTTTGGGGACGAAATGATATCCATTGCCTCTTATTGCTTTCAAAATTTCTTTAGTGTCAACATAGAACAACAAGAGTGTTGTGTTCAATTTTGGAATTTTTGGGGTTCGTTTGGACATTTTTATACATTAACTGGGTTTTCCAGGCATTTTATATGCATAATTCAAATTTGAACTACATGCACATTCTCAAGTGCATATAAACTGGTTGAAAAATCAAATATGTGTCCTTGGGTGCATGCTTAGGTCCCAGGCAAGAAATGGAAATGAATTTCAAACACCCTGCCACCGTCACTCGGTCGCAAACATTGAGATACCTGGTTTTTAAATTCTTGTAAATATGAAACTCGTATGAAATTTATGAAACTTGGCATGCTTTCACGGTTAGGCATCAACATGCCATGTTAAATTTTTTGTCCCATTTGGGGCAGGTTTGGGTATAAGCTTCTCACAACAAGCATGATGGTTTTGGTAGGGAACATGCCACATTTGGGGACGAAACGATATCTATTGCCTCTTATTGCTTTCAAATTTTTTCGAGTGTCAACATAGAACAACAAGAGTGTTGTGTTCAACTTTGGAATTTTTCGAGGTTCGTTCGAACATTTTTATACATTAACTGGGTTTTCTAGGCATTTTATGTGCATAATTCAAATTTGAACTATATGCACATTCTCAAGTGCATATAAACTGGTTGAAAAATCAAATATGTGTCCTTGGGTGCATGCTTAGGTCCCAAGCAAAAAATGGGAATGATTTTCAAACACCCTGCCACCGTCACTCGGCCGCAAACATTGAGATACCTGGTTTTTAAATTCCACTAAATCCAAAATCGCCTGAAATTCATGAAACTTGGCATGCTATCATGGAGAGGCATCACCATGTCGTGGTAAAAGTTTTGTCAGATTTGGGGCAGGTTTGGGTACAAGCTTCTCACAAACCAGAGCTTCTCACAACAAGCGTGATGGTTTCGGTAGGGAACGTGCCACCTTTGGGGACGAAATGATATCCGTTGCCTCTTATTGCTTTCAAAATTTCTCGAGTGTCAACATAGAACAACAAGAGTGTTGTGTTCAATTTTGGATTTTTTTGAGGTTCGTTTGGACATTTTTATACATTAACTGGGTTTTCCAGGCATTTTATGTGCATAATTCAAATTTGAACTAGATGCACATTCTCAAGTGCATATAAACTGGTTGAAAAATCAAATATGTGTCCTTGGGTGCATGCTTAGGTCCCAAGCAAAAAATGGGAATGATTTTCAAACACCCTGCCACCGTCACTCGGCCGCAAACATTGTGATACCTGGTTTTTAAATTCTACTAAATCCAAAATCGCCTAAAATTCATGAAACTTGGCATGCTATCATGGAGAGGCATCACCATGTCGTGGTAAAAGTTTTGTCCCATTTGGGGCAGGTTTGGATACAAGCTTCTCACAAACCAGAGCTTCTCACAACAAGCGTGATGGTTTCGGTAGGGAACGTGCCACCTTTGGGGACGAAATGATATCCATTGCCTCTTATTGCTTTCAAAATTTCTCGAGTGACAACATAGAACAACAAGAGTGTTGTGTTCAATTTTGGAATTTTTCGAGGTTCGTTTGGACATTTTTATACATTAACTGGGTTTCCCAGGCATTTTATGTGAATAATTCAAATTTGAACTAGATGCACATTCTCAAGTGCATATAAACTGGTTGAAAAATCAAATATGTGTCCTTGGGTGCATGCTTAGGTCCCAAGCAAAAAAATGGGAATGAATTTCAAACACCCTGCCACCGTCACTCGGCCGCAAACATTGAGATACCTGGTTTTTTAAATTCTAGTAAATCCAAAATCGCTTGAAATTCATGAAACTTGGCATGCTATCATGGAGAGGCATCAACATGTCGTGGTAAAATTTTTGTCCCATTTGGGGCAGGTTTGGATATAAGCTTATCACAACAAGCATGATGGTTTCGGTAGGGAACGTGCCACCTTTTGGGACGAAGCGATATCTGTTGCCTCTTATTGCTTTCAAAAAATTTCGAGTGTCGACATAGAACAACAAGAGAGTTGTGTTCAATTTTGGAATTTTTCGAGGTTCGTTTCGACATTTTTATACATTAACTGGGTTTTCCAGGCATTTTATGTGCATAATTCAAATTTCAACTACATGCACATTTTCAAGTGCATATAAACTGGTTGAAAAATCAAATATGTGTCCTTGGGTGCATGCTTACATCCCAGGCAAAAAATGGGAATGGATTTCAAACACCGTACCACCGTCACTCGGCCGCAAACATTGAGATACCTAGTTTTTAAATTCTAGTAAATCCAAAACTCATCTGAAATTCACGAAACTTGGCATGCTATCATGGAGCGACATCAACATGCCATGGTAAAATTTTTGTCCCATTTGGGGCAGGTTTGGGTATAAGCTTCTCACAAACCAGAGCTCCTCACAACAAGCATGATGGTTTCAGTAGGGAACGTGCCACCTTTGGGGATGAAATGATATCCGTTGCCTCTTATTGCTTTCAAATTTTTTCGAGTGTCAACATAGAACAACAAGAGTGTTGTGTTCAATTTTGGATTTTTTCGAGGTTCGTTTGGACATTTTTATACATTAACTGGGTTTTCCAGGCATTTTATGTGCATAATTCAAATTACAACTACATGCACATTCTCAAGTGCATATAAACTGGTTGAAAAATCAAATATGTGTCCTTGGGTGCATGCTTAGGTCCCAAGCAAGAAATGGGAATGAATTTCAAACACCCCGCCACCGTCACTCGGCCGCAAACATTGAGATTCCTGGTTTTTAAATTCTAGTAAATCCAAACCGCGTCTGAAATTCATGAAACTAGGCATGATATCATGGATAGGCGTCAACATGCGGTGGTAAATTTTTTGTCCCATTTGGGGCATGTTTGGGTATAAGCTTCTCACAACAAGCGTGATGGTTTCGGTAGGAAACGTGGCACCTTTGGGGACAAAACGATATCCGTTGCCTCTTATTGCTTTCAAAAATTTTCGAGTGTCAACATAGAATAACAAGAGTGCTGTGTTCAATTTTGGAATTTTTCGAGGTTTGTTTGGACATTTTTATACATTAACTGGGTTTTCCAGGCATTTTATGTGCATAATTCGAATTTGAACTACATGCACATTCTCCAGTGCATATAAACTGGTTGAAAAATCAAATATGTGTCCTTGGGTGCATGCGTAGGTCCCATGCAAGAAATGGGAATGAATTTCAAACACCCTGCCACCGTCACTCGGCCGCAAACATTGAGATACCTGGTATTTAAATTTTAGTAAATCCAGAACTCGTATGAAATTCATGAAACTTGGCATGCTATCATGGATAGGCATCAACATGCCGTGGTAAATTTTTTGTCCCATTTGGGGCAGGTTTGGGTATAAGCTTCTCACAACAAGCGTGATGGTTTCGGTAGGGAACGTGCCACCTTTGGGGACGAAACGATATCCGTTGCCTCTTATTGCTTTCAAAAAATTTCGAGTGTCAACATAGAAAAAGAAGAGTGTTGTGTTCAATTTTGGAATTTTTCGAGGTTCGTTTGGACATTTTTATACATTAACTAGGGGTTTCCAGGCATTTTATGTGCATAATTCAAATTTGAACTACATGCACATTCTACAGTGCATATAAACTGGTTGAAAAATCAAATATGTGTCCTTGCATGCATGCTTAGGTCCCTTGCAAGAAATGGGAATGAATTACAAACACCCTGGCACCGTCACTCGGCTGTAAACATTGAGATACCTGGTTTTTAAATTCTACTAAATCCGAAACTTGTATGAAATTCATGAAACTTGGCATGCTATCATTTATAGGCATCAACATGTCGTGGTAAATTTTTTGTCCCATTGGGCAGGTTTAGGTATAAGCTTCTCACAACAAGCGTGATGGTTTCGGTAGGGAACGTGCCACCTTTGGGGACAAAACAATATCCGTTGCCTCTTATTGCTTTCAAATTTTTTCGAGTGTCAACATAGAACAACAAGAGTGTTGTGTTCAATTTTGGAATTTTTCGAGGTTCATTTGGACATTTTTATACATTAACTGGGTTTTAAAGACATTTTATCTGCATAATTCAAATTTGAACTACATGCACATTCTCCAGTGCATATAAACTGGTTGAAAATTCAAATATGTGTCCTTGGGTGCATGCGGTCCCATGCAAGAAATGGGAATGAATTTCAAACACCCTGCCACCGTCACTCAGCCGCAAACATTGAGATAGCTGGTTTTTAAATTCTAGTAAATCCGAAACTCATATGAAATTCATGAAACTTGGCATGCTATCCTTGATAGTCATCAACATGCCGTGGTAAATTTTTTGTCCCATTGGGTCAGGTTTAGGTATAAGCTTCTCACAACAAGCGTGATGGTTTCGGTAGGGGACGTGCCACCTTTGGGGGCAAAACGATATCCGTTGCCTCTTATTGCTTTCAAATTTTTTCGAGTGTCAACATAGAACAACAAGAGTGTTGTGTTCAATTTTGGATTTTTTTGAGGTTCGTTTGGACATTTTTATATATTAACTAGGTTTTCCAGGCATTTTATGTGCATAATTCAAATTACAACAACATGCACATTCTCAAGTGCATATAAACTAGTTGAAAAATCAAATATGTGTCCTTGGGTGCATGCTTAGGTCCCAAGCAAGAAATGGGAATGAATTTCAAACACCCTGCCACCGTCACTCGGCCGCAAACATTGAGATACCTGGTTTTTAGATTCT
The DNA here is from genome assembly GCF_002162155.2 of Triticum dicoccoides. NCBI lineage: Eukaryota > Viridiplantae > Streptophyta > Magnoliopsida > Poales > Poaceae > Triticum > Triticum dicoccoides. Next base: position 358,804,384 of record NC_041392.1, read on the forward strand.
AGTAAATCCAAACCTCGTCCGAAATTCATGAAACTTGGCATGCTATCATGGATAGGCATCAACATCCATGGTAAATTTTTTGTCCCATTTGGGGCAGGTTTGGGTATAAGCTTCTCACAACAAGCGTGATGGTTTCGGTAGGGAATGTGGCACCTTTGGGGACAAAATGATATCCGTTGCCTCTTATTGCTTTCAAAAATTTTCGAGTGTCAACATAGAACAACAAGAGTGTTGTGTTCAATTTTGGAATTTTTCGAGGTTCGTTTTGACATTTTTATACATTAACTGCGTTTTCCAGGCACTTTATGTGCATAATTCAAATTTGATCTACATGCACATTCTCCAATGCATATAAACTGGTTGAAAAATCGAATATGTGTCCTTGGGTGCATGCTTAGGTCCCATGCAAGAAATGGGAATGAATTTCAAACACCCTGCCACCGTCACTCGGCCGAAAACATTGAGATACTTTGTTTTTAAATTCTAGTAAATCCAAAACTCTTCTGAAATTCATGAAACCTGGCATGCTATCATGGAGCGGCATAAAATGCTGTGGTAAATTTTTATCCCATTTGGGGCAGGTTTGGGTATAAGCTTCTCACAAACCAGAACTTCTCACAACAAGCTTGATGGTTTCGGTAGGGAACATGCCACCTTTGGGGACGAAATGTTATCCATTGCCTCTTATTGCTTTCAATTTTTTTTAGTGTCAACATAGAATAACAAGAGTGTTGTGTTCAATTTTGGAATTTTTCGGGGTTCGTTTGGACATTTTTATACATTAACTGGGTTTTTCAGGCATTTCATGTGCATAATTCAAATTTGAACTACATGCACATTCTCCCGTGCATATAAACTGGTTGAAAAATCAAATATGTGTCCATGGGTGCATGCTTAGGTCCCATGCAAGGAATGGGAATGAATTTCAAACACCCTGCCACCGTCACTCGGTCGCAAACATTGAGATACCTGGTTTTTAAATTTTAGTAAATCCAAAACTTGTCTGAATTTTCATGAAACTTGGCATGCTATCATGGAGCGGCATCAACATGCCGTGGTAAATTTTTTTCCCATTTGGGGCAGGTTTGGGTATAAGCTTCTCACAACAAGCATGATGGTTTCGGTAGGGAGCGTGCCACCTTTGGGGACGAAATGATATCCGTTGCCTCTTATTGCTTTCAAATTTTTTCGAGTGTCAGCATAGAACAACAAGAGTGTTGTGTTCAATTTTGGAATTTTTCGGGGTTCGTTTGGGCATTTTTATACATTAACAGGGTTTTCTAGGCATTTTATGTGCATAATTCAAATTTGAACTAGATGCACATTCTCAAGTGCATATAAACTGGTTGAAAAATCAAATATGTGTCCTTGGGTGCATGCTTAGGTCCCAAGCAAAAAATGGGAATGAATTTGAAACACCCTGCCGCTGTCACTCGGCCGCAAACATTGAGATACCTGGTTTTTAAATTCTAGTAAATCCGAAATCGCCTGAAATTCATGAAACTTGGCATGCTATCATGGAGAGGCATCAACATGCCGTGGTAAAAGTTTTGTCCCATTTGGGGCAGGTTTGGGTACAAGCTTCTCACAACAAGCGTGATGGTTTCGGTAGGGAACGTGCCACCTTTGGGGACGAAATGATATTCGTTGCCTCTTATTGCTTTCAAAATTTCTCGAGTGTGAACATAGAACAACAAGGGTGTTGTGTTCAATTTTGGAATTTTTCGAGGTTCGTTTGGACATTTTTATACATTAACTGGGTTTTCCAGGCATTTTATGTGCACAATTCAAATTTGAACTAGATGCACATTCTCAAGTGCATATAAACTGGTTGAAAAATCAAACATGTGTCCTTGGTGCATGCTTAGGTCCCAAGCAAAAAATGGGAGTGAATTTCAAACACCCTGCCACCGTCACTCCGCCGCAAACATTGAGATACCTGGTTTTTAAATTCTAGTAAATCCAAAATCACCTGAAATTCATGAAACTTGGCATGCTATCTGGAGAGGCATCAACATGTCGTGGTAAAAATTTTGTCCCATTCGGGGCAGGTTTAGATATAAGCTTATCACAACAAGCGTGATGGTTTTGGTAGGGAACGTGCCACCTTTTGGGACGAAACGATATTCATTGCTCTTATTTCTTTCAAAAAAATTCGAGTGTCGACATAGAACAACAAGAGAGTTGTGTTCAATTTTGGAATTTTTCGAGGTTCGTTTGCACATTTTTATACATTTACTGGGTTTTTCCAGGCATTTTATGTGCATAATTCAAATTTCAACTACATGCACATTTTCAAGTGCATATAAACTGGTTGAAAAATCCAATATGTGTCCTTGGGTGCATGCTTACGTCCCAGGCAAAAAATGGGAATGAATTTCAAACAACCTGCCACCGTCACTCGGCCGCAAACATTGAGATACATGGTTTTTAAATTCTAGTAAATCCAAAACTCGTCTGAAATTCATGAAACCTGGCATGCTATCATTGAGCGGCATCAACATGCCGTGGTAAATTTTTTGTCCCATTAGGGGCAGGTTTGGGTATAAGCTTCTCACAACAAGCGTGATGGTTTTTGGTAGGGTACGTGGCACCTTTGGGGACAAAACGATATCCGTTGCCTCTTATAGCTTTCAAGAATTTTCGTGTGTCAACATAGAACAATAATAGTGTTGTGTTCAATTTTGGCATCTTTCGAGGTTCGTTTGGACATTTTTATACATTAACTGGGTTTTCTAGGCATTTTATGTGCATAATTCGAAATTGAACTACATGCACATTCTCCAGTGCATATAAACTGGTTGAAAAATCAAATATGTGTCCTTGGGTGCATGCTCAGGTCCCATGCAAAAAATGGGAATGAATTTCAAACACCCTACCACCATCACTCAGCCGCAAACATTGAGATACCTAGTTTTTAAATTCTAGTAAGTCCAAAACTCGTATGAAATTCATGAAACTTGGCATGCTATCATGGATAGTCATCAACATGCCGTGGTAAATTTTTTATCCCATTTGGGGCAGGTTTGGGTATAAGCATCTCACAACAAGTGTGATGGTTTCGGTAGGGAACATGGCACCTTTGGGGACAAAACGATACCCGTTGCCTCTTATTGCTTTCACAAATTTTCGAGTGTCAACATAGAACAACAAGAGTGTTGTGTTCAATTTTGGAATGTTTCGAGGTTCGTTTAGACATTTTTATACATTAACTGGGTTTTCCAGGCATTTATGTGCATAATTCGAATTTGAACTACATGCACATTCTCCAGTGCATATAAACTGGTTGAAAAATCAAATATGTGTCCTTGGGTGCATGCTTAGGTCCCATGCAGGAAATGGGAATGAATTTCAAACACCCTGGCACCGTCACTCGGCCGCAGACATTGAGATACTTGGTTTTTAAATTCTAGTAAATCCAAAACTCCTCTGAAATTCATGAAACCTGGCATGCTATCATGGAGCAGCATCAACATGCCGTGGTAAATTTTTATCCCATTTGGGGCAGGTTTGGGTATAAGCTTCTCACAAACCAGAGCTTCTCACAACAAGCGTGATGGTTTCGGTAGGGAACGTGCCACCTTTGGGGACGTAAGGATATCTGTTGCTTCTTACTACTTTCAATTTTTTTTGAGTGTCAATATAGAACAACAAGAGTGTTGTGTTCAATTTTGGAATTTTTCAGGGTTCGTTTGGACATTTTTATACATTAACTGGGTTTTTCAGGCATTTCATGTGCATAATTCAAATTTGAACTACATGCACATTCTCTAGTGCATATAAACTGGTTGAAAAATCAAATATGTGTCCTTGGGTGCATAGGTCCCATGCAAGAAATGGGAATGAATTTCAAACACCCTCCCACCGTCACTCGGCCACAAACATTGAGATACCTGGTTTTTAAATTCTAGTAAATCCAAAACTCGTATGAAATTCATGAAACTTGGCATGCTATCACGGAGAGGCATCAGCATGCCATGGTAAAGTTTTTGTCCGATTTGGGGCAGGTTTGGGTATAAGCTTCTCACAACAAGCGTGATGGTTTCGGTAGGGAACGTGCCACCTTTGGGGACGAAACGATATCCGTTGCCTCTTATTGCTTTCAAATTTTTTCGAGTGTCAGCATAGAACAACAAGAGTGTTGTGTTCAATTTTGGAATTTTTCGGGGTTCGTTTGGGCATTTTTATACATTAACAGGGTTTTCTAGGCATTTTATGTGCATAATTCAAATTTGAACTACATGCATATTCTCTAGTGCATATAAACTGGTTGAAAAATCAAATATGTGTCCTTGGGTGCATGCTAAGGTCCCATGCAAGAAATGGGAATGAATTTCAAACACCCTGAAACCGTCACTCGGGCGCAAACATTGAGATACTTGATTTTTAAATTCTAGTAAATCCAAAACTTGTCTGAAATTCATGAAACTTGGTGTGCTATCATGGAGCGGCATCAACATGCCGTTGTAATTTTTTTGTCCCATTTGGGGCAGGTTTGGGTATAAGCTTCTCACAACAAGCGTGATGGTTTCGATAGGGAACAAGCCACTTTTGGGGACGAAATGATATCCGTTGCCTCTTATTGCTTTCAAAATCATTCGAGTGTCGACATAGAACAACAAGAGTGTTGTGTTCAATTTTAGATTTTTTTCGAGGTTCGTTTGGACATTTTTATACATTAACTGGGTTTTCCAGGCATTTTATGTGCATAATTCAAATTTGAACTACATGCACATTCTCCAGTGCATATAAACTGGTTGAAAAATCAAATATGTGTCCTTGGGTGCATGCTTAGGTCCCATGCAAGAAATGGGAATGAATTTCAAACACCCTGCCACCGTCGCTCGGACGCAAACATTGAGATACCTGGTTTTGAAATTCTAGTAAATCCAAAACTCGTCTGAAATTCATGAAACATGGCATGCTATCATGGAGAGGCATCAACATGCCGTGGTAAAATTTTTGTCCCATTTGGGGGTAGGTTTGGGTATAAGCTTCTCACAAACCAGAGATTCTCACAACAAGCGTGATGGTTTCGGTAGGGAGCGTGCCACCTTTGGGGATGAAACGATATCTGTTGCCTCTTATCGCGTTCAATTTTTTTCGAGTGTCAACATAGAATAACAAGAGTGTTGTGTTCAATTTTGGAATTTTTCGGGGTTCGTTTGGACGTTTTTATACATTAACTGGGTTTTCCAGACATTTTATGTGCATAATTCAAATTAGAACTACATGCACATTCTCCAGTGCATATAAACTGGTTGAAAATTCAAATATGTGTCCTAGGGTGCGTGCTTAGGTCCGATGCAAGAAATGGGAATGAATTTCAAACAGCCTACCACCGTCACTCGGCCACAAATATTGAGATACTTGGTTTTTAAATTCCAGTAAATCCAAAACTCGATTGAAATTCAGGAAACTTGGCATGCTATCATGGAGCGGCATCAACATGTCGTGGTAAAATTTTTGTCCCATTTGGGGCAGGTTTGGGTATAAGCTTCTCACAAACCAGGGCTTCTCACAACAAGCGTGATGCTTTCTGTTGGGAACGTGCCACCATTGGGGACGAAACGATATCCGTTGCCTCTTATTGCTTTCATAAATTTTCGAGTGTCAACATAGAACAACAAGAGTGTTGTGTTCAATTTTGGAATTTTTCAGGGTTTGTTTGGACATTTTTATACATTAACTGGGTTTTCCAGGCATTTGATGTGCATAATTCAACTTTGAACTACATGCACATTCTCCAGTGCATATAAACTGGTTGTAAAATAAAATATGTGTCCTTGGGTGCATGCTTAGGTCCCATGCAAGAAATGGGAATGAATTTCAAACACCCTGCCACCGTCACTCGGCCGCAAACATTGAGATGCTTGGTTTTTAAATTCTAGTAAATGGAAAACTCGTCTGAAATTCATGAAATTTGGCATGCTATCATGGAGCGGCATCAATATGCCATGGTAAAAATTTTGTCCCATTTGGGGCAGGTTTGGGTATAAGCTTCTCACAAACCAGAGCTTCTCACAACAAGCGTGATGGTTTCGGTAGGGAACGTGCCACCTTTGGGGACGAAACGATATCCGTTGCCTCTTATTGCTTTCAAATTTTTTCGAGTGTCAACATAGAACAACAAGAGTGTTGTGTTCAATTTTGGAATTTTTCGGGGTTCATTTGGACATTTTTATACATTAAGTGGGTTTTCCAGGCATTTTAAGTGCATAATTCAAATTTGAACTACATGCACATTCTCCAGTGCATATAAACTGGTTGAAAAATCAAATATGTGTCCTTGGGTGCATGTGGTCCCATGCAAGAAATGGGAATGAATTTCAAACACCCTACCACCGTCACTCAGCCGCAAACATCGAGATAGCTGGTTTTTAAATTCTAGTAAATCCGAAACTCGTATGAAATTCATGAAACTTGGCATGCTATCATTGATAGGTGTCGGTGTACTAGAGTAGGGGTACCCTAGTATCCCGAACTTGTGCACGGGTAGTCGCAGCGTCGCGCGGCAAGGCTTGCCGGGTGACCGCCAAGGTCCTCCGTGGTTCCTTTGAAGCCATTCAAGAACAAAGTATCCAAGCCAAGGAGACAAGACCTCGGCAAGAGGAGCTTGCCGGGAAGGCCAACCAAGGCACCTCAAGGAACTTGCCGCGACGCGCCCCGGCAAGGCCCAGTGAGCGACAAGCTTCCGGACGTGACAAGACAACGACCACGGCAAGGCGCTTGCCGCGGCAAGCCACCACTCCGCGCCCGCGCTCCAGCACATCCACCAACGTGTCGCTCTGGGACCCTTCCAGGCGTACGTGGCGGGAGGCTGTGCAGCCAGGGGTGCGCGGTGGCAAGCGGCGCTGACAAGATTGCCATCGTGGCAAGCGGTGGCGTCCCTGGCGGTCCCTTTTGCACTGTTTAGGCAACACAGACGGGCATTTAATGCCCTTGTCCCCTGCCGTCAGGGTTAGGTATGATACACTGTAGCAGGTAGCTGTACCTACCGCAGCACCTTTCCATTTTTACCCTTGTCTACGTTGCCACCTGTCGGTGACCCCTTGAGCATATAAAAGGAGGCCCATGCTCAACGTAGAGGGGGTTGGCTGGTTAACGAGCTAGCTAGTTAGCTAGTTCAGAGGACACTCACGCTCGGTCTCGTTAGCTGCTGGTGTGCACTGTAGCACTCCGCGCTCCCGAGCAAGAAATCAATACAAACCACAAAGCAGGAGTATGGTTTTACGCATCCGTGCGGCCCGAACCTGGGTAAACCGCTCGCGTGCTTTGCCTCGATCCGCTCTTTGCACGATCTCCGCCCCCGCCGAACTGAAAGGGACTCGGCCCGCCGGTCCCATAGGTGTTCGTGGATTAGTCCCCCGACATCTTTGGCGCGCCAGGTAGGGGGACAAGGCTGCGCTACCCATCGGTGGCGTGGCCGGCTCCCACAACGACCGGGCGCACTCCAAGACCTCGGCGTCCGTACATGCACCGCGCCCATCTCAGGAGGCGCGGGACCGGCAGCGTCATGGTACCCATGGTACCATGCGTTTGCTAGACCAAGATCGAGCTGGTGGATCTCGGAGCGCTCAGGACCACCATGCACACCAACATGCTGGCGCGAGCGAGACACGGTCGCCTGGACGGGATACTGCTCCTTCTAACGTGGTTAGAAGTCCGAGCATATCCCGCTCCTCGCACCGTTCGCCACCGCCACCCGCCACTGCAGCAGAAGCTTTGGCGCGAGCTCAACTGCTCCTAGACTACCCTCCAACGGCAGACAAGATTGACGACTGGAGGGCCACCATTCAGAGTCTCATCGGCTTCGCCAACAGCGACACCCAACGGCAGCCGGGCACGTCACTGCCACGGCAAGTCAGCCAGGCACAAGCCGGTGGCGACAAGACCGGTGGGGGTGCAACCACTGTGCACTCTCCGCCCCGAAGGCCAAGATTGCCGACTCGCCGGATCCACCTCGACAGCGACTCCACCGCGTCATCAGATCCATGAGCTCGTCGCGATCAGCGCCAAGTTCTTCACGAACGACAGCAAGAAGACGCTCGTACTCGCATCGAGCGCCGAAGAGAAGCGCGGCGTCAATCAGACCAGCGCGCTGGGCCCTCTGTCGACATGCATGCGCCAGGGAACCAGGCGACTTGCCGTACGCGGTAGGTTGCCCTGCGTTTACCCGTGAGCTGCGGCAAGTCCAGTGGCCCAGCATGAAGAATTTCAAGCCAGGCGTACCGGAGAAGTACGACGACAAGTCGCATCCGTCGGAGTTCCTCAGCATCTACACCATCGCGGTGCAGGCTGCCGGGGGCCGGGACGACAAGATCCTTGCCAACTACTTCCCGCTGGTGCTCAAGCCCAACGTCAGATCCTGGATCATGCACTTGCCGGACAACTCCATATCCTCCTGGGCAGACCTTTGCCATCAGTTTGTCGGCGCCTTTACAGGCGGCCACAAACATCATGGCCAAGAGAGTGACCTTCATCTGCTCGCCCAGAAGGGAGGAGAGCCTCTGCGCAAGTACATTCAGAGATTCAGCCGTGTACAGCACAACATCCCAGATGTCCACCCCGCCGCGGTCATCAGCGCGTTCCATCAGAATGTGCGTAACCGCAGGATGCGGGAGGAGATGGCGATGTGCAAGATCAGAGATGTCAGTGAGCTGTATGCCCTGGCCGACAAGTGTGCACGTGCTGAGGAAGGGAGGAGACTCCCCGGAGAGAATACAGGAGCAGGAGGATCTGACAGTGAGGATGCTGCCCCGGCAAAGAAAATCCGGCGGCGGAATAGGAAGAAGAAAGGCAAAGATGTGCTAGTCGTTGAGCAGTCCGGCAACGAAGGTGGCGCCAAAAAAGCCAATGTTGGTAGCTCCGGCAAGGAGGTTGCCGCATGCACCAACTGTCAGGCTGTGGCGGTCGCCAACAAGCAGGACGGCTCCGACAAGCAGTACTGCAAGATTCACCGCACCAAGGGCCATGACCTCCAGAGCTGCAAGAAGGTCGAGCAGCTTGTCCGGCAACAAAAGGCTGAGTACGAGCGACGCGACAAGGAGAGGGCCCAAGGTGGCGATGGAGAATTCGGCAAGAAGCGTGCCGGCCGGGGAGGACGCCGCGGCAAGGCCAAGCAGCGGCAAGGAGACAGACCTCCCCGCGGCCGCGACAAGGATGAAGATGAGGATGACAACGAAGACATGGATGATGTCGAGACCAGTGAGCAGGAGTTCCAGAAAGCCACAGAGGTCTTGTGCGTTGACGGTGGTGCTTCTCTGCATACTTCGCACCGCCAGCTCAAGTAGTGGGTGCGGGAAGTCAATGCAGTAGAACCACCCGTCGAATCACGCAAGCTTCTGAAATGGTCCAGCACGCCTATCATCTTTGATATTGAGGACCACCCTGATCGCACAACTGCGGTCGGGTGTTTGCCGATGTTGGTTTCACCAACTATCCGCAACCTCAAGGTCACCAAGATGCTAGTTGACAGCGGGGCCGGCTTGAACCTGATCTCCTCCGCTGTACTCCAAAAACTCTAGATCCCTGACAGCGAGCTTGAAGAGACCGGCACATTCCAAGGAATCAATCCGGGAAGGAGCAAGCCGAAGGGGAAGGTCACGTTGCCAGTTACATTTGGCAGCAAGCTGAATTTCAGGACTGAGAGGGTCACTTTTGACATTGCCAATATTCCATTGCATTATAATGGGATACTTGGCCGTCCAGCACTCGCCAAGTTCATGGCAGCCTCTCACTATGCATACAACATGCTGAAGATGCCAGACCCGATAAGCGTCATCTCTGTCCCCGGCGACAAGAAAGATGCTCTTATCTGCGCCGACAAGATCTACCGGGAAGCGGCAGCCGCAGCAGACTGCAAGTCACTTGCCGTTGAAGCTCCCGGGGGGAAGAAGACCAAGTCCGGCAAGAGTTCTGATGCCCACTCCGGCAAGCACACCTCTTCGGAGTGCTGCGCTGCCGTCGAGGAGGCACCATCGAGCTCCACTGGCAAGTGTAAGAAGACGATGGCAGCTCCGCCAGAGACAAAAAAGGTGTCCGCCAAGGAGGACGGCACTGGTGATACCTTCACCATCAGTGCCACTCTCGACCCTAAATAGGAAAGCGCGCTCATTGCTTTCCTGCGGGCGAATGTCGATGTGTTTTCGTGGCAACCATCTGACATCCCCGGTGTTCCCAGGAAAGTAATTGAGCACCACCTTGCCGTTTGTCCTCATGCGCGGCCCGTCAAGCAAAAGATCAGGAAGAAAGCAGTGGAGCGCCAAGAATTCATTGCAGAAGAGATCAAGAAGTTGGAAGCAGCAGGCCTTGTCAGAGGAGTGCTCCATCCTACGTGGTTGGCCAATCCTGTAGTCGTGCGCAAGGCAAACGGGAAATGGAGACTTTGTATCGATTTTACCGATGTTAACAAAGCTTGTCCCAAAGACCCATTTCCTTTGCCGTGCATTGACCAGATTGTTGACTCCACAGCCGGATGTGATTTGCTTTCATTTCTTGACGCATACTCAGGATATCATCAGATCTTCATGGCAGAAGAGGATGAGGAGAAGACCGCATTTATTACTCCATGTGGCACGTACTGTTTCGTACGGATGCCTTTCGGATTAAAAAATGCTGGTTCAATGTTTGCAAGAGTAGTTCATATCGCTCTTGAGCCGCAGATACACAGAAATGTGGAAGCATACATGGATGATATAATAGTCAAGAGCAAGGACAGAGCAACCCTGATTCAAGATTTAGACGAGACCTTTGCAAATTTGCGCAAGATCAGCCTCAAGCTCAACCCAGAGAAGTGTGTGTTTGGAGTTCCCTCCGGCAAGCTTCTCGGGTTCTTTGTGTCTCAGCGGGGAATTGAAGCCAATCCCGACAAGATCAAGGCCATTGAGCAGATTGAAGCACCAAAGCGCGTCAAGGATGTACAAAGACTTGCCGGTTGCGTGGCTGCTCTCAGCAGGTTTATCTCTATGTCTGCTGAGCGCGCCCTGCAATTTTTCAAATTATTGAAAAAGGCAGGTCCAATGAAATGGACTCCGGAAGCGGAGGCTGTGCTGCAAGACTTGAAGAGATACCTGTCCTTCCCTCCAATACTTGTCGCACCTAGGCCACAAGAGAAGTTGCTGCTGTATATAGCGGCAACCAATCAAGTGGTTAGTGCTGCGTTAGTAGCAGAGAGGGAGGCAGATGACGAGCCCGCAACCACGGCAAGCACATTCAGCGACAAGCAGGGGGCTTCCCCGACAAGCTCTGGTCCCGACAAAGATGAATCTGCGCAGATGCATGAGGAAATACAGAAGAAAATGGTGCAGCGCCCAGTTTACTTTGTCAGCTCCCTTCTGCAGGGGGCTAGGTGATGAGGACATCAATACAATTGTTACACCCACAGCCCCTGCTGCTATACATACTGGACCAATTACTAGAGCTCGTGCACGCCAACTAAATTACCAGGTACTTTCGTTTCTTGGTAATGATTCTAATGTTCATGAGAATATGATGCTGCCTAAATTGGATACATTTGTTTTGCTTACAAATGAAGGGCCTAGCTTGGAGAAGGATGAACATTGGAGCAAGAACAAGCATGGAGATGATGGCATGCGCAAGGGGAACAAGAACGGAGTTACAAGTGATGATTTCAGGACTTTTAAGCCACCATAATGGGTGCATGAAGCCTTGGACGAAATATACAAGATGCCACTTCATAAATTTCGTCCCGAGGCTATTTTAGGTGCTGCGTCACCTTATTATTGGGCCAGGCCCATGTAATTTCGAAATACATAAGTATAGGCTATTTTTAGAGTCCGTATGTGTGGGGAAACAAGAGATAGGGTTGATTTCGGACCCCTCCACCAAGGGCCACGAAATTCCCCCCTCTTCCTCCATATATACAGCCCTTAGGGCATCGTTTAGACTTTGGGTTTTGTTTAGATTACAAGTTCGCCATAGCTACAACTTCGCGTACTTCGTTTGTGTTCAACGACCAGACAAAGGCGTCACAGAACCCCACCTTGATCAATAAAGCTTTCATCTTATATTCGCAATATCCAGATTGCAATCTTAGTTTCTTGCTTGTTCTTCGTTTGCTCGCAGGAAACAGACCCTCGTGGTCAGGTTGATCGTGCTCCGGCGTGGTCAATAACCTCTCGGAGTTGGTTTAGCGATTGCTAAGGCGCGACGTCCTCGCACGTTCGTAGTCGGATCGTCAAAGTCGACTTCCACCAAAACGATATCCATCATCTCATCGAAAGACGGGACACCTCTGCCTCTATCACTAGGTCAAGGTACTCTGGCGTGCAGAAATTGCTTTTCGGCCTTCTCATGGCCTCGAGAAAGCTGCGCCATTACTTCCAAGCACATGAGATCACAGTTGTCACTCGCTTTCCGCTGAAGAGGATACTACAGAATCCAGAAGCGACAGGCAGGATTGTTGAGTGGGCACTGGAACTGTCAAGCTTTGGCCTCAAGTTTGAAAGTACTTCAACTATCCAAAGCAGAGCATTGGCAGAATTCATAGCAGAATGGACGCCAACACCAGATGAAGAAATTCCAGAAACGAGCATCCCCGTCAAGGAAGCAGGCAAAGAGTGGCTGATGTACTTCGATGGTGCCTTTTCGCTGCAAGGCGCCGGCGCTGGTGTGCTGCTTGTCGTACCCGCCGGAGAGCACCTCAAGTACGTAGTCCACATGCACTTTCCCAAGGAGCAAGCAACAAACAATACTGCAGAGTATGAAGGCTTGCTTGCCGGTCTCAGGATCGCGGCAGACCTTGGGATTAAGAAACTCATTGTCAGGGGTGACTCGCAGCTTGTCGTCCGGCAAGTGAACAAGAATTATCAGAGTCCGTTGATGGAAGCCTACGTCGACGAAGTGAGAAAGCTAGAAGAGCACTTTGACGGCCTACAGATGGAGCATGTTCCAAGAGCTCAGAACGACATTGCCGATGGCCTGTCAAAGTGCGCCGCACTTAAGTTACCTGTGGAACCAGGGATCTTTGTGCTCAAGCTGACCCAACCGTCTGTAACGCCATCAACTGGGCAGAGCAAGAAGAGGAAGTTGATTTCTAGTGACTATTTGCCGGCAGAGCTCCCCGAAGCCGCCGCCAAGAAGGTCCCCAAGATCAACGCCAAGAGCGCTGAGGAGCAGTCTGCTCCGGCAGGCCCCAGGGTTTGTTCCGTTGAAGCAGAAGCTCCCGGCAAGTTTTGCTCTGGCAAACTTGCCGGGGAACGTCAAGCTCCGGCAGAGCCGCAGATTCTTGCCATAGAAGCGGACGCTCCCGCAGCAACAGATTTTCCTTGCGCTGAGGAGCAATCTGCTCCGGCAAACCCCAGGGTTTGTTCCGTTGAAGCAGAAGCTCCCGACAAGTTTTGCTCCGGCAAACTTGCCGGGGAACGTCAAGCTCCGGCAGAGCCGCAGATTCTTGCCGTAGAAGCGGACGTTCCCACAGCAACAGATTTGCCTTGCGCTGAGGAGCAATCTGCTCCGGCAAACCCCAGGGTTTTTTCCGTTGAAGCAGAAGCTCCCGACAAGTTTTGCTCCGGCAAGCTTGCCGGGGAACGTCAGGCTCCGGCAGAGCCGCAGGTTCTCGCCGTAGAAGCGGATGTTCCCGCAGCAGCAAATTTGCCTTTAGTCCTTGTTGTCGAGCCACAAGCTCCAGCATGGGCATAGCAGATTCTCCGTTTCCTTCAGACAGGAGAACTTCTCGAAGAGCAAGAAGAAGCGGAAAGAGTAGCCCGGAAGTCAAGTATGTACCAGTTTGTCGACAAGACACTGTACAGAAGAAGACTCAACGGTGTGAAATTGAAGTGTATTCACCGGGAAGACGGACAAAAGCTGTTGGCAGAGATACATGGAGGCATATGTGGGCACCACATTGGCGCAAGAGCACTTGTCGACAAAGCATTCCGATAAGGTTTCTTTTGGCCGACAGCCCTCCAAGATGCAACTGCACGAGTAACGAAGTGTGAAGCGTGCCAGTTCCATTCCAAGCAGATACACCAACCAGCTTAAGCTCTCCAGACGATCCCTTTATCCTGGCCATTTTCGGTCTGGGGGCTCGACATCCTCGGCCCCTTCCCCCGAGCAGTCAGGGGCTTTGAGTACTTGTACGTTGCAATCGACAAGTTCACAAAGTGGCCGGAAGTGGAACCAGTGAGGAAGGTGACAGCACAGTCAGCAGTCAAGTTCTTCAGGTCGATTGTTTGCCGCTTCGGGATCCCTAACAGGATAATCACCGACAACGGTACACAATTTACGAGCCGCACCTTCATGTAGTACGTCCAAGATCTTGGCGCCAAGGTCTACTTCGCTTCTGTTGCTCACCCGAGAAGCAACGGTCAAGCGGAGAGGGCAAATGCTGAAGTGCTGCGCGGGCTCAAGACCAGAACTTTCGACAGGCTGCACAAGTGCGGAAGAAACTGGATCGAGGAGCTGCCGGTGGTTCTTTGGTCGATCAGGACGACGCCAAATCGAGCCACTGGCCAGACACCTTTCGCTCTAGTCTATGGAGCAGAGGCAGTTATCCCCACGGAACTCGTGTACGGGTCACCTCGAGTGCTCGCTTATGATGAGCTTGAGCAAGAGCAGCTGCGACAAGATGACGCGCTGCTCCTTGAGGAAGATCGTCTTCAGGCCGCTGTGCGAGCTGCTCGCTACCAGCAAGCTTTGCGCCGCTACCATAGCCGCAAAGTTAATGCCAGAAATCTCGAGGAAGGCGACCTTGTTCTTCGGCGTGTTCAGTCCGCCAAGAATTCCAACAAGTTGACGCCGAAGTGGGAAGGCCCTTACCGGGTGAAACGAGTCACTAGGCCCGGCGCTGTCCGCCTTGAGACCGAAGATGGCATTCCGGTGAGCAACTCCTGGAACATTCAGCATCTTCGTAAGTTTTACCCGTAAGGCGCGGTTGCCGGAACCCGTTCCGGCAACCACCTTTTGTACAAGTCTTGCCGCTGTTGCATGCAATCCTTTGTACAAAGCCGGGCGCAGACCCCGTGCATAAGTAAACCTTATGTGCTCCGCACATTTTGTCGATTTCTTGCTTTTTATTTTTGGCATATATGATCTGACACTTTGTGCAGCACCTACTCCACGGTAAGCGATAACGAGCCGTAAGGCTCCGTATCTTTATTTTCTCTTCTTTCTTTTTTCTCAAGGAAAGGAAGGTTCCCTCACCCACAAGTTTGCCGGGGGGGGAAAGGAGAAGATAATGGTATGGACCAGGCGTCGTTCAAGAAAGTCTTGCCTTGCCTGGAAGCAAACAACAGAAAAGCTAAGTTGCCAAAGTTTGAGCAGTCAGATTTTCTTTTTAATTTTAAGTTATCTTCCTTGAACGACCGTGCTTTGTATGGAAAACCTGTGCGCGGAGGAACCAGCTCGTAGCTAGTGGCGCCCTTACTTTGTTTCGAGTCCGCTCAACAACTTAAGTGAGCTGCGACTAGTTGCGACAAGGTTTCTTGTCGGCAGCGGCACCGCCAGCAGGCTGCTGATGTCCCGCACTCAGCGCTCGCGGCACGGGTGCCTGCGCCGGCAAGTTCCCTAAAAGCGTAGGGTAAAAACATACAAAGCAAGGAGTCAAGTAAAGGGAATAACATTGCAATGGCTACCCAAAATAAAGTTATATTACAAAATATCTTGTCGCAGCTCTAACAGATTGTTTCCATAACTTGATCAACAGCGACAAGAAAAAGGAGGAAACGGGCGGCCTAGTCTGTGCGATTGCCCTCAATCCTCTTGATCCCGCTCACCTTGTCCACAATGGGTGCGACAAGGGCCTTGAGCTCCTCCAGATCAGCATCCGGTGGCAAGGTCCTGAGGACATTGGTGAGGCGGAGGCCCGGGTTGCGGAAGGCCACCTTCATCAACACCTTCTGAAGGGCTCCCGCGTAGATCTTGCGCGACTCGTCGGCCAACTGCTTTGGGATCCTCTCCCGGAGTCGCTGGAGGGCCGTCGCCACGCCCTTGAAGAACAAGACGAGCTTGGCGCTGGGTTGGAGGTTCTCGTCGAAGGGATACCCGAGATCCTCCATCCCCAGCTGCGCCAGCTCCTTGTCGATGTCTGTGGCGGCATTCACAAGACTCTCCGTCCAGTGCTCCACATTTTCCCTGAAGGCATTCTGGGTGGTGGCAACACTTTCTAGCAGCACCTTGTCGGCCTTGATCTCCTCCCTCAAGGCCGCCTCTTGCTTCTTGGCGCCGTCCAGAGTCTTGGTCAAAGCGGTCAGCTTCAACTCAAGATTCGCATTGGAGTCCTTGGCGGCGCTGAGCTCTTTGCCCTTCTTGGCGAGATCGGCCTCCAGCTGCGCCACCTTCGTCTCCAGCTCCTTCTTGGCGGCCTCGGCGGCAGCGGCATCGTCCTCTACTTGCCTGAGGGCTCCGCCAAGTCTTTCCTCGTGCGCGGCAAGCTCCTCCTCGTGGGTGTCAAGGTTGACCTTCCGCTGCGCCAGCTCGCCCTCCTCCGCGGATAGCTTCACAGCGGCAAGCCGCTGTTGCTCTTTGACTTCAGCTTTCTCGAGGAGGAAGGCCTTCTGCGCTTCGTCGAGTTGCTCCCGCTCCTCCGCCAGGGACCGGAGAGCTTCCCGGTGGAAACCCCCGAGCTCTTCCGTGCGCTTCTCAATATCTGCTCCCGCCTTCGCGGCAAGCGCCTCGCGGGATTCCAGCTTGGCTTGCCGCGCGCGGTAGAGCGACAACAGCTTCCGCAGCAGCCGCTCCTCTTCAGGCTCGTTGCTGCTGCTGCTCGGCGCGTCGACCACCGTCAGTCCCGTGGAGGCAAGCACTTCCCCGTCGAAGATCTCTCCCTCGACCAGCGCCCTGGAGCTTGACGCCCAGGGGAGGTTGATGAAGACGTCGTCGCTGGCCTTCAAGTAGACGCCAGGCTGGGGCTCTTCGGAGCCGGGCGCTGCGGCAGCGGCGGACGGGTCGGCGGTCGGTGTAGCGCCTGGCGCTCCTGCGGCCTCATGGCCGTCAGTGCGATCGCCAGACCCCTCGCCAGCTGCTGCTGCGGCAGCCTTGGCGGCCTCTGCGCCGGCGGGATCGCCAGCGCCGGCTGCTTCTTCGGCGGCAACCTCGGTCTCCATAGGCTCCGTAGCAGATGGATCTGACAGCGAGAAAGGGGAGAAGAGTCAAGCAAAAATCCAATAAAAAGAAGATCAAGAGAAGAAGAACCCAGGGAAAGTTTTTCAGCGAAGGGATTACCTGTGCCGGGTTCTACAGTCGTGGTCTCCGCCGTCGGGGGGGGCGCTGGTGCTGTCCCATGCCAGAGAGTTCTCCCTTGTCGGGAGATCCTCCCTTGGCTCCTGGTGGGGCTGCTCTGCTCCTACACAAATCAGCAATCAAATATCAGCAAAGAAAGAGTACCCATGCGCACCTCACAGCGGAAAGCAAATCATATACTTACGCTGGGGGCTGCTCTGGAGAAGGGTTGCCAGGTCCGGCAAGGTTGTCTCGGGTGCGCCCCTCGCCGTCGCGGTGGGTTCGGCCTCGATGACGATCACCGGGACCTTGGACCTCTTTGCTGCTCTCTGGGCCAGAGTCCTAAAGAGGAACAAATTCAGAGAAAAGCAAGTGAGAAACAAGACAAACAGCAAGGATTGAAGAAACGCAAGTACAACAAGAGAAGCTTACTCTTCTTCTTCTTCCTCGTCGGAGCTGAATGCGGAGAAGTCGAAGTCCGGCGCGCGCTCGGCTCGAGGAGGCGGAGGAGAAGCTTCCCTTGGCCGCTTGGCGGGAGCAGTGGCGGTGGTCTGAGACGACCCCGCTCCGGCTGCCGGCGCGGCGTGAGCAGCGGCAGGAACTGAAGCGGTGGTCCGGCTAGACTCCGCTCCAGTTGCCGTCGCAGCATGAGGCGCTCCCGCGGCAACGGTGTTTGCCGCGGTGGAGCGTGTCACGCGGCGTGGCGACTGTTGACCCGCTTGCCGCTCTGCCACGTCACCGGCCTTGCGGAGACGCCTTGTTGGTGGGGATGGAGGCTCTGCTTGCGGCGAGCTGCCTGAAGATGAGGAGGAAGAAGAGTTGATGTCCAGCGAGCCGCTCGTATCCCTGGCGGGCTCGCTCGGCTCGGCGTCACGCCCGGCAAGCTCCTTCTTGCCGGCGGGCTCCCCTCGCTCGGCACGGCTTGCCGCCTCTGCTGCATCTGCCTCCTCCACGGTGAATCCAAAGTCGCCCGCGGCTGCGGCCGCCGCCGCCTCTTCTAGCCTAGTGGCGATGAGTGCCATCTCCGCATCGGTGGTGTCGCGGGTGAGGCCATCCTTCTCGTCGGAGCGGATCGGCACTTCCACCAAGTCATCGAAGAACTGCTGCACAACGTCATCTGCGGGCTCCTGCCAAGTTGGCATAATTCCATGCGAGTCGCACTCCGGCATCATTGCACGGATGCGGTCGAGCGAGGAATTGTTGCACAGCGGAACGATGCCCCCCTGGCAACCTGAAAACCTCGGGATGTTGGGGGTCATACTTGAACAGCTCCTGCAGCATCGCGTTGAGCTCCAGGACAGTAAAGTTGTAGTTGAGGCCCGGCCGCAGCCTCATGATATCTGCCGCATTCTTGAACTCCCAAGTGGGCCTCCCCCGTTCCTGCAGGGGGGTGATGCAGCGGCGAAGAAAGTCTGCGCCAACAGCGCCTACAGTAAGCCCGGCAAGCCTGAGGCGTAGGATCCGGGTGACAGCAATCTTCAGCCTGTCGTCTTCCGGGGCCACGTCACTCCAATCGCTGCCGCGTGCTACTGGGGTTTTGCGCCGGGTGGTGAATGGCTGCGGGTTCTCCTCTTCAATCCAGCACCAGTCTGCTCTCCATTCCTCCCACTTGCCGCGGAATTCTCCCTCCAGATACGTTTCCTTCTTGCTGGCCCTTGAGATCCAGGCGATTCCGCCGGATAGAGGCTCTCCTCTCTCTACTCGGGGTATGAAGAAGTGGCGGAAGAGGGCTACGTTGGGATGGACTCCGACAAAGTTTTCGCAGAGATGTGCGAAAACTGCCATGGTCAGAACGGCATTGGGGGTGAAGTCAAGGAGGTGGAATCCGTAGGTATTCATGATGTCGCAGAAGAATTCAGAGAAGGGCGGGCAGAGCTCGCAGTAGAAGAACAAGGCGAAGAAAGGGTATCCGCTCGGGGCCTTCTTCCAAGCGGCGGCGGGGAGTACCTTCGTACGCGGATGCGCGCGCGTCTCCGTCGACCAGAAGAGGTAGAACTTCTCCATCAGCTCCTTCGCGGCAAGCTTGGGGGGGGGGGGACGGCCCGCTCCTTCCGCAGCGCCGCAAGCCGCTGCGCCTCGGTCGACTTCACGCCCTTCCCCTTGTCAGCTTTTGGAGCCATGGCGGAAGTGCTGGAGGAGGTCGACGGCGTTGGTGGTGCTGGTGGCGATGGGGGGCGGAGCGCTGCTCTCTCTTTCTCAGCTTTGGGAAGGCGAGGGAGCGGCGGAGATTTCTGAGATTGGTAGCAGCAACTGGCAAATGGGCGAGCTGCCCCTGTTTCCTCTGCTTATAAAGAGGGAGGGGGCGGACGTTTTGCATTTCCGAATAAAGAAACCACCCACGATCTCTTCCACGATGCCGCATTCAACGTGTGCCGTTCGGGGAGGGCGCGGTGGATATAAAGAGAGATATGGCATAACCTAGGCCGCGCGTGCCCGTGCCCTATTTTGGGCCTGGCCCAACAGCGCTCGGCACCGTGTATGGCCCAGGCCTGGGGGCTCCTGTCGGTGTACTAGAGTAGGGGTACCCTAGTATCCCGAACTTGTGCACGGGCAGTCGCAGCGTCCTGCGGCAAGGCTTGCCGGGTGACCGCCAAGGTCCTCCGTGGTTCCTTTGAAGCCATTCAAGAACAAAGTATCCAAGCCAAGGAGACAAGACCACGGCAAGAGGAGCTTGCCGGGAAGGCCAACCAAGGCACCTCAAGGAACTTGCCGCGACGCCCCACGCGCCCCGGCAAGGCCCAGTGAGCGACAAGCTTCCGGACGTGACAAGACAACGACCACGGCAAGGCGCTTGCCGCGGCAAGCCACCACTCCGCGCCCGCGCTCCAGCACATCCACCAACGTGTCGCTCTGGGACCCTTCCAGGCGTACGTGGCGGGAGGCTGTGCAGCCAGGGGTGCGCGGTGGCAAGCGGCGCTGACAAGATTGCCATCGTGGCAAGCGGTGGCGTCCCTGGCGGTCCCTTTTGTACTGTTTAGGCGACACAGACGGGCATTTAATGCCCTTGTCCCCTGCCGTCAAGGTTAGGTATGATACACTGTAGCAGGTAGCTGTACCTACCGCAGCACCTTTCCATTTTTACCCTTGTCTATGTTGCCACCTGTCGGTGACCCCTTGAGCATATAAAAGGAGGCCCGTGCGCAACATAGAGGGGGTTGGCTGGTTAACGAGCTAGCTAGTTAGCTAGTTCAGAGGACACTCACGCTCGGTCTCGTTAGCTGCTGGTGTGCACTGTAGCACTCCGCGCTCCCGAGCAAGAAATCAATACAAACCACAAAGCAGGAGTAGGGTTTTACGCATCCGTGCGGCCCGAACCTGGGTAAACCGCTCGCGTGCTTCGCCTCGATCCGCTCTTTGCATGATCTCCGCCCCCGCCGAACCGAAAGGGACTCGGCCCGCCGGTCCCATAGGTGTTCGTGGATCAGTCCCCCGACAATAGGCATCAACATACCGTGGTAATTTTTTTGTCCCATTAGGTCAGGTTTAGGTATAAGCTTCTCACAACAAGCGTGATGGTTTCGGTAGGGAACGTGCCACCTTTGGGGACGAAACAATATCCGTTGCCTCTTATTGCTTTCAATTTTTTTTGAGTGTCAACATAGAACAACAAGAGTGTTGAGTTCAATTTTGGTATTTTTCGAGGTTCGTTTGGACATTTTTATACATTAACTAGGTTTTCCAGGCATTTTATGTGCATAATTCAAATTTCAACTACATGCACATTCTCAAGTGCATATAAACTGGTTGAAAAATCAAATATGTGTCCTTGGGTGCATGCTTAGGTCCCAAGAAAAAATGGGAATGAATTTCAAACACCCTGCCACCGTCACTCGGCCGCAAACATTGAGATACCTGGTTTTTAAATTCTAGTAAATCCAAACCTCGTCTGAAATTCATGAAACTTGGCATGCTATCATGGATAGGCATCAACATGCCGTGGTAAATTTTTTTGTCCCATTTGGGGCAGGTTTGGGTATAAGCTTCTCACAACAAGCGTGATGGTTTTGGTAGGGAACGTGGCACCTTTGGGGACAAAACGATATCCGTTGCCTCTTATTGCTTTCAAAAATTTTCGAGTGTCAACATAGAGCAATAATAGTGTTGTGTTCAATTTTGGAATTTTTTGAGGTTCATTTGGACATTTTTATACATTAACTGGGTTTTCCAGGCATTTTATGTGCATAATTCGAAATTGAACTACATGCACATTCTCAAGTGCATATAAACTGGTTGAAAAATCAAATATGTATCCTTGGGTGCATGCTTAGGTCCCATGCAAGAAATGGGAATGAATTTCAAACATCCTACCACCGTCACTCGGCCGCAAACATTGAGATACCTAGTTTTTAAATTCTAGTAAGTCCAAAACTCGTATGAAATTCATGAAACTTGGCATGCTATCATAGATAGTCATCAACATGCCGTGGTAAATTTTTTGTCCCATTTGGGGCAGGTTTGGGTATAAGCATCTCACAACAAGTGTGATGGTTTCGGTAGGGAACATGGCACCTTTGGGGACAAAACGACATCCGTTGCTTCTTATTGCTTTCAAAAAATTTCGAGTGTCAACATAGAACAACAAGAGTGTTGTGTTCAATTTTGGAATTTTTTGAGGTTCTTTTGGACATTTTTATACATTAACTGGGTTTTCCAGGCATTTTATGTGCATAATTCGAATTTGAACTACATGCACATTCTCAAGTGCATATAAACTGGTTGAAAAATCAAATATGTGTCCTTGGGTGCATGCTTAGGTCCCATGCAGGAAATGGGAATGAATTTCCAACACCCTGGCACCGTCACTCGGCCGCAGACATTGAGATACTTGGTTTTTAAATTCTAGTAAATCCAAAACTCCTCTGAAATTCATGAAACCTGGCATGCTATCATGGAGCAACATCAACATGCCGTGGTAAATTTTTGTCCCATTTGGGGCAGGTTTGGGTATAAGCTTCTCACAAACCAGAGCTTCTCACAACAAGCGTGATGGGTTCGGTAGGGAACGTGCCACCTTTGGGGACGAAAGGATATCTGTTGCTTCTTACTACTTTCAAATTTTTTTGAGTGTCAATATAGAACAATAAGAGTGTTGTGTTCAATTTTGGAATTTTTCAGGGTTCGTTTGGACATTTTTATACATTAACTGGGTTTTTCAGGCATTTCATGTGCATAATTCAAATTTGAACTACATGCGTATTCACCTGTGCTTATAAACTGATTGAAAAATCAAATATGTGTCCTTGGGTGCACAGGTCCCATGCAAGAAATGGGAATGAATTTCAAACACCCTGCCACCGTCACTTGGCCGCAAACATTGAGATAGCTGGTTTTTAAATTCTAGTAAATCCAAAACTCGTATAAAATTCATGAAACTTGGCATCCTATCATGGAGAGGCATCACCATGCCGTGGTAAAGTTTTTGTCCGATTTGGGGCAGGTTTGGGTATAAGCTTCTCACAACAAGCGTGATGGTTTCGGTAGGGAACGTGCCACCTTTGGGGACGAAACATATCCGTTGCCTCTTATTGCTTTCAAATTTTTTCGAGTGTCAACATAGAACAACAAGAGTGTTGTGTTCAATTTTGGAATTTTTCGGGGTTCGTTTGGGCATTTTTATACATTAACTGGGTTTTCTAGGCATTTTATGTGCATAATTCAAATTTGAACTACATGAATATTCTCTAGTGCATATAAACTGGTTGAAAAATCAAATATGTGTCCTTGGGTGCATGCTAAGGTCCCATGCAAGAAATGGGTATGAATTTCAAACACCCTGCCACCGTCACTCGGGCGCAAACATTGAGATACTTGATTTTTAAATTCTAGTAAATCCAAAACTTGTCTGAAATTCATGAAACTTGGCGTGCTATCATGGAGCGGCATCAACATGCCGTTGTAAATTTTTTGTCCCATTTGGGGCAGGTTTGGGTATAAGCTTCTCACAACAAGCGTGATGGTTTCGATAGGGAACGAGCCAATTTTGAGGACGAAATGATATCCGTTGCCTCTTATTGCTTTCAAAATCTTTCGAGTGTCGACATAGAACAACAAGAGTGTTGTGTTCACTTTTGGATTTTTTTCGAGGTTCGTTTGGACATTTTTATACATTAACTAGGTTTTCCAGGCATTTTATGTGCATAATTCAAATTTGAACTACATGCACATTCTCCAGTGCATATAAACTGGTTGAAAAATCAAATATGTGTCCTTGGGTGCATGCTTAGGTCCCTTGCAAGAAATGGGAATGAATTTCAAACACCCTGCCGCCGTCGCTCGGACGCAAACATTGAGATACCTGGTTTTTCAATTCTAGTAAATCCAAAACTCGTCTGAAATTCATGAAACATGGCATGCTATCATGGAGAGGCATCAACATGCCGTGGTAAAATTTTTGTCCCATTTGGGGGCAGGTTTGGGTATAAGCTTCTCACAAACCAGAGATTCTCACAACAAGCGTGATGGTTTCGGTAGGGAGCGTGCCACCTTTGGGGATGAAACGATATCTGTTGCCTCTTATCGCTCTCAGTTTTTTCGAGTGTCAACATAGAACAACAAGAGTGTCGTGTTCAATTTTGGAATTTTTCAGGGTTCGTTTGGACATTAACTGGGGTTTCCAGGCATTTTATGTGCATAATTCAAATTTGAACTACATGCACATTCTCCAGTGCATATAAACTGGTTGAAAAATCAAATATGTGTCCTTGGGTGCATGCTTAGGTCCCAAGCAAGAAATGGGAATGAATTTTGAACACCCTGCCACCGTCACTCGTCCGCAAACATTGAGATACTTGGTTTTAAATTCTAGTAAATCCAAAACTCGTCTGAAATTCATGAAACTTGGCATGCTATCATGGAGTGGCATAAACATGCCATGGTAAATACCTTGTCCCATTTGGGGCAGGTTCGGGTATAAGCTTCTCACAAACTAGAGCTTCTCACAACAAGCGTGATGGTTTTGGTAGGGAACGTGGGGACAAAACGAAATCCGTTGCCTCTTATTGCTTTCAAATTTTTTGGAGTGTCAACATAGAACAACAAGAGTGTTGTGTTCAATTTTGGAATTTTTCGGGGTTCGTTTGGACGTTTTATACATTAACTGGGTTTTCCAGGCATTTTATGTGCGTAATTCAAATTAGAACTACATGCACATTCTCCAGTGCATATAAACTGGTTGAAAATTCAAATATGTGTCCTTGGGTGCGTGCTTAGGTCCCATGCAAGAAATGGGAATGAATTTCAAACAGCCTACCACCATCACTCGGCCACAAATATTCAGATACTTAGTTTTTAAATTCCAGTAAATCCAAAACTCGTCTGAAATTCAGGAAACTTGGCATGCTATCAAGGAGCGACATCAACATGTCGTGGTAAAATTTTTGTCCCATTTGGGGCAGGTTTGGGTATAAGCTTCTCACAAACCAGGGCTTCTCACAACAAGCGTGATGGTTTCTTTAGGGAACGTGCCACCATTGGAGACGAAACGATATTCGTTGCCTCTTATTGCTTTCAAAATTTTTCGAGTGTCAACATAGAACAACAAGAGTGTTGTGTTCAATTTTGGAATTTTTCAGGGTTTGTTTGGACATTTTTATACATTAACTGGGTTTTCCGGGCATTTTATGTGGATAATTCAAATTTGAACTACATGCACATTCTCCAGTGCATATAAATTGGTTGTAAAATCAAATATGTGTCCTTGGGTGCATGCTTAGGTCCCATACAAGAAATGGGAATGAATTTGAAACGCCCTGCCACCGTCACTCGGCCGCAAACATTGAGATACTTGGTTTTTAAATTCTAGTAAATCCAAAACTCGTCTGAAATTCATGAAAGTTGGCATGCTATCATGGAGCAGCATCAACATGCCGTGGTAAATTTTTTGTCCCATTTGGAGCAGGTTTGGGTATAAGCTTCTCACAAAAACCAGAGCTTCTCACAACAAGCGTGATGGTTTCGGTAGGGAACGTGCCACCTTTGGGGACGAAACGATATCCATTGACTCTTATTGTTTTCAAATTTTTCCGAGTGTCAACATAGAACCAACAAGAGTGTTGTGTTCAATTTTGGAATTTTTCGAGGTTCGTTTGTTCATTTTTATACATTAGCTGGGTTTTCCAGGCATTTTATGTGCATAATTGAAATTTGAACTACATGCATATTCTCCAGTGCGTATAAACTGGTTGAAAAATCAAATATGTGTCCTTGGGTGCATGCTTAGGTTCCATGTAAGAAATGGAAATTTCAAACACCCTGCCAACGCACTCGGCCGCAAACATCTAGATACTTGGTTTTAAAATTCTAGTAAATCCAAAACTCGTCTGAAATACATGAAACTTGGCATGCTATCATGGAGCGGCATCAACATGCCATGGTAAAAATTTTGTCCCATTTGCGCTGGTTTGGGTATAAGCTTCTCACAAACCAGAGCATCTCACAACAAGCGTGATGGTTTCGATAGGGAACGTGCCACCTTTGGGGACGAAACAATTTCCGTTGCCTCTTATTGCTTTCAAAAAATTTCAAGCGTCAACATAGAACAACAAGAGTATTGTGTTCAATTTTGGATTTCTTCGGGGTTCGTTTGGACATTTTTATACATTAACTTGGTTTTCCAGGCATTTCATGTGCATAATTCAAATTTGAACTACATGCAGATTCTCCAGTACATATAAACTGGTTAAAAAAATAAAATATGTGTCCTTGGGTGCATGCTTAGTTCCCATGCAAGAAATGGGAATGAATTTCAAACACCCTGCCACCGTAACTCGGCCGCAAACATTATGATACCTGGTTTTTAAATTCTAGTAAATCCAAAATTGCCTGAAATTCATGAAACTTGGCATGCTATCATGTAGAGGCATCAACAAGCCGTGGTAAAAATTTTGTCCCATTTGGGGCAGGTTTGGGTATAAGCTTCTCACAACAAGCGTGATGGTTTCGGTACGAAACGTGCCACCTTTGGGGACGAAACAATATTCGTTGCCTCTTATTGCTTTCAAGATTTTCCGAGTGTCAACATAGAACAACACGAGTGTTCTATTCAATTTTGGAATATTTCAAGGTTCGTTTGGACATTTTTATACATTAACAGGGTTTTCCAGGCATTTTATGTGCATAATTCAAATTTGAATTACATGCACATTCTCCAGTGCATATAAACTGGATGAAAAATCAAATATGTGTCCTTGGGTGCATGCTTAGGTCCCATGCAAGAAATGGGAATGAATTTCAAACACCCTACCACCATCACTCGGCCGCAAACATTGAGATACCTGGTTTTTAAATTCTAGTAAATCAAAAACTCGTCTGAAATTCATGAAACCTGGCATGCTATCATGGAGCGGCATCAACATGCCATGGTAAAATTTTTGTCCCATTTGGGGCAGGTTTGGGGATAAGCTTCTCACAACAAGCGTGATGGTTCCGATAGGGAATGAGCCACCTTTGTGGACGAAATGATATCCCTTGCCTCTTATTGCTTTCAAAATCTTTCGAGTGTCGACATAGAACAACAAGAGTGTTGTGTTCAGTTTTGGATTTTTTTGAGGTTCTTTTGGACATTTTTATACATTAACCGGGTTTTCCAGGCATTTTAAGTGCATAATTCAAATTTGAAATACATGCACATTCTCCAATGCATATAAACTAGTTGAAATCAAATATGTGTCTTTGGGTGCATGCTTAGGTCCCATGCAAGAAATGGGAATGAATTTCAAACACCCTGCCTCTGTCGCTCGGTCGCAAAAATTGAAATACCTGGTTTTTAAATTCTAGTAAATTCATAACTCGTCTGAAATTCATGAAAGTTGGCATGCTATCACGGAGATGCATCAACATGTCGTGGTAAAGTTTTGTCCCATTTGGGGCGGGTTTGGCTATAAGCTTCGAAACGATATCCGTTGCCTCTTATTGCTTTCAATTTTTTTTGACTGTCAACATAGAACAACAGGAGTGTTGTGTTCAATTTTGGAATTTTTCGAGGTTCGTTTGGGCATTTTTATATATTAACTGGGTTTTCCAGCCATTTTATGTGCATAATTCAAATTTGAACTACATGCACATTCTCAAGTGCATATAAATTGGTTGAAAAATCAAATATGTGTCGTTGGGTGCATGCTTAGGTCCCATGCAAGAAATGGTAATGAATTTCAAACACCCTGCCATCGTCACTCGGGCGCAAACATTGATATACTTGATTTTTAAATTCTAGTAAATCCAAATCTGGTCTAAAATTCATGAAACTTGGCATGCTATCATGGAGCAGCATCAACATGTTGTGGTAAAATTTTTGTCCTATTTGGGGCAGGTTTGGGTATAAGCTTCTCACAAACCAGAGATTCTCACAACAAGCGTGATGGTTTTTGTAGGGAACGTGCCACCATTGGGGACGAAACGATATCCGTTGCCTCTGATTGCTTTCAAAAATTTTACCACGACATGTTGATGCCGCTCCATGATAGCATTTGGGGCAGGTTTGGGTATAAGCTTCTCACAAACCAAAGCTCGTCACAAAAAGCAAGATTGTTTCGGTGGGGAATGTGCTACCTTTGGGGACGAAACGATATCCGTTGCCTCTTATTGCTTTCAAATTTTTTTCGAGTGTCAACATAGAACAACAAGAGTGTTGTGTTCAATTTTGGGATTTTTCGGGGTTCGTTTGGACATTTTTATATATTAACTGGGTTTTCCAGGCATTTTATGTGCATAATTCAAATTTGAACTACATGCACATTCTCCAGTGCATATAAACTGGTTGAAAAATCAAAGATGTGTCCTTGGGTGCATGATTAGGTCCCATGCAAGAAATGGGAATGAATTTGAAACGCCCTGCCACCGTCACTCGGCCACAAACATTGAGATACTTGGTTTTTAAATTCTAGTAAATCCAAAACTCGTTAGAAATTTATGAAATTTGGCATGCTATCATTGAGCGGCATCAACATGCCATGGTAAAAATTTTGTCCCATTTGTGGCAGGTTTGGGTATAAGCTTCTCACAAACCAGAGCTTCTCACAACAAGCGTGATGGTTTCGGTAGGGAACGTGCCACCTTTGGGGACGAAACGATATCTGTTGACTCTTATTGTTTTCAATTTTTTTCGAGTGTCAACATAGAACAACAGGTGTGTTGTGTTCAATTTTGGAATTTTTCGAGGTTCGTTTGGACATTTTTATACATTAACTGGGTTTTCTAGGCATTTTATGTGCATAATTCAAATTTGAACTACACGCACATTCTCCAGTGCATATAAACTGGTTGAAAAATGAAATATGTGTCCTTGGGTGCATGCTTAGGTCCCATGCAAGAAATGGGAATTAATTTGAAACACCCTGCCACCGTCACTCGGCCACAAACATTGAGATACTTTGTTTCTAAATTCTAGTAAATCCAAAACTCGTCTAAAATTCATGAAACCTAGCATGCTATCATGGAGCGGCATCAACATGTCATGGTAAATTTTTTGTCCCATTTGGGGCAGGTTTGGGTATAAGCTTCTCACAAACCAGAGCTTCTCACAACAAGCTTGATGGTTTCGGTAGGGGACGTGCCACCTTTGGGGACGAAATGATATCCGTTGCCTCTTATTGCTTTCAATTTTTTTGAGTGTCAACAGAGAACAACAAGAGTGTTGTGTTCAATTTTGGAATTTTTTGGGGTTCGTTTGGACATTTTTATACATTAACTAGGTTTTCCAGGCATTTTATGTGCATAATTCAAATTTGAACTACATGCACATTCTCAAGTGCATATAAACTGGTTGAAAAATCAAATATGTGTCCTTGGGTGCATGCTTAGGTCCCATACAAGAAATGGGAATGAATTTCAAACACCATGCCACCGTCATTCGGCCGCAAACATTGAGATACCTGGTTTTTAAATTCTAGTAAATCCAAAACTCGTCTGAAATTCATGAAACTTGGCATGCTATCATGTGGAGGCATCAACATGCCATGGTAAAAATTTTGTCCCATTTGGGGCAGGTTTGGGTATAAGCTTATCCCAAACCAGAGCTTCTCACAACAAGCGTGATGGTTTCGGTAGGGAATGTGCCACCTTTGGGGACGAAACGATATCCGTTGCCTATAATTGCTTTCAATTTTTTTCGAGTGTTGTGTTCCATTTTGGAATTTTTCGGGCTTCGTTTGGTCATTTTATACATTAACTGGGTTTTCCACGCATTTTATGTGCATAATTCAAATTTGAACAACATGCACATTCTCCAGTGCATCTAAACTGATTGAAAAATCAAATATGTGTCCTTGGGTGTATCCTTAGGTCCCATGCAAGAAATGGGAGTGAATTTTAAACACCCTGCCACCATCACTCGGCCACAAACATTGAGATACCTAGTTTTTAAATTCTAGTAAATCCAAAACTCATCTGAAATTCATGAAACTTGGCATGCTATCATGGATAGGCATCAGTCGTGGTAAAAATTTTGTCCCATTTGGGGCAAGTTTGGGTATAAGCTTCTCACAATAAGCGTGATGGATTCGGTAGGGAACGTGCCACCTGTGGGGACGAAACGATGTACGTTGCCTCTTATTGCTTTCAAAAATTTTCGAGTGTCAACATAGAACAACAAGAGTGTTGTGTTCAATTTTGGAATTTTTCGGGGTTCGTTTGGACATTTTTATACATTAACTGGGTTTTCCAGGGATTTTATGTGCATAATTCAAATTTGAACTACATGCACATTATCGAGTGCATATAAACTGGTTGAAATATCAAATATGTGTCATGGGTGCATGGTTAGGTCCCATGCAAGAAATGGGAATGAATTTCAAACACCCTACCACCGTCACTCGGCTGCAAACATTGAGATACCTGGTTTTTAAATTCTACTAAATCCAAAACTCGTCTGAAATTCATGAAACTTGGCATGCTATCATTGAGAGGCATCAACATGCCGTGGTAAATTTCTTTCCCATTTGGGGCAAATTTGGGTATAAGCTTCTCACAACAAGTCATGGTTTCAGTTTGGAACATGCCACCTTTGGCAACGGAACGATATCCGTTTCCTCTTATTCCGTTCAAAATTTTTTGAGTGTCAACATAGAACAACAAGAGTGTTGTGTTCAATTTTGGAATTTTCCGAGGTTCGTTTGGCCATTTTTATACATTAACTGGGTTTTCCAGGCATTTTATGTGCATAATTCAAATTTGAACTACATGCACATTCTCAGGTGCATATAAACTGGTTGAAAAATCAAATTTGTGTCATTGGGTGCATGCTCAGGTCCCAAGCAAAAAATGGGAATGAATTTCAAACACCCTGCCACCGTCACTCGGCCCCAAAATTGAGATACCTGCTTTTTAAATTCTAGTAAATCTAAAACTCGTCTAGAATTCATGAAACTTGGCATGCTATCATGGAGCGGCATCAACATGCCGTGGTAAAATTTTTGTCCCATTTGGGGCAGGTTTAGGTATAAGCTTCTGACAACAAGCGTCATGGTTTCGATAGGGAACGTGCCACCTTTGGGGACGAAACGATATCCGTTGCCTCTTATTGCTTTCAAAATTTCTCGAGTGTCAACATAGAACAACAAGAGTGTTGTGTTCAGTTTAGGAATATTTCGAGGTTTGTTTGGACGTTTTTATACATTAACTGGGTTTTCCAGGCATTTCATGTGCATAATTCAAATTTGAACTACATGCACATTCTCAAGTGCATATAAACTGGTTGAAAAATCAAATATGTGTCCTTGGGTGCATGCTTATGTCCCATGCAAGAAATGGGAATGAATTTCAAACACCCTGCCACCGTCACTCGGCCGCAAATATTAAGATACCTGGTTTTTAAATTCTAGTAAATCCAAAACTCTTATGAAATTCATGAAACTTGGAATGCTATCATGGATAGGCATCAACATGCCATGGTAAATTTTTTGTCCCATTTGGGGCAGGTTTGGGTACAAGCTTCTCACAACTAGCATGATGGTTTCAGTAGGGAACGTGCCACCTTTGGGGACGAAATGATATTTGTTGCCTCTTATTGCTTTCAAAATTTTTCGAGTGTCAACATAGAACAACAAGAGTGTTGTGTTCAATTTTGGAATTTTTCGAGGTTCGTTTGGACATTTTTATACATTAACTGGGTTTTCCAGGCATTTTATGTGCATAATTCAAATTTTAACTACATGCACATTCTCCAGTGCATATAAACTGGTTGAAAAATCAAATATGTGTCCTTGGGTGCATGCTTAGGTCCCATACAAGAAATGGGAATGAATTTCAATCACCATGCCACCGTCATTCGGCCGCAAACATTGAGATACCTGGTTTTTAAATTCTAGTAAATCCAAACCTTGTATGAAATTCATGAAACTTGGCATGCTATCACGGAGCGGCATCAACATGCCGTGGTAAAAACTTTGTCCCATTTGGGGCAGTTTTTGGTACAAGCTTCTCACAACAAGCGTGATGGTTTCGGTAGGGAACGTGCCACCTTTGGGGACGAAACGATATTTGTTGCCTCTTATTGCTTTCAAAATTTTCCTAGTGTCAACATAGAACAACAAGAGTGTTGTGTTCAATTTTGGAATTTTTTGGGGCTCGTTTGGACATCTTTATACATTAACTGGGTTTTCTAGGCATTTTATGTGCATAATTCAAATTTCAACTACATGCACATTCTCTAGTGCATATAAACTGGTTGAAAAATCAAATATGTGTCCATGGGTGCATGCTTAGGTCCCATGCAAGAAATGGGAATGAATTTCAAACACCCTGCCACTGTCACTCGGCCGCAAACATTGACATACCTGGTTTTTAAATTTTAGTAAATCGGAAACTCGTATGAAATTCATGAAACTTGGCATGCTTTTATTGATAGGCATCAACATGCCGTGGTAAATTTTTTGTCCCATTTGGGGCAGGTTTAGGTATAAGCTTCTCACAAAAAGCATGATGGTTTCGGTAGGGAACGTGCCACCTTTGGGGACGAAACAATATCCGCTGCCTCTTATTGCTTTCAATTTTTTTTGATTGTCAACATAGAACAACAAGAGTGTTGTGTTCAATTTTGGAATTTTTCGAGGTACGTTTGGACATTTTTATACATTAATAGGGTTTTCCAGGCATTTTATGTGCATAATTCAAATTTGAACTACATCCACATTCTCAAGTGCATATAAACTAGTTGAAAAATCAAATATGTGTCCTTGGGTGCATGCTTAGGTCCCAAGCAGAAAATGGGAATGAATTTCAAACACCCTGCCACTGTCACTCGGCCGCAAACATTGGGATACCTGGTTTTTAAATTCTAGTAAATCCAAAACACGTCTAAAATTCATGAATCTTGGCATGCTATGATGAAGCGGCATCAACATGTCGTGGTACAATTTTTGTCCCATTTGGGGCAGGTTTGGGTATAAGCTTCTCACAAACCAGAGCTTCTCACAACAAGCGTGATGGTTTCGGTAGGGAATGTGCCACCTTTGGGGCGAAACGATATCCGTTGCCTCTTATTGCTTTCAAACTTTCTCGAGTGTCAACATAGAACAACAAGCGTGTTGTGTTCAATTTTGGAATTTTTCAGGTTCGTTTGGACATTTTTATACATAAACTGGGTTTTCCAGGCATTTCATGTGCATAATTCAAATTTGAACTACATGCACATTCTCCAGTGCATATAAACTGGTTGAAAAATCAAATATGTGTCCTTGGGTGCATGCTTAGGTCCCATGCAAGAAATGGGAATGAATTTTAAACACCCTGCCACCGTCACTCGGCTGCAAACATTGAGATACCTGGTTTTTAAATTCTACTAAATCCAAAACTTGTCTGAAATTCATGAAACTTGGCATGCTATCATGGAGCGGCATCAACATGTCGTGGTAACTTTTTTGTCCCATTTGGGGCAGGTTTGGTTATAAGCTTATCACAACAAGCGTGATGGTTTCAGTATAAGCTTCTCACGAACCAAAGAGCTTCTCACAACAATCGTGATGGTTTTGGTAGGGAAGGTGCCACCTTTGGGGACGAAACGATATTCGTTGCCTCTTATTGCTTTCAAAAAATTTCGAGTGTCAACATAGAACAACAAGAGTGTTGTGTTCAATTTTGGAATTTTTTGAGGTTCGTTTGGACATTTTTATACATTAACTCGGTTTTCCAGGCATTTTATGTGCATAATTCAAATTTGAACTACATGCACATTCTCCAGTGCATATAAACTGGTTGAAAAATCAAATATGTGTCCTTTGGTGCATGCTTAGGTCCCATGGAAGAAACGGGAATGAATTTCAAACACCATGCCATAGTCACTCGGCCGCAAACATTGAGATACCTGCTTTTTAAATTCTAGTAAATCCACAACTCGTATGAAATTCATGAAACTTGGCATGCTATCAGGAGCGGCATTAACATGCCGTGGTAAAATTTTTGTCCCATTTGGGGCAGTTTTGGGTACAAGCGTGATGATTTCGGTAGGGAACGTGCCACCTTTGGGGACGAAATGACATTCGTTGCCTCTTATTGCTTTCAAAATTTTCCGAGTGTCAACATAGAACAACAAGAGTGTTGTGTTCAATTTTGGAATTTTTTGGGGCTCGTTTAGACATTTTTATACATTAACTGGGTTTTCTAGGCATCTTATGTGCATAATTCAAATTTCAACTACATGCACATTCTCTAGTGCATATAAACTGGTTGAAAAATCAAATATGTGTCCATGGGTGCATGCTTAGTTCCCATGCAAGAAATGGGAATGAATTTCAAACACCCTGCCACTGTCACTCGGCCACAAACATTGACATACCTGGTTTTTAAATTCTAGTAAATACGAAACTCGTATGAAATTCATGAAACTTGGCATGCTTTTATTGATAGGCATCAACATGCCGTGGTAAAAATTTTGTCCCATTTGGGGCAGGTTTAGGTATAAGCTTCTCACAAAAAGCGTGATGCTTTCGGTAGGGAACGTGCCACCTTTGGGGACGAAACAATATCCGTTGCCTCTTATTGCTTTCAAATTTTTTCGATTGTCAACGTAGAACAACAAGAATGTTGTGTTCAGTTTTGGAATTTTTCGAGGTACGTTTGGACATTTTTATACATTAATAGGGTTTTCCAGGCATTTTATGTGCATAATTCAAATTTGAATTACATGCACATTCTCAAGTGCATATAAACTGGTTGAAAAATCAAATATGTGTCCTTGGGTGCATGCTTAGGTCCCAAGCAGAAAATGGGAATGAATTTCAAACACCCTGCCGCAAACATTGAGATACCTGGTTTTTAAATTCTAGTAAATCCAAAACACGTCTAAAATTCATGAATCTTGGCATGCTATGATGGAGCGGCATCAACATGTCGTGGTACAATTTTGTCCCATTTGGGGCAGGTTTGGGTATAAGCTTCTCACAAACCAGAGCTTCTCACAACAAGCGTGATGGTTTTGGGTAGGGAATGTGCCACCTTTGGGGCGAAACGATATCCGTTGCCTCTTATTGCTTTCAACCTTTCTCGAGTGTCAACATAGAACAACGAGAGTGTTGTGTTCAATTTTGGAATTTTTCAGGTTCGTTTGGACATTTTTATACATTAACTGGGTTTTCCAGGCATTTCATGTGCATAATTCAAATTTGAACTACATGCACATTCTCCAGTGCAAATAAACTGGTTGAAAAATAAAATATGTGTCCTTGGGTGCATGCTTAGGTCCCATGCAAGAAATGGGAATGAATTTTAAACACCCTGCCACCGTCACTCGGCTGCAAACATTGAGATACCTGGTTTTTGAATTCTACTAAATCCAAAACTCATCTGAAATTCATGAAACTTGGCATGCTATCATGGAGCGGCATCAACATGCCGTGGTAACTTTTTTGTCCCATTTGGGGCAGGTTTGGTTATAAGCTTATCACAACAAGCGTGATGGGTTCAGTATAAGCTTCTCACGAACCAAAGAGCTTCTCACAACAATCGTGATGGTTTTGGTAGGGAACGTGCCACCTTTGGGGACGAAACGATATTCGTTGCCTCTTATTGGTTTCAAAATTTTTCGAGTGTCAACATAGAACAACAAGAATGTTGTGTTCAATTTTGGAATTTTTCGAGGTTCGTTTGGACATTTTTATACATTAACTGGGTTTTCGAGGCATTTTATGTGCATAATTCAAATTTGAACTACATGCACATTCTCCAGTGCATATAAACTGGTTGAAAAATCAAATATGTGTCCTTGGGTGCATGCTTAGGTCCCATGGAAGAAATCGGAATGAATTTCAAACACCATGCCACCGTCACTCGGCCGCAAACATTGATACCTAGTTTTTAAATTCTAGTAAATCCAAAACTCGTATGAAATTCATGAAACTTGGCATGCTATCATGGAGCGGCATCAACATGCCGTGGTAAAATTTTTGTCCCATTTGGGGCAGTTTTGGGTACAAGCTTCTCACAACAAGCGTGATGATTTCGGTAGGGAACGTGCCACCTTTGGGGACGAAACGATATTCATTGCCTCTTATTGCTTTCAAAATTTTCCGAGTGTCAACATAGAACAACAAGAGTGTTGTGTTCAATTTTGGAATTTTTCGAGGTTCGTTTGGACATTTTTATACATTAACTGGGTTTTCGAGGCATTTTATGTGCATAATTCAAATTTGAACTACATGCACATTCTCCAGTGCATATAAACTGGTTGAAAAATCAAATATGTGTCCTTGGGTGCATGCTTAGGTCCCATGGAAGAAATCGGAATGAATTTCAAACACCATGCCACCGTCACTCGGCCGCAAACATTGATACCTAGTTTTTAAATTCTAGTAAATCCAAAACTCGTATGAAATTCATGAAACTTGGCATGCTATCATGGAGCGGCATCAACATGCCGTGGTAAAATTTTTGTCCCATTTGGGGCAGTTTTGGGTACAAGCTTCTCACAACAAGCGTGATGATTTCGGTAGGGAACGTGCCACCTTTGGGGACGAAACGATATTCATTGCCTCTTATTGCTTTCAAAATTTTCCGAGTGTCAACATAGAACAACAAGAGTGTTGTGTTCAATTTTGGAATTTTTTGGGGTTCGTTTGGACATTTTTATACATTAACTGGGTTTTCTAGGCATTTTATGTGCATAATTCAAATTTCAACTACATGCACATTCTCTAGTGCATATAAACTGGTTGAAAAATCAAATATGTGTCCTTTGGTGCATGCTTAGGTCCCATGCAAGAAATGGGAATGAATTTCGAACACCCTCCCAGTGTCACTCGGCCACAAACATTGACATACCTGGTCTTTAAATTCTAGTAAATACGAAACTCGTATGAAATTCATGAAACTTGGCATGCTTTTATTGATAGGCACCAACATGCCGTGGAAATTTTTTTGCCCATTTGGGGCAGGTTTAGGTATAAGCTTCTCACAAAAGCGTGATGGTTTCGGTAGGGAACGTGCCACCTTTGGGGACGAAATAATATCCGTTGCCTCTTATTGCTTTCAAATTTTTTCGATTGTCAACATAGAACAACAAGAGTGTAGTGTTCAATTTTGGAATTTTTCGAGGTTCGTTTGGACATTTTTATACATTAACTGGTTTTCCAGGCATTTTATGTGCATAATTCAAATTTGAACTACATGCACATTCTCAAGTGCATGTAAACTGGTTAAAAAATCAAATATGTGTCCTTGGGTGCATGCTTAGGTCCCAAGCAGAAAATGGGAATGAATTTCAAACACCCTGCCACCGTCACTCGGCCGCAAACATTGAGATACCTGGTTTTTAAATTCTAGTAAATCCAAAACTCGTATGAAATTCATGAAACTTGGCATGCTATCATGGATAGGCATCAATATGCCGTGCTAAATTTTTTGTCCCATTTGGGGCAGGTTTGGGTACAAGCTTCTCACAACAAGCGTAATTGTTTCGGTAGGGAACGTGCCACCTTTTGGGACGAAACGATATTCGTTGCCTCTTATTGCTTTCAAAATTTTTCGAGTGTCAACATAGAACAACAAGAGTGTTGTGTTCAATTTTGGAATTTTTCGAGGTTCGTTTGGACATTTTTATACATAAACTGGGTTTTCCAGGCATTTTATGTGCATAATTCAAATTTGAACTACATGCACATTCTCCAGTGCATATAAACTGGTTGAAAAATTAAATATGTGTCCTTGGGTGCATGCTTAGGTCCCATGCAAGAAATCGGAATGAATTTCAAACACCATGCCACCGTCACTCGGCCGCAAACATTGATACCTGGTTTTTAAATTCTAGTAAATCCAAAACTCGTATGAAATTCATGAAACTTGGCATGCTACCATGGAGCGGCATCAACATGCCGTGGTAAAAATTTTGTCCCATTAGGGGCAGTTTTGGGTACAAGCTTGTCACAACAAGCGTGATGGTTTCGGTAGGGAACGTGCCACCTTTGGGGACGAAACGATATTCATTGCCTCTTATTGCTTTCAAAATTTTCCGAGTGTCAACATAGAACAACAAGAGTGTTGTGTTCAATTTTGGAATTTTTCGGGGTTCGTTTGGACATTTTTATACATTAACTGGGTTTTCTAGGCATTTTATGTGCATAATTCAAATTTCAACTACATGCACATTCTCTAGTGCATATAAACTGGTTGAAAAATCAAATATGTGTCCTTTGGTGCATTCTTAGGTCCCATGCAAAAAATGGGAATGAATTTCAAACACCCTGCCACCGTTACTCGGCCTCAAACATTGAGATACCTGGTTTTTAAATTCTAGTAAATCAACAACTCATTTGTAATTCATGAAACTTGGCATGCTATCATGGAGCGGCATCAACATGACGTGGTAAAATATTTGTCCCATTCGGGGCAGGTTTAGGTATAAGTTTCTCACAACAAGCGTGATGGTTTTGGTAGAGAACGTGCCACCTTTGGGGACGAAACGATATCCTTGCCTCTTATTGCTTTCAAACTTTCTCGAGTGTCAACATAGAACAACAAGAGTGTTGTGTTCAGTTTAGGAATATTTCAAGGTTTGTTTGGACATTTTTATACACTAACTGGGTTTTCCAGGCATTTCATGTGCATAATTCAAATTTGAACTACATGCACATTCTCAAGTGCATATAAACTGGTTGAAAAATCAAATATGTTTCCTTGGGTGCATGCTTAGGTCCCATGCAAGAAATGGGAATGAATTTCAAACACCCTGCCACCGTCACTCGGCCGCAAACATTGAGATACCTGGTTTTTAAATTCTAGTAAATCCAAAATTCGTATGAAATTCATGAAACTTGGCATGCTATCATGGATAGGCATCAACATGCCGTGGTAAATTTTTTGTCCCATTTGGGGCAGGTTTGGGTACAAGCTTCTCACAACAAACGCGATTGTTTTGGTAGGGAACGTGCCACCTTTGGGGACGAAATAATATCCGTTGCCTCTTATTGCTTTCAAATTTTTTCGATTGTCAACATAGAACAACAAGAGTGTAGTGTTCAATTTTGGAATTTTTCGAGGTTCGTTTGGACATTTTTATACATTAACTGGGTTTTCCAGGCATTTTATGTGCATAATTCAAATTTGAACTACATGCACATTCTCAAGTGCATGTAAACTGGTTAAAAAAAATCAAATATGGGTCCTTGGGTGCATGCTTAGGTCCCAAGCAAAAAATGGGAATGAATTTCAAACACCCTGCCACCGTCACTCGGCCGCAAACATTGAGATACATGGTTTGTAAATTCTAGTAAATCCAAAACTCGTCTGAAATTCATGAAACTTGGCATGCTATCATGGAGCGGCATCAACATGCCGTGGTAAATTTTTTGTCCCATTTGGGGCAGGTTTGGGTACAAGCTTCTCACAACAAGCATGATGGTTTCGGTAGGGAACGTGCCACCTTTGGGGACGAAACGATACTCGTTGCCTCTTATTGCTTTCAAAATTTTCTGACTGTCAACATAGAACAACAAGAGAGTTGTGCTCAAATTTGATATTTTTCGGGGTTCGTTTGGACATTTTTATACATTAAATGGGTTTTCTTGGCATTTTATGTGCATAATTCAAAATTCAACTAGATGCACATTCTCTAGTGCATATAAACTGGTTGAAAAATCAAATATGTGTCCTTGGGTCCATGCTTAGATCCCATGCAAGAAATGGGAATGAATTTCAAACACCTTGCCACTGTCACTCGGCCGCAAACATTGACATACCTGGTTTTTAAATTCTAGTAAATCCAAAACTCGTATGAAATTCATGAAAATTGGCATGCTATCATTGATAGGCATCAACATGTCATGGTAAAAAATCTGTCCCATTTGGGGCAGGTTTAGGTATAAGCTTCTCACAACAAGCGTGACGGTTTCGGTAGGGAACATGCCACCTTTGGGGACGAAACGATATCCATTGCCTCTTATTGCTATCAAATTTTTTCGAGTGTCAACATAGAACAACAAGAGTGTTGTGTTCAATTTTGGAATTTTTCGAGGTTCGTTTGGACATTTTTATACATTAACTGGGTTTTCCAGGTATTTTATGTGCATAATTCAAATTTGAACTACATGCATATTCTACAATGCATATAAATGGGTTGAAAAATCAAATATGTGTCCATGGGTGCATGCTTAGGTCCCATGCAAGAAATGGGAATGAATTTCAAACACCCTGCCACCGTCACTCGGCCGCCAACATTGAGATGCTTGGTTTTTAAATTCTAGTAAATCCAAAACTCGTCTGAAATTGATGAAATTTGGCATGCCATCACGGAGCGGCATCAACATGCCGTGGTAAAATTTTGTCCCATTTGGGGCAGGTTTGGGTCTAAGCTTCTCACAAACCAGAGCTTCTAACAACAAGTGTGATGGTTTCAGTAGGGAACGTGCCACCTTTGGGGATGAAATGATATCCGTAGCCTCTTATTGCTTTCAAATTTTTTCGAGTGTCAACATAGAACAACAAGAGTGATGTGTTCAATTTTGGAATTTTTCGGGGTTCGTTTGGACATTTTTATACATTAACTGGGTTTTCCAGGCATTTTAAGTGCATAATTCAAATTTGAACTATAGGCACATTCTCCAGTGCATATAAACTGGTTGAAAAATCAAATTTGTGTCCTTCGGTGCCTGCTTAGGTCCCATGCAAGAAATGGGAATGAATTTCAAACACCCTGCCACCGTCGCTCGGCCGCAAACATTGAGATACCTGGTTTTTAAATTCTAGTAAATCCAAAACTCGTCTGAAATTCATGAAACTTGGCATGCTATCATGGAGAGGCATCAGCATGCCGTGGTAAAGTTTTTGTCCCATTTGCGGCAGGTTTGGGTATAAGCTTCTCACAAACCAGAGCATCTCACAATAGGCGTGATGGTTACGGTAGGGAACGTGCCACCTCTGGGGACGAAACAATATCCGTTGCCTCTTATTGCTTTCAAAAAATTTCGAGTGTCAACATAGAACAACAAGAGTGTTGTGTTTAATTTTGGAATTTTTCGGGGTTCGTTTGGGCATTTTTATACATTAATTGGGTTTTCCAGGCATTTTATGTGCATAATTGAAATTTGAACTACATGCACATTCTTGAGTGTATATAAACTGGTTGAAAAATCAAATATGTGTCCTTGGGAGCATAATAAGGTCCCATGCAAGAAATGGGAATGAATTTTAAACACCCTGCCACCGTCACTCGGCCGCAAACATTGAGATACTTTGTTTTTAAATTCTAGTAAATCCTAAATTCGTCTGAAATTCATGAAACTTGGTATGCTATCATGGAGCGGCATCAACATGCTGTGGTAATAATCTTGTCCCATTTGGGGCAGGTTCGGGTATAAGCTTCTCACATACCTGAGAGCTTCTCACAACAATCGTGATGGTTTTGGTAGGGAACGTGCCACCTTTCGGGACGAAACAATATCCGTTGCCTCTTATTGCTTTCAAGTTTTTTCGAGTGTCAACATAGAACAACAAGAGTGTTGTGTTCAATTTTGGAATTTTTCGGGGTTCGTTTGGACATTTTTATACATTAACTGGGTTTTCCAGGCATTTTATGTGCATAATTCAAATTTGAACTACATGCACATTCTCCAGTGCATATAAACTGGTTGAAAAATCAAATATTTGTCCTTGGGTGCATGCTTAGGTCCCATGCAAGAAATGGGAATGAATTTCAAACACCCTGCCACCGTCAGTCAGCCGCAAACATTGAGATACTTGATTTTTAAATTCTAGTAAATCCAAAACTCGTCTGAAATTCAGGAAACTTGGCATGCTATCATGGAGCAGCATCAACATGCGGTGGCAAAAATTTCGTCCAATTTGGGGAAGGTTTGGGTATAAGCCTCTCACAAACCAGAGATTCTCACAACAAGGGTGATGGTTTCAGTAGGGAACGTGCCACCTTTGGGGACGAAACGATATCTGTTTCCTCTTATTGCTTTCAATTTTTTTCGAGTGGCAACATAGAACAACAAGAGTGTTGAGTTCAATTTTGGAATTTTTCGGGGTTCGTTTGCGCATTTTTATACATTAACTGGGTTTTCCAGGCATTTTATGTGCATAATTCAAATTTGAACTACAGGCACATTCTCCAGTGCATATAAACTGGTTGAAAAATCAAATATGTGTCCTTGGGTGCATGCTTAGGTCCCATACAAGAAATGGGAATAATTTTAAACACCCTGCCACCGTCACTCGGCCGCAAACATTGAGATACTTGGTTTTTAAATTCTAGAAAATCCAAAACTCGTTTGAAATTCATGAAACTTGGCATGCTATCAAGCAGCAGCATCAACATGTCGTGGTAAAAATCTTGTCCCATTTGGGGCAGGTTTGGGTATAAGCTTCTCACAAAATAGAGAGCTTCTCACAACAATCGTGATGGTTTTGGTAGGGAATGTGCCACCTTTGGGGACGAAACGATATCCGTTGCCTCTTATTGCTTTCAAATTATTTCGAGTGTCAACATAGAACAACAAGAGTGTTGTGTTCAGTTTTGGAATTTTTCAGGGTTCGTTTGGACATTTTTATACATTAACTGGGTTTTCCAGTCATTTTATGTGCATAATTCAAATTTGAACTACATGCACATTCTCTAGTGCATATAGACTGGTTGAAAAATCAAATATGTATCCTTGGGTGCATGCTTAGGTCCCATGCAAGAAATGGGAATGAATTTCAAACATCCTGCCACCGTCGCTCGGCCGCAAACATTGAGATACCTGGTTTTTAAATTCTAGTAAATCCAAAACTCGTCTGAAATTCATGAAACTTGGCATGCTATCATGTGGCGGCATCAACATGCCGTGGTAAATTTTTTGTCCCATTTGGGGCAGGTTTGGGTATAAGCTTCTCACAACAAGTGTGATGGTTTCAGTAGGGAACGTGCCACCTTTGGGGACGGAACGATATCCGTTGCCTCTTATTGCTTTCAATTTTGGAATTTTTCAAGGTTCGTTTGCACATTTTTATACATTAACTGGGTTTTCCAGCCATTTTATGTGCATAATTCATATTTCAACTACATGCACATTCTCTAGTGCATATAAACTGGTTGAAAAACTCAAATATGTGTCCTTGGGTGCATGCTTAGGTCCCATGCAAGAAATGGGAATGAATTTCAAACACCCTACCACCATCACTCGGGCGCAAACATTGAGATACTTGATTTTTAAATTGTACTAAATCCAAAACTCGTCTGAAATTCATGAAACTTGGCATGCTATCATGTGGCGGCATCAACATGCAGTGGTAAATTTTTTGTCCCATTTGGGCCAGGTTTGGGTATAACTTGTCACAAACCAGAGATTCTCACAAGAAGTATGATGGTTTCGGTAGGGAACATGCCACCTCTGGGGCGAAACGGTATCCGTTGCCTCTTATTGCTTTCAAATTTTCTCGACTTTCAACATAGAACAACAAGAGTGTTGTGTTCAATTTTGGAATTTTTCGGGGTTCGTTTGGGCATTTTTATACATTAACTGGGTTTTCTAGGCATTTTATGTGCATAATTAAAATTTGAAC
This sequence comes from Triticum dicoccoides, assembly GCF_002162155.2. Taxonomy (NCBI): domain Eukaryota; kingdom Viridiplantae; phylum Streptophyta; class Magnoliopsida; order Poales; family Poaceae; genus Triticum; species Triticum dicoccoides. The sequence continues at coordinate 358,847,527 of NC_041392.1, forward strand.
TACATGAATATTCTCTAGTGCATATAAACTGGTTGAAAAATCAAATATGTGTCCTTGGGTGCATGCTTAGGTCCCATGCAAGAAATGGGAATGAATTTCAAACACCCTGTCGCCGTCACTCGGACGCAAACATTGAGATACCTGGTTTTAAATTCTAGTAAATCCAAAATTCGTCTGAAATTCATGAAACATGGCATGCTATCAAGCAGCGGCATCAACATGTCATGGTAAAAGTCTTGTCCCATTTGGGGCAGGTTTGGGTATAAGCTTCTCACGCAGAGAGCTTCTCACAACAATCGTGATGGTTTTGGTAGGGAATGTGCCACCTTTGGGGACAAAACAATATCCGTTGCCTCTTATTGCTTTCAAATTCTTTCGAGTGTCAACATAGAACAACAAGAGTGTTGTGTTCAATTTTGGAATTTTTCAGGGTTCGTTTGGACATTTTTATACATTAACTGGGTTTTTCAGTCATTTTATGTGCATAATTCAAATTTGAACTACATGCACATTCTCCAGTGCATATAGACTGGTTGAAAAATCAAATATGTGTCCTTGGGTGCATGCTTAGGTCCCATGCAAGAAATGGGAATGAATTTCAAACATCCTGCCACCGTCGCTCGGCCGCAAACATTGAGATACCTGGTTTTTAAATTCTAGTAAATCCAAAACTCGTCTGAAATTCATGAAACTTGGCATGCTATCATGTGGCGGCATCAACATGCCCTGATAAATTTTTTGTCCCATTTGGGGCAGGTTTGGGTATAAGCTTCTCACAACAAGTGTGATGGTTTCAGTAGGGAACGTGCCACCTTTGGGGACGGAACGATATCCGTTGCCTCTTATTGCTTTCAATTTTGGAATTTTTTAAGGTTCGTTTGGACATTTTTATACATTAACTGGGTTTTCCAGCCATTTTATGTGCATAATTCATATTTCAACTACATGCACATTCTCTAGTGCATATAAACTGGTTGAAAAAATCAAATATGTGTCCTTGGGTGCATGCTTAGGTCCCATGCAAGAAATGGGAATGAATTTCAAACACCCTACCACCGTCACTCGGGCGCAAACATTGAGATACTTGATTTTTAAATTCTAGTAAATCCAAAACTCGTCTAAAATTCATGAAACTTGGCATGCTATCATGTGGCGGCATCAGCATGCCGTGGTAAATTTTTTGTCCCATTTGGGGCAGGTTTGGGTATAACTTCTCACAAACCAGAGATTCTCACAAGAAGTATGATGGTTTCGGTAGGGAACGTGCCACCTCTGGGGCGAAACGATATCCGTTGCCTCTTATTGCTTTCAAATTTGCTCGACTTTCAACATAGAACAACAAGAGTGTTGTGTTCAATTTTGGAATTTTTCGGGGTTCGTTTGGGCATTTTTATACATTAACTGGGTTTTCCAGGCATTTTATGTGCATAATTCAAATTTGAACTACATGCACATTCTCCAGTGCATATAAATTGGTTGAAAAATCAAATATGTTTCCTTGGGTGGATGCTTAGGTCCCATGCAAGAAATGGCAATGAATTTCAAACACCCTACCACCGTCACTCGGCCGCAAATTTTGAGGTACCTGGTTTTTAAATTCTAATAAATCAAAAACTCGTCTAAAATTCATGAAACTTGGCATGCTATCATGGAGAGGCATCAACATGCCGTGGTAAAATTTTTGTCCCATTTGGGGCAGGTTTGGGTATAAGCTTCTCACAAACTAGAGCTTCTCTCAACAAGCGTCATGGTTTTGGTAGGGAGCGTGCCACCTTTGGGGACGAAACGATATCTGTTGCCTCTTATTGCTTTAAAAATTTTCCGAGCGTCAACATAGAACAACTAGAGTGTTGTGTTCAATTTTGGATTTTTTCGGGGTTTGTTTGGATATTTTTATACATTAACTTGGTTTTCCAGGCATTTTATGTGCATAATTCAAATTTGAACTACATGCACATTCTCCAGTGCATATAAACTGGTTGAAAAATCAAATATGTGTCCTTGGGAGCATGCTTAGGTCCCATGCAAGAAATGGGAATGAATTTCAAACACCCTGCCACCGTCACTCGGCCGCAAACATTGGGATACCTGGTTTTTAAATTCTAGTATATCCGAAACTCGTATGAAATTCATGAAAATTGGCATGCTATCATCGATAGGCATCAACATGCCGTGTTAAAAAATTTGTCCCATTTGGGGCAGGTTTAGGTATAAGCTTCTCACAACAAGCGTGATGGTTTCGGTAGGGAACGTGCCACCTTTGGGGACGAAACGATATCCATTGCCTCTTATTGCTTTCAAAATTTTTCGAGTGTCAACATAGAACAACAAGAGTGTTGTGTTCAATTTTGGAATTTTTCGAGGTTCATTTGGACATTTTTATACATTAACTGGGTTTTCCAAGTATTTTATGTGCATAATTCAAATTTGAACTACATGCACATTCTCCATTGCATATAAACGGGTTGAAAAATCAAATATGTGTCCTTGGGTGCATGCTTAGGTCCCATGCAGGAAATGGGAATGAATTTCAAACACCCTGCCACCGTCACTCGGCCGCAAACATTGAGATGCTTGGTTTTTAAATTCTAGTAAATCCAAAACTCGTCTGAAAAGTCATGAAATTTGGCATGCTATCATGGAGCGGCATCAACATGTCGTGGTAAAAAATTTGTCCCGTTTGGGGCAGGTTTGGGTATAAGCTTCTCACAAACCAGAGCTTCTAACAACAAGTGTGATGGTTTCAGTAGGGAACGTGCCACCTTTGGGGATGAAATGATATCCGTAGCCTCTTATTGCTTTCAAATTTTTTCGAGTGTCAACATAGAACAACAAGAGTGTTGTGTTCAATTTTGGAATTTTTGGGGTTCGTTTGGACATTTTTATACATTAACTGGGTTTTCCAGGCATTTTAAGTGCATAATTCAAATTTGAACTACATGCACATTCTCCAGTGCATATAAATTGGTTGAAAAATCAAATATGTTTCCTTGGGTGCATGCTTAGGTCTCATGCAAGAAATGGCAATGAGTTTCAAACACCCTGCCACCGTCACTTGGCCGCAAATTTCGAGGTACCTGGTTTTTAAATTCTAATAAATCAAAAACTCATCTAAATTTCATGAAACTTGGCATGCTACCATGGAGAGGCATCAACATGCCGTGGTAAAAATTTTGTCCCATTTGGCGCAGGTTTGGGTATAAGCTTCTCACAAACTAGAGCTTCTCTCAACAAGCGTCATGGTTTCGGCAGGGAACGTGCCACCTTTGGGGACGAAACGATATCTGTTGCCTCTTATTGCTTTCAAAATTTTCCGAGCGTCAACATAGAACAACTAGAGTGTTGTGTTCAATTTTGGATTTTTTTCGTGGTTCGTTTGGACATTTTTATACATTAACTTGGTTTTCCAGGCATTTTATGTGCATAATTCAAATTTGAACTACATGCACATTCTCTAGTGCATATAAACTGGTTGAAAAACTCAAATATGTGTCCTTGGGTGCATGCTTAGGTCCCATGCAAGAAATGGGAATGAATTTCAAACACCCTGCCACCGTCACTCGGCCGCAAACATTGAGATACGTGGTTTTTAAATTCTAGTAAATCCGAAACTCGTATGAAATTCATGAAAATTGGCATGCTATCATTGATAGGCATCAACATGCCGTGGTAAAAAATTTGTCCCATTTGGGGCAGGTTTAGGTATAAGCTTCTCACAACAAGCGTGATGGTTTCGGAAGGGAACGTGCCACCTTTGGGGACGAAACGATATCCATTGCCTCTTATTGCTTTCAAATTTTATCGAGTGTCAACATAGAACAACAAGAGTGTTGTGTTCAATTTTGGAATTTTTCGAGGTTCGTTTGGACATTTTAATACATTAACTGGGTTTTCCAGGTATTTTATGTGCATAATTCAAATTTGAACTACATGCACATTCTCCAGTGCATATAAACGGGTTGAAAAATCAAATATGTGTCCTTGGGTGCATGCTTAGGTCCCATGCAGGAAATGGGAATGAATTTCAAACACCCTGCCACCATCACTCGGCCGCAAACATTGAGATGCTTGGTTTTTAAATTCTAGTAAATCCAAAACTCGTCTGAAATTCATGAAATTTGGCATGCTATCATGGAGCAGCATCAACATGTTGTGGTAAAATTTTTGTCCTATTTGGGGCAGGTTTGGGTATAAGCTTCTCACAAACCAGAGCTTCTAACAACAAGTGTGATGGTTTCAGTAGGGAACGTGCCACCTTTGGGGATGAAATGATATCCGTAGCCTCTTATTGCTTTCAAATTTTTTCAAGTGTCAACATAGAACAACAAGAGTGTTGTGTTCAATGTTGGCATTTTTCGATGTTCGTTTGGACATTTTAATCCATTAACTAGGCTTTCCAGCCATTTTATGTGCATAATTCAAATTTGAACTACATGCACATTCTCCAGTGCAAATAAACTGGTTGAAAAATCAAATATGTGTCCTCGGGTGCATGCTTAGGTCCCATGCAAGAAATGGGAATGAATTTCAAACACCCTACCACTGTCACTCTGGCGCAAACATTGAGATACTTGATTTTTAAATTCTACTAAATCCAAAACTTGTCTAAAATTCCTGAAACTTGGCATGCTATCATGGAGCGGCATCAACCTGACGTGGTAAATTTTTTGTCCCATTTGGGGCAGGTTTGGGTATAAGCTTCTCACAAACCAGAGCATCTCACAACAGGCGTGATGGTTTCGGTAGGGAACGTGCCACCTTTGGGGACGAAACGATATCGTTGCCTCTTATTGCATTCAAATTTTCTCGACTGTCAACATAGAACAACAAGAGTGTTGTGTTCAATTTTGGTATTTTTCGGGGTTCGTTTGGACATTTTTATACATCAACTGGGTTTTCTAGGAATTTTTTGTGCATAGTTCAAATTTGAACTAAATGCACATTCTCCAGTGCATATAGACTGGTTGAAAAATCAAATATGTATCCTTGGGTGCATGCTTAGGTCCCATGCAAGAAATGGGAATGAATTTCAAACATCCCGCCACCGTCGCTCGGCCGCAAACATTGAGATACCTGGTTTTTAGATTCTAGTAAATCCAAAACTCGTCTGAAATTCATGAAACTTGGCATGCTATCATGTGGAGGCATCAACATGCCGTGGTAAAATTTTTGTCCCATTTGGGGCAGGTTTGGGTATAAGCTTCTCACAAACCAGAGCTTCTAACAACAAGCGTGATGGTTTCGGTAGGGAACGTGCCACCTTTAGGGATGAAATGATATCCGTTGCCTCTTATTGCTTTAAAAAATTTCGAGTGTCAACATAGAGCAACAAGAGTGTTGTGTTCAATTTTGGAATTTCTTGGGGTTCGTTTAGACATTTTTATACATTAACTGGGTTTTCCAGGTATTTTATGCTCATAATTCAAATTTGAACTACATGCGCATTCTCAAGCGCATATAAACTGGTTGAAAAATCAAATATGTGTCCTTGGTTGCATGCTTAGGTCCCATGCAAGAAATGGGATTGAATTTCAAACACCCTGCCACCGTCACTCGGTCATAAACATTGAGATACTTGGTTTTTAAATTCTAGTAAATCCAAAACTCGTCTGAAATTCATGTAACTTGGCATGCTATCATGGAGCGGCATCAACATGACGTGGTAATTTTTTTCCCATTTAGGGAAGGTTTGGGTTTAAGCTTCTCACAAACGAGAGCTTCTCACAACAAGCGTTATGGTTTCGGTAGGGAACGTGCCACCTTTGGGGACGAAACGATATCCGTTGCCTCTTATTGCTTTCAAAATTTTTCGAGCGTCAACATAGAACAACAAGAGTCTTGTGTTCAATTTTGGAATTTTTCGGGGTTCATTTAGAAATTTTATACATTAAGTGGGTTTTCCATGTATTTTATGCTCATAATTCAAATTTGAACTACATGCACATTCTCCGGTGCATATAAACTGGTTGGAAAATCAAATATGTGTCCTTGGGTGTATGCTTAGGTCCCATGCAAGAAATTGGAATGAATTTGAAACACCCTGGCACCGTCACTCGGCCGCAAACATTGAGATACTTGGTTTTTAAATTCGAGTAAATCCAAAACTCGTTCGAAATTCATGAAACTTGGCATGCTATCATGGACTGGCATCAACATGCCCTGGTAAATTTTTTGTCCCATTTGGTGCATGTTTGGGTATAAGCTTCTCACAAACCAGAGCTTCTCACGACAAGCATGATGGATTTGGCAGGGAACGTACCACCTTTGGGGACGAAACAATATCCGTTGCCTCTTATTGCTTTCAAAAAATTTCGAGTGTCAACATAGAACAAGAAGAGTGTTGTGTTCAATTTTGGAATTTTTCGGGGTTCGTTGGGACATTTTTATACATTAACTGGGTTTCCAGGCATTTTATGGACATAATTAAAATTTGAACTACATGCACATTCTCGAGTGCATATAAACTGGTTGAAAAATCAAATATGTTTCCTTGGGTGCATGCTTAGGTCCCATACAAGAAACGGCAATGAATTTCAAACACCCTGCCACCGTCACTCGGTCGCAAATATTGAGGTACCTGGTTTTTGAATTCTAATAAATCAAAAACTCGTCTAAAATTCATGAAACTTGGCATGCTATCATGGAGAGGCATCAACATGCCGTGGTAAAAATTTTGTCCCATTTGGGGCAGGTTTGGATATAAGCTTCTCACAAACTAGAGCTTCTCTCAACAAGCGTCATGGTTACGGTAGGGAACGTACCACCTTCGGGGACGAAACGATATTTGTTGCCTCTTATTGCTTTCAAAATTTTCCGAGGGTCAACATAGAACAACTAGAGTGTTGTGTTCAATTTTGGATTTTTTTTTCAGGGTTCGTTTGGACATTTTTATACATTAACTTGGTTTTCCAGGCATTTTATGTGCATAATTCAAATTTGAACTACATGCACATTCTCCAGTGCATATAAACTGGTTGAAAAATCAAATATGTGTCCTTGGGTGCATGCTTAGGTCCCATGCAAGAAATGGGAATGAATTTCAAACACCCTGCCACCATCACTCGGCCACAAACATTGAGATACCTGGTTTTTAAATTCTAGTAAATCCGAAACTCGTATGAAATTCATGAAAATTGGCATGCTATCATTGATAGGCATCAACATGTCGTGGTAAAAAATTTGTCCCATTTGGGGCAGGTTTAGGTATAAGCTTCTCACAACAAGCGTGATGGTTTCGGTAGGGAACGTGCCACCTTTGGGGACGAAACGACATGCGTTGCCTCTTATTGGTTTCAAATTTTTTCGAGTGCCAACATAGAACAACGAGAGTGCTGTGTTCAATTTTGGAATTTTTTGAGGTTCGTTTGGACATTTTTATACATTAACTGGGTTTTCCAGGCATTTTATGTTCATAATTCAAATTTGAACTACATGCACATTCTCCAGTGCATATAAACGGGTTGAAAAATCAAATATGTGTCCTTGGGTGCATGCTTAGGTCCCATGCAAGAAATGGGAATGAATTTCAAACACCCTGCCACCGTCACTCGGCCGCAAACATTGAGATGCTTGGTTTTTAAATTCTAGTAAATCCAAAACTCGTCTGAAATTCATGAAATTTGGCATGCTATCATGGAGCGGCATCAACATGCCGTGGTAAAATTTTTGCCCCGTTTGGGGCAGGTTTGGGTATAAGCTTCTCACAAACCAGAGGTTCTCACAACAAGCGTGATGGTTTCGGTAGGGAAGGTGCCACCTCTGGGGATGTAACGATATCCATTGCCTCTCATTGCTTTCAAAAAATTTCGAGTATCAACATAGAACAACAAGAGTGTTGTGTTCAATTTTGGTATTTTTCGGGGTTCGTTTGGACATTTTTATACAATAACTTGGTTTTCCAGGCATTTTATGTGCATAATTCAAATTTGAACTACACGCACATTCTCTAGTGCATATAAACTAGTTGAAAAATCAAATATGTGTCCTTGGGGGCATGCTTAGGTCCCATGCAAGAAATGAGAATGAATTTCAAACACCCTGCCACCGTCACTCCGCCGCAAACATTGAGGTACCTGGTTTTTAAATTCTAGTAAATCCAAAACTCGTCTGAAATTCATGAAACTTGGCATGGTATCATGGAGCGGCATCAACATGCTGTGGTATAATTTTTGTCCCATTTTGGACAGGTTTGGGTATAAGCTTTTCACAAACCAGAGCTTCTCACAACAAGGGTTATGGTTTCGGTAGGGAACGTGCCATCTTTGGGAACGAAACGATATCCGTTGCCTCTTATTGGTTTGAATTTTTTTTCGAGTGTCAACATAGAACAACAAGAGTGTTGTGTTCAATTTTGGAATTTTTTGGGGTTCGTTTAGACATTTTTATACATTAACTGGGTTTTCCAGGTATTTTATACACATAATTCAAATTTGAACTACATGCACATTCTCTAGTGCATATAAACTGGTTGAAAAATCAAATATGTGTCCTTGGTTGCATGCTTAGGTCCCATGCAAGAAATGGGAATGAATTTCAAACACCTTGCCACCGTCACTTGGCCGCAAACATTGTGATACCTGGCTTTTAAATTCTAGTAAATCCAAAACTTGTCTGAAATTCATGAAACTTGGCATGCTATCATGGAGAGGCATCAACATGTCGTGGTAAAATTGTTGTCCCATTTGGGGCAGGTTTGGGTATAAGCTTCTCACAAACCAGAGCTTCTCTCAACAAGCGTGATGGTTTCGGTAGGGAACGTGCCACCTTTGGGGATGAAACGATATCCGTTGCCTCTTATTGCTTTCAAAGAATTTCGAGCGTCAAAATAGAACAACAAGAGTGTTGTGTTGAATTTTGGATTTTTTTTTCGGGGTTCGTTTTGGCATTTTTATACATTAACCTGGTTTTCCATGCATTTTATGTGCGTAATTCAAATTTGAACTACATGCACATCCTCCAGTGCATATAAATTGGTTGAGAAATTAAATATGAGTCCTTGGGTTCTTGCTTAGGTCCCATGCAAGAAATGGAAATGAATTTGAAACACACTTCCACCGTCACTCGGTCGCAAACATTGAGATACCCGATTTTTAAATTCTAGTAAATCCAAAACTCGTCTGAAATTCATGAAACTTGCCATTCTATCATGGAGAGGCATCAAGCGTGATGGTTTTGGTAGGGAACGTGCCACCTTTGGGGACGAAACGATATCCGTTGCCTCTTATTGCTTTCAAATTTTTTCGGGTGTCAACATAGAACAACAAGAGTGGTGTGTCCAATTTTGGAATTTTTCGAGGTTCGTTTGGACATTTTTATACATTAACTGGGTTTTCCAGGCATTTTATGTGCATAATTCAAATTTGAACTACATGCACATTCTCCAGTGCATACAAACTGGTTGAAAAATCAAATATGTGTCCTTGGGTGCATGCTTAGGTCCCATGCAAGAAATGGCAATGAATTTCAAACACACTGCCACCGTCACTCGGCCGCAAATTTTGAGGTACCCAGTTTTTAAATTCTAATAAATCAAAAACTCGTCTAAAATTCATGAAACTTGGCATGCTATCATGGAGAGGCATCAACATGCCGTGGTAAAATTTTTGTCCCATTTGGGGCAGGTTTGGGTATAAGCTTCTCACAAACTAGAGCTTCTCTCAACAAGCGTCATGGTTTCGGTAGGGAACGTGCCACCTTTGGGGACGAAACGATATCTGTTGCCTCTTATTGCTTTCAAAATTTTCTGAGCGTCAACATGGAACAACTAGAGTGTTGTGTTCAATTTTGGATTTTTTCAGGGTTCGTTTGGACATTTTTATACATTAACTTGGTTTTCCAGGCATTTTATGTGCATAATTCAAATTTGAACTACATGCACATTCTCCAGTGCATATAAACTGGTTGAAAAATCAAATATGTGTCCATGGGTGCATGCTTAGGTCCCATGCAAGAAATGGGAATGAATTTCAAACACCCTGCCACCATCACTCGGCCACAAAAATTGAGATACCTGGTTTTTAAATTCTAGTAAATCCGAAACTCGTATGAAATTCATGAAAATTGGCATGCTATCATTGATAGGCATCAACATGTCGTGGTAAAAAATTTGTCCCATTTGGGGCAGGTTTAGGTATAAGCTTCTCACAACAAGCGTGATGGTTTCGGTAGGGAACGTGCCACCTTTGGGGACGAAACGACATGCGTTGCCTCTTATTGCTTTCAAATTTTTTCGAGTGTCAACATAGAACAACGAGAGTGTTGTGTTCAATTTTGGAATTTTTTGAGGTTCGTTTGGACATTTTTATACATTAACTGGGTTTTCTAGGCATTTTATGTTCATAATTCAAATTTGAACTACATGCACATTCTCCAGTGCATATAAACGGGTTGAAAAATCAAATATGTGTCCTTGGGTGCATGCTTAGGTCCCAAGCAAGAAATGGGAATGAATTTCAAACACCCTGCCACCGTCACTCGGCCGCAAACATTGAAATGCTTGGTTTTTAAATTCTAGTAAATCCAAAACTCGTCTGAAATTCATGAAATTTGGCATGCTATCATGGAGCGGCATCAACATGCCGTGGTAAAATTTTTGCCCCGTTTGGGGCAGGTTTGGGTATAAGCTTCTCACAAACCAGAGGTTCTCACAACAAGCGTGATATTTTCGGTAGGGAAGGTGCCACCTCTGGGGATGTAACGATATCCATTGCCTCTCATTGCTTTCAAAAAATTTCGAGTATCAACATAGAACAACAAGAGTGTTGTGTTCAATTTTGGAATTTTTCGGGGTTCGTTTGGACATTTTTATACAATAACTTGGTTTTCCAGGCATTTTATGTGCATAATTCAAATTTGAACTACATGCACATTCTCCAGTGCATATAAACTAGTTGAAAAATTAAATATGTGTCCTTGGCGGCATGCTTAGGTCCCATGCAAGAAATGAGAATGAATTTCAAACACCCTGCCACCGTCACTCCGCCGCAAACATTGAGGTACCTGGTTTTTAAATTCTAGTAAATCCAAAACTCATCTGAAATTCATGAAACTTGGCATGCTATCATGGAGCGGCATCAACATGCTGTGGTATAATTTTTGTCCCATTTTGGACAGGTTTGGGTATAAGCTTTTCACAAACCAGAGCTTCTCACAACAAGGGTTATGGTTTTGGTAGGGAACGTGCCATCTTTGGGAACGAAACGATATCCGTTGCCTCTTATTGGTTTGAATTTTTTTTCAAGTGTCAACATAGAACAACAAGAGTGTTGTGTTCAATTTTGGAATTTTTTGGGGTTCGTTTAGACATTTTTATACATTAACTGGGTTTTCCAGGTATTTTATGCACATAATTCAAATTTGAACTACATGCACATTCTCCAGTGCATATAAACTGGTTGAAAAATCAAATATGTGTCCTTGGTTGCATGCTTAGGTCCCATGCAAGAAATGGGAATGAATTTCAAACACCTTGCCAACGTCACTTGGCCGCAAACATTGTGATACCTGGCTTCTAAATTCTAGTAAATCCAAAACTTGTCTGAAATTCATGAAACTTGGCATGCTATCATGGAGAGGCATCAACATGTCGTGGTAAAATTGTTGTCCCATTTGGGGCAGGTTTGGGTATAAGCTTCTCACAAACCAGAGCTTCTCTCAACAAGCGTGATGGTTTCGGTAGGGAACGTGCCACCTTTGGGGATGAAACGATATCCGTTGCCTCTTATTGCTTTCAAAGAATTTCGAGCGTCAAAATAGAACAACAAGAGTGTTGTGTTCAATTTTGGATTTTTTTCGGGGTTCGTTTCGGCATGTTTATACATTAACCTGGTTTTCCATGCATTTTATGTGCGTAATTCAAATTTGAACTACATCCACATCCTCCAGTGCATATAAACTGGTTGAAAAATCAAATATGAGTCCTTGGGTTCTTGCTTAGGTCCCATGCAAGAAATGGAAATGAATTTGAAACACACTTCCACCGTCACTCGGTCGCAAACATTGACATACCTGATTTTTAAATTCTAGTAAATCCAAAACTCGTCTGAAATTCATGAAACTTGCCATTCTATCATGGAGAGGCATCAAGCGTGATGGTTTTGGTAGGGAACGTGCCACCTTTGGGGATGAAACGATATCCGTTGCCTCTTATTGCTTTCAAATTTTTTCGGGTGTCAACATAAAACAACAAGAGTGTTGTGTTCAATTTTGGAATTTTTCGAGGTTCGTTTGGACATTTTTATACATTAACTGGGTTTTCCAGGCATTTTATGTGCATAATTCAAATTTCAACTACATGCACATTCTCCAGTGCATACAAACTGGTTGAAAAATCAAATATGTGTCCTTAGGTGCATGCTTAGGTCCCATGGAAGAAATGGGAATGAATTCCAAACACCCTTCCACCGTCAATCGGCCACAAACATTGAGATACTTGGTTTTTAAATTCTAGTAAATCCAAAACTCGTCCGAAAATCATGAAACTTGGCATGCTATCATGGAATGGCATCAACATGTCGTGGTAAAAATTTTGTCCCATCTGGGGCAGGTTTGAGTGTAAGCTTCTCACAACAAGCGTGATGGTTTTGGTAGGGAACGTGCCACCTTTGGGGATGAAACGATATCCGTTGCCTCTTATTACTTTCAAAAAATTTCGTCTGTCAACATAGGACAACAAGAGTGTTGTGCTCAATTTTGGAATTTTTCAGGGTTCGTTTGGACATTTTTATAAATTAACTGGGTTTTCCAGGCATTTTATGTGCATAATTGAAATTTGAGCTACATGCACATTCTCAAGTGCATATAAACTGGTTGAAAAATCAAATATGTGTCCTTGGGGCCATGCTTAGGTCCCATGCAAGAAATGGGAATGCATTTCAAACACCCTGCCATCGTCACTCGGCCGCAAACATTGATATACCTGGTTTTTAAATTCTAGTAAATCCAAAACTCGTCTGAAATTCAAGAAACTTGGCATGCTCTCATGGAGAGGCATCAACATGCCATGGTAAATTTTTTGTCCCATTTGGGGCAGGTTTGTGTATAAGCTTCTCACAAACCAGAGCTTCTCTCAACAAGCATGATGGTTTCGGTAGGGGACGTGCCACCTTTGGGGACGAAACGATATCCAATGCCTCTTATTGCTTTCAAAAATTTTCGAGTATCAACATAGAACAACAATTGTGTTATGTTCAATTTTGGATTTTTTTCGGGGTTTGTTTGTACATTTTTATACATTAACTTGGTTTTCCAGGCATTTTATGTGCATTATTCAAATTTGAACTACATGCGCATTCTCCAGAGCATATAAACTGGTAGAAAAATCAAATATGTGTCCTTGGGTGCATGCTTAGGTCCCATGCAAGAAATGGGAATGAATTTCAAACACACTGCCACCATCACTCGGCCGCAAACATTGAGATACCTAGTTTTTAAATTCTAGTAAATCCAAAACTCGTCTAAAATTCATGAAACTTGGCATTCTATCATGGAGAGGCATCAACATGCTGTGGTAAAAAAATTATCCCATTTGGGGCAGGTTTGGGTATATGCTTCTCACAACAAGCGTGATGGTTTCGGTAGGGAACATGCCACCTTTGTGGACGAAACGATATCCATTGCATCTTATTGCTTTCAAAAAATTTTGAGTGTCAACTGATAAGCACATTTCATATATACAATTTGGGCACACTAATATACCATTTATTGTGATGTGACCATTATTTCTTGCGATGAACTGTTGCATATTTGCATGAAAATCATATAAAGAATCATTTACTAGTCATTTGTTTCTTTTGCGGAAAAGTGCGAGAAGGCACTATAAACTTCAAGATCCGGACTAAGTGGCTAAGAGAATGAAGAAGAGGATGAAGAATGGACTTGTGCGAGAAGAAACGAAGTAGTCAGGGGGCCAACTATAGAAGAGAGGATCTACTTGGGAAGGAAGAAGAAAGGAGGAGGGCAAAAGTGAAAAAGACAGATCAGATCGTGGGGGATCAAAGTCCCTAGCACGCCTTCATTCCCCATCGGGCCTGGCATCACATCTCTCTCCCTCACCCCTCCTTCTTCACCTCCGGCCGCCGCCACGGCCAGGCCAGTGCGCCACCAACAACTCCATCCACCTCGCTGCTCCTCTCTCTTTCTTCGACCCTGCTGCCCTCTTCTTCCTGTGCGCCCCTCTTGTTCCTCTTGTTTCCCTTGCCCCGCTCCTCCTCCTCCTTCAATCCCTTTTGATGCCGCTCTTCTTCTACTGCGCCCCCTGCTGACCTCTCACCGCTGCTGTTCCTCCCTTCATCACGCTGCTGCTCCTTCTTCTTTTCCACGCCTCTGCTGCTTTCTTCTCCCCAAAATTGCTGCTGCACCTTCTCTCCAACGCTCCTGATGCCCAGCTAGCTACTCCTCTGAACCTCTCTGTTGCGCCCCTTCTCTGAACCTCAAAACTGCTACTGCACTTCTCTGAATCCGAATCCTTGCTGCTTCTCTTTCTCTCGCTCTCTCTGAAATTTCTATAAAATTAGGAAGTGTATGACATTTAATATTCAGTTTTGATAAGTGTAGTATGCTACTGTTTGGTTCAGTTTTGAAGTTGTAATACAAATGCTTGATTAGTATGTCCTGACTAGTTGATGCCTTATCACTTTTAGAAGTACTTAATCTATCATACTTTGATTAGTGAAATAGTAATCTTCATATGTTTGTGGTGTATATAAATATGTGTGTGTTTGTGATGTCAAATTTCTGTCCTTGTCCTGTAATCTTACTTCTGCCCCTTTGCTTAATTACTTTCTAGTAATATATGTGTTCTTTTCTTGTAGATTTCCTTTTGTAGTCTATGTATGCATGTGTTAGTGTTTTGAATTCTCAAGTAACAAGAAAATGCCAAAAATAAAGAGATGATAATCTGAACCTCCCATTGCCTATTTTCATTTTCTTTGTCGTCAACTTTGGTTAGTTTAGGTTTTATTGCAATCATCGTCTAAATTCTGTCACCTAGCTTTAGCAGAGCATCGTTGCTGTCGCCTAGTCCCTGTGGAGAACACGACACTCGCAGTTTGGGCGTAAAACCCCACTGTACTCACAATAGATCATCAACATAGAACAACAAGAGTGTCGTGTTCACTTTTGGAATTTTCGAGGCTCGTTTGGACATTTTTTATACATTAACTTGGTTTTCCAGGCATCTTATGTGCATAATTCAAATTTGAACAACATGCACATTCTCCAGTGCATATAAACTGGTTGAAAAATCAAATATGTGTCCTTGGGTGAATGCTTAGGTCCCATACATGAAATGGGAATGAATTTCAAACACCCCGCCACTGTCACTCGGTCGTAAACATTGAGATACTTGGTTTTTTAATTCTAGTAAATCCAAAACTCATCAGAAATTCATGAAACTTGGCATGCTATCATGGAGCGGCATCAACATGACGTGGTAATTTTTTCCTTGGGTGCATGCTTAGGTCCCATGCAAGAAATGGGAATGAATTTCAAACATCCTGCCACCGTCGCTCGGCCGCAAACATTGAGATACCTGGTTTTTAAATTCTAGTAAATCCAAAACTCGTCTGAAATTCATGAAACTTGGCATGCTATCATGTGGCGGCATCAACATGCCGTGGTAAAATTTTTGTCCCATTTGGGGCAGGTTTGGGTATAAGCTTCTCACAACAAGTGTGATGGTTTCAGTAGGGAACGTGCCACCTTTGGGGACGGAACGATATCCGTTGCCTCTTATTGCTTTCAATTTTGGAAATTTTCAAGGTTCATTTGGACATTTTTATACATTAACTGGGTTTTCCAGCCATTTTATGTGTATAATTCATATTTCAACTACATGCACATTCTCTAGTGCATATAAACTGGTTGAAGAAAAATCAAATATGTGTCCTTGGGTGCATGCTTAGGTCCCATGCAAGAAACGGGAATGAATTTCAAACACCCTACCACCGTCACTCGGGCGCAAACATTGAGATACTTGATTTTTAAATTCTATTAAATCCAAAACTCGTCTGAAATTCATGAAACTTGGCATGCTATCATGTGGCGGCATCAACATGCCGTGGTAAATTTTTTGTCCCATTTGGGGCAGGTTTGGGTATAACTTCTCACAAACCAGAGATTCTCACAAGAAGTATGATGGTTTCGGTAGGGAATGTGCCACCTCTAGGGAGAAACGATATCCCTTGCCTCTTATTGCTTTCAAATTTTCTCAACTTTCAACATAGAACAATAAGAGTGTTGTGTTCAATTTTGGAATTTTTCGGGGTTCGTTTGGGCATTTTTATACATTAACTCGGTTTTCCAGGCATTTTATGTGCATAATTCAAATTTGAACTACATGCACATTCTCCAGTGCATATCAATTGGTTGAAAAAGCAAATATGTTTCCTTGGGTGCATGCTTAGGTCCCATGCAAGAAATGGCAATGAATTTCAAACACACTGCCACCGTCACTCGGCCGCAAATTTTGAGGTACCTGGTTTTTAAATTCTAATAAATCAAAAACTCGTCTAAAATTCATGAAACTTGGCATGCTATCATGGAGAGGCATCAACATGCCGTGGTAAAATTTTTGTCCCATTTGGGGCAGGTTTGGGTATAAGCTTCTCACAAACTAGAGCTTCTCTCAACAAGCGTCATGGTTTCGGTAGGGAACGTGCCACCTTTGGGGACGAAACGATATCTGTTGCCTCTTATTGCTTTCAAAATTTTCCGAGCGTCAACATAGAACAACTAGAGTGTTGTGTTCAATTTTGGAATTTTTCGGGGTTCGTTTGGACATTTTTATACATTAACTTGGTTTTCCAGGCATTTTATGTGCATAATTCAAATTTGAACTACATGCACATTCTCCAGTGCATATAAACTGGTTGAAAAATCAACTAGGTGTCCTTGGGTGCATGCTTAGGTCCCATGCAAGAAATGGGAATGAATTTCAAACACCCTGCCACCGTCACTCGGCCGCAAACATTGAGGTACCTGGTTTTTAAATTCTAGTAAATCCGAAACTCGTATGAAATTCATGAAAATTGGCATGCTATCATTGATAGGCATCAAAATGCCGTGGTAAAAAATTTGTCTCATTTGGGGCAGGTTTAGGTATAAGCTTCTCACAACAAGCGTGATGGTTTCGGTAGGGAACGTGCCACCTTTGGGGACGAAACGATATCCATTGCCTCTTATTGCTTTCAAAATTTTTCGAGTGTCAACATAGAACAACAAGAGTGTTGTGTTCAATTTTGGAACTTTTCGAGGTTCGTTTGGACATTTTTATACATTAACTGGGTTTTCCAGGTATTTTATGTGCATAATTCAAATTTGAACTACATGCACATTCTCCAGTGCATATAAACGGGTTGAAAAATCAAATATGTGTCCTTGGGTGCATGCTTAGGTCCCATGGAGGAAATGGGAATGAATTTCAAACACCCTGCCACCGTCACTCGGCCGCAAACATTGAGATGCTTGGTTTTTAAATTCTAGTAAATCCAAAACTCGTCTGAAATTCATGAAATTTGGCATGCTATCATGGAGCGGCATCAACATGCCGTGGTAAAAAAAATTTCCCGTTTGGGGCAGGTTTGGGTATAAGCTTCTCACAAACCAGAGCTTCTAACAACAAGTGTGATGGTTTCAGTAGGGAATGTGCCACCGTTGGGGATGAAATGATATCCGTAGCCTCTTATTGCTTTCAAATTTTTTCGAGTGTCAACATAGAACAACAAAAGTGTTGTGTTCAATTTTGGATTTTTTCGAGGTTCGTTTGGACATTTTTATACATTAACTGGGTTTTCCAGGTATTTTATGTGCATAATTAAAATTTGAACTACATGCACATTCTCCAGTGCATATAAACGGGTTGAAAAATCAAAAATGTGTCCTTGGGTGCATGCTTAGGTCCCATGCAGGAAATGGGAATGAATTTCGAACACCCTGCCACCGTCACTCGGCCGCAAACATTGATATGCTTGGTTTTTAATTCTAGTAAATCCAAAACTCGTCTGAAATTCATGAAATTTGGCATGCTATCATGGAGCGGCATCAACATGCCGTGGTAAAAATTTTGTCCCGTTTGGGGCACGTTTGGGTATAAGCTTCTCACAAACTAGAGCTTCTCTCAACAAGCGTCATGGTTTCGGTAGGGAACGTGCCACCTTTGGGGACGAAACGATATCTGTTGCCTCTTATTTCTTTCAAAATTTTCCGAGCGTCAACATAGAACAACTAGAGTGTTGTGTTCAATTTTGGATTTTTTTCGGGGTTCGTTTGGACATTTTTATACATTAACTTGGTTTTCCAGGCATTTTATGTGCATAATTCAAATTTGAACTACATGCACATTCTCCAGTGCATATAAACTGGTTGAAAAATCAAATATGTGTCCTTGGGTGCATGCTTAGGTCCCATGCAAGAAATGGGAATGAATTTCAAACACCCTGCCACCGTCACTCGGCCGCAAACATTGAGATACCTGGTTTTTAAATTCTAGTAAGTCCGAAACTCGTATGAAATTCATGAAAATTGGCATGCTATCATTGATAGGCATCAACATGCCGTGGTAAAAAATTTGTCCCATTTGGGGCAGGTTTAGGTATAAGCTTCTCACAACAAGCGTGATGGTTTCGGTAGGGAACGTGCCACCTTTGGGGTCGAAACGATATCCATTGCCTCTTATTGCTTTCAAAAATTTTCGAGTGTCAACATAGAACAACAAGAGTGTTGTGTTCAATTTTGGAATTTTTCGAGGTTCGTTTGGACATTTTTATACATTAACTGGGTTTTCCAAGTATTTTATGTGCATAATTCAAATTTGAACTACATGCACATTCTCCAGTGCATATAAATGGGTTGAAAAATCAAATATGGGTCCTTGGGTGCATGCTTAGGTCCCATGTAGGAAATGGGAATGAATTTCAAACACCCTGCCACCGTCACTCGGCCGCAAACATTGAGATGCTTGGTTTTTAAATTCTAGTAAATGCAAAACTCGTATCAAATTCATGAAATTTGGCATGCTATCATGGAGCGGCATCAACATGCCGTGGTAAAAATTTTGTCCCATTTGGGGCAGGTTTGGGTATAAGCTTCTCACAAACCAGAGCTTCTAACAACAAGTGTGATGGTTTCAGTAGGGAACGTGCCACCTTTGGGGATGAAATGATATCCGTAGCCTCTTATTGCTTTCAAATTTTTTCGAGTGTCAACATAGAAAAACAAGAGTGTTGTGTTCAATTTTGGAATTTTTTGGGGTTCGTTTGGACATTTTTATACATTAACTGGGTTTTCCAGGCATTTTAAGTGCATAATTCAAATTTGAACTACATGCACATTCTCCAGTGCATATAAATTGGTTGAAAAATCAAATATGTTTCCTTGGGTGCATGCTTAGGTCCCATGCAAGAAATGGCAATGAATTTCAAACACCCTGCCACCGTCACTCGACCGCAAATTTTGAGGTACCTGGTTTTTAAATTCTAATAAATCAAAAACTCGTCTAAAATTCATGAAACTTGGCATGCTATCATGGAGAGGCATCAACATGCCGTGGTAAAAATTTTGTCCCATTTGGGGCAGGTTTGGGTATAAGCTTCTCACAAACTAGAGCTTCTCTCAACAAGCGTCATGGTTTCGATAGGGAACGTGCCACCTTTGGGGACGAAACGATATCTGTTGCCTCTTATTTCTTTCAAAATTTTCCGAGCGTCAACATAGAACAACTAGAGTGTTGTGTTCAATTTTGGATTTTTTCGGGGTTCGTTTGGACATTTTTATACATTAACTTGGTTTTCCAGGCATTTTATGTGCATAATTCAAATTTGAACTACATGCACATTCTCCAGTGCATATAAACTGGTTAAAAAAATCAAATATGTGTCCTTGGGTGCATGCTTAGGTCCCATGCAGGAAATGGGAATGAATTTCAAACACCCTGCCACCGTCACTCGGCCGCAAACATTGAGATACCTGGTTTTTAAATTCTAGTAAATCCGAAACTCGTATGAAATTCATGAAAATTGGCATGCTATCATTGATAGGCATCAACATGCCGTGGTAAAAAATTTGTCCCATTAGGGGCAGTTTTGGGTACAAGCTTCTCACAACAAGCGTGATGGTTTCGGTAGGGAACATGCCACCTTTGGGGACGAAACGATATCCATTGCCTCTTATTGCTTTCACAATTTTTCGAGTGTCAACATAGAACAACAAGAGTGTTGTGTTCAATTTTGGAATTTTTCGAGGTTCGTTTGGACATTTTTATACATTAACTAGGTTTTCCAGGTATTTTATGTGCATAATTCAAATTTGAACTACATGCACATTCTCCAGTGCATATAAATGGGTTGAAAAATCAAATATGTGTCCTTGGGTGCATGCTTAGGTCCCATGCAGGAAATGGGAATGAATTTCAAACACCCTGCCACCGTCACTCGGCCGCAAACATTGATATGCTTGGTTTTTAAATTCTAGTAAATCCAAAACTCGTCTCAAATTCATGAAATTTGGCATGCTATCATGGAGCGGCATCAACATGCCATGGTAAAAATTTTGTCCCGTTTGGGGCAGGTTTGGGTATAAGCTTCTCACAAAACAGAGCTTCTAACAACAAGTGTGATGGTTTCAGTAGGGAACGTGCCACCTTTGGGGATGAAATGATATCCTTAGTCTCTTATTGCTTTCAAATTTTTTCGAGTGTCAACATAGAACAACAAGAGTGTTTTGTTCAATTTTGGAATTTTTTGGGGTTCGTTTGGACATTTTTATACATTAACTGGGTTTTCCAGGCATTTTAAGTGCATAATTCAAATTTGAACTACATGCATATTCTCCAGTGCATATAAATTGGTTGAAAAATCAAATATGTTTCCTTGGGTGCATGCTTAGGTCCGATGCAAGAAATGGCAATGAATTTCAAACACCCTGCCACCGTCACTCGGCCGCAAATTTTGAGGTACCTGGTTTTTAAATTCTAATAAATCAAAACCTCGTCTAAAATTCATGAAACTTGGCATGCTATCATGGAGAGGCAGCAACATGCCGTGGTAAAAATTTTGTCCCATTTGGGGCAGGTTTGGGTATAAGCTTCTCACAAACTAGAGCTTCTCTCAACAAGCGTCATGGTTTCGGTAGGGAACGTGCCACCTTTGGGGACGAAACGATATTTGTTGCCTCTTATTTCTTTCAAAATTTTCCGAGCGTCAACATAGAACAACTAGAGTGTTGTGTTCAATTTTGGATTTTTTCGGGGTTCGTTTGGACATTTTTATACATTAACTTTGTTTTCCAGGCATTTTATGTGCATAATTCAAATTTGAACTACATGCACATTCTCCAGTGCATATAAACTGGTTAAAAAATCAAATATGTGTCCTTGGGTGCATGCTTAGGTCCCATGCAGGAAATGGGAATGAATTTCAAACACCCTACCACCATCACTCGGGGCAGGTTTAGGTATAAGCTTCTCACAACAAGCGTGATGGTTTCGGTAGGGAACGTGCCACCTTTGGGGACGAAACGATATCCATTGCCTCTTATTGCTTTCAAAATTTTTCGAGTGTCAACATAGAACAACAAGAGTGTTGTGTTCAATTTTGGAATTTTTTGAGGTTCGTTTGGACATTTTTATACATTAACTGGGTTTTCCAGGTATTTTATGTGCATAATTCAAATTTGAACTACATGCACATTCTCCAGTGCATATAAATGGGTTGAAAAATCAAAT
Organism: Triticum dicoccoides; assembly: GCF_002162155.2. Lineage (NCBI taxonomy): Eukaryota > Viridiplantae > Streptophyta > Magnoliopsida > Poales > Poaceae > Triticum > Triticum dicoccoides. The sequence goes on from NC_041392.1 coordinate 358,869,245, forward strand.
ATGTGTCCTTGGGTGCATGCTTAGGTCCCATGCAGGAAATGGGAATGAATTTCAAACACCCTGCCACCGTCACTCGGCCGCAAACATTGATATGCTTGGTTTTTAAATTCTAGTAAATCCAAAACTCGTCTGAAATTCATGAAATTTGGCATGCTATATTGGAGCGGCATCAACATGCCGTGGTAAAAATTTTGTCCCGTTTGGGGCAGGTTTGGGTGTAAGCTTCTCACAAACCAGAGCTTCTAACAACAAGTGTGATGGTTTCAGTAGGGAACGTGCCACCTTTGGGGATGAAATGATATCCGTAGCCTGTTATTGCTTTCAAATTTTTTCGAGTGTCAACATAGAACAACAAGAGTGTTGTGTTCAATTTTGGAATTTTTTGGGGTTCGTTTGGACATTTTTATACATTAACTGGGTTTTCTAGGCATTTTAAGTGCATAATTCAAATTTGAACTACATGGACATTCTCCAGTGCATATAAATTGGTTGAAAAATCAAATATGTTTCCTTGGGTGCATGCTTAGGTCCCATGCAAGAAACGACAATGAATTTCAAACACCCTGCCACCGTTACTCGGCCGCAAATTTTGAGGTACCTGGTTTTTAAATTCTAATAAATCAAAAACTCGTCTAAAATTCATGAAACTTGGCATGCTATCATGGAGAGGCATCAACATGCCGTGGTAAAAATTTTGTCCCATTTGGGGCAGGTTTGGGTATAAGCTTCTCACAAACTAGAGCTTCTCTCAACAAGCATCATGGTTTCGGTAGGGAACGTGCCACCTTTGGGGATGAAACAATATCTGCTGCCTCTTATTGCTTTCAAAATTTTCCGAGCGTCAACATAGAACAACTAGAGTGTTGTGTTCAATTTTGGATTTTTCGGGGTTCATTTGGACATTTTTATACATTAACTTGGTTTTCCAGGCATTTCATGTGCATAATACAAATTTGAACTACATGCACATTCTCCAGTGCATATAAACTGGTTGAAAAATCAAATATGTGTCCTTGGGTGCATGCTTATGTCCCATGCAAGAAATGGGAATGAATTTCAAACACCCTGCCACCGTCACTCGGCCGCAAACATTGAGATACCTGGTTTTTAAATTCTAGTAAATTCGAAACTCGTATGAAATTCATGAAAATTGGCATGCTATCATTGATAGGCATCAACATGCCGCGGTAAAAAATTTGTCCCATTTGGGGCAGGTTTAGGTATAAGCTTCTCACAACAAGCGTGATGGTTTCGGTAGGGAACGTGCCACCTATGGGGATGAAACGATATCCATTGCCTCTTATTGCTTTCAAATTTATTCGAGTGTCAACATAGAACAACAAGAGTGTTGTGTTCAATTTTGGAATTTTTCGAGGTTCATTTGGACATTTTTATACATTAACTGGGTTTTCCAGGTATTTTATGTGCATAATTCAAATTTGAACTACATGCACATTCTCCAATGCATATAAACGGGTTGAAAAATCAAATATGTGTCCTTGGGTGCATGCTTAGGTCCCATGCAGGAAATGGGAATGAATTTTAAACACCGTGCCACCGTCACTCGGTCACAAACATTGAGATGCTTGGTTTTTAAATTCTAGTAAATCCAAAGATCGTCTGAAATTCATGAAATTTGGCATGCTATCATGGAGCGGCATCAACATGCCGTGGTAAAAATTTTGTCCCTTTGGGGCAGGTTTGGGTATAAGCTTCTCACAAACCAGAGCTTCTAACAACAAGTGTGATGGTTTCAGTAGGGAACGTGCCACCTTTGGGGATGAAATGATATCCGTAGCCTCTTATTGCTTTCAAATTTTTTCGAGTGTCAACATATAACAACAAGAGTGTTGTGTTCAATTTCTGAATTTTTGGGGGTTCGTTTGGACATATTTATACATTAACTGGGTTTTCCAGGCATTTTAAGTGCATAATTCAAATTTGAACTATAGGCACATTCTCCAGTGCATATAAACTGGTTGAAAAATCAAATTTGTGTCCTTGGGTGCCTGCTTAGGTCCCATGCAAGAAATGGGAATGATTTTAAAACAGCCTGCCACCGTCGCTCGGCCGCAAACATTGAGATACCTGGTTTTAAATTCTAGTAAATCCAAAACTTGTTTGAAATTCATGAAACTTGGCATGCTATCATGGAGAGGCATCAGCATGCCGTGGTAAAGTTTTTGTCCCATTTGGGGCAGGTTTGGGTATAAGCTTCTCACAACAAGCGTGATGGTTTCGGTAGGGAATGTGCCACCTTTGGGGACGAAACGATATCCGTTGCCTCTTATTGCTTTCAATTTTTTTCGAGTGTCAACATAGAACAACTAAAGTGTTGTGTTCAATTTTGGCATTTTTCGATGTTCGTTTGGACATTTTAATCCATTAACTGGGTTTTCTGGCCATTTTATGTGCATAATTCAAATTTGAACTACATGCACATTCTCCAGTGCATATAAACTGGTTGAAAAATCAAATATGTGTCCTTGGGTGCATGCTTAGGTCCCATGCAAGAAATGGGAATGAATTTCAAACACCCTGCCACTGTCACTCGGGCGCAAACATTGAGATACTTGATTTTTAAATTCTAGTAAATCCAAAACTTGTCTGGAATTCCTGAAACTTGGCATGCTATCATGGAGCGGCATCAACATGACGTGGTAAAATATTTGTCCCATTTGGGGCAGGTTTGGGTATAAGCTTCTCACAAACCAGAGCATCTCACAACAGGCGTGATGGTTTCGGTAGGGAACGTGCCACCTTTGGGACGAAACGATATACGTTGCCTCTTATTGCATTCTAAATTTTTCGAGTGTCAACATAGAACAACAAGAGTGTTGTGTTCAATTTTGGAATTTTTTGGGGTTCGTTTAGACATTTTTATACATTAACTGGGTTTTCCAGGTATTTTATGCACATAATTCAAATTTGAACTACATGCACATTCTCCAGTGCATATAAACTGGTTGAAAAATCAAATATGTGTCCTTGGTTGCATGCTTAGGTCCCATGCAAGAAATGGGAATGAATTTCAAACACCTTGCCACCGTTACTCGGCCGCGAACATTGTGATACCTGGCTTTTAAATTCTAGTAAATCCAAGACTCGTCTGAAATTCATGAAACTTGGCATGCTATCATGGAGAGGCATCAACATGTCGTGGTAAAATTGTTGTCCCATTTGGGGTAGGTTTGGGTATAAGCTTCTCACAAACCAGAGCTTCTCTCAACAAGCGTGATGGTTTCGGTAGGGAACGTGCCACCTTTGGGGATGAAACGATATCCGTTGCCTCTTATTGCTTTGAAAGAATTTCGAGCGTCAAACTAGAACAACAAGAGTGTTGTGTTCAATTTTGGATTTTTTTTTCGGGGTTCGTTTCGACATTTTTATACATTAACCTGGTTTTCCATGCATTTTATGTGCGTAATTCAAATTTGAACTACATGCACATCCTCCAGTGCATATAAACTGGTTGAAAAATCAAATATGAGTCCTTGGGTTCTTGCTTAGGTCCGATGCAAGAAATGGAAATGAATTTGAAACACACTTCCATCGTCACTCGGTCGCAAACATTGAGATACCTGATTTTTAAATTCTAGTAAATCCAAAACTCGTCTGAAATTCATGAAACTTGCCATTCTATCATGGAGAGGCATCAACATGCCGTGGTAAAAATTTTGTCCCATTTGGGGCAGGTTTGGGTATAAGCTTCTCACAACAAGCGTGATGGTTTTGGTAGGGAACGTGCCACCTTTGGGGACGAAACGATATTCGTTGCCTCTTATTGCTTTCAAATTTTTTCTGGTGTCAACATAGAACAACAAGAGTGTTGTGTTCAATTTTGGAATTTTTCGAGGTTCGTTTGGACATTTTTATACATTAACTGGGTTTTCCAGGCATTTTATGTGCATAATTCAAATTTGAACTACATGCACATTCTCCAGTGCATACAAACTGGTTGAAAAATCAAATATGTGTCCTTGGGTGCACGCTTAGGTCCCATGGAAGAAATGGGAATGAATTCCAAACACCCTGCCACCGTCACTCGGCCGCAAACATTGAGATACCTGGTTTTTAAATTCTAGTAAATCCGAAACTCGTATGAAATTCATGAAAATTGGCATGCTATCATTGATAGGCATCAACATGCCGTGGTAAAAAATTTGTCCCAGTAGGGGCAGTTTTGGGTACAAGCTTCTCACAACAAGCGTGATGGTTTCGGTAGGGAACATGCCACCTTTGGGGACGAAACGATATCCATTGCCTCTTATTGCTTTCACAATTTTTCGAGTGTCAACATAGAACAACAAGAGTGTTGTGTTCAATTTTGGAATTTTTCGAGGTTCGTTTGGACATTTTTATACATTAACTAGGTTTTCCAGGTATTTTATGTGCATAATTCAAATTTGAACTACATGCACATTCTCCAGTGCATATAAATGGGTTGAAAAATCAAATATGTGTCCTTGGGTGCATGCTTAGGTCCCATGCAGGAAATGGGAATGAATTTCAAACACCCTGCCACCGTCACTCGGCCGCAAACATTGATATGCTTGGTTTTTAAATTCTAGTAAATCCAAAACTCGTCTCAAATTCATGAAATTTGGCATGCTATCATGGAGCGGCATCAACATGCCATGGTAAAAATTTTGTCCCGTTTGGGGCAGGTTTGGGTATAAGCTTCTCACAAAACAGAGCTTCTAACAACAAGTGTGATGGTTTCAGTAGGGAACGTGCCACCTTTGGGGATGAAATGATATCCTTAGTCTCTTATTGCTTTCAAATTTTTTCGAGTGTCAACATAGAACAACAAGAGTGTTTTGTTCAATTTTGGAATTTTTTGGGGTTCGTTTGGACATTTTTATACATTAACTGGGTTTTCCAGGCATTTTAAGTGCATAATTCAAATTTGAACTACATGCATATTCTCTAGTGCATATAAATTGGTTGAAAAATCAAATATGTTTCCTTGGGTGCATGCTTAGGTCCGATGCAAGAAATGGCAATGAATTTCAAACACCCTGCCACCGTCACTCGGCCGCAAATTTTGTGGTACCTGGTTTTTAAATTCTAATAAATCAAAACCTCGTCTAAAATTCATGAAACTTGGCATGCTATCATGGAGAGGCAGCAACATGCCGTGGTAAAAATTTTGTCCCATTTGGGGCAGGTTTGGGTATAAGCTTCTCACAAACTAGAGCTTCTCTCAACAAGCGTCATGGTTTCGGTAGGGAACGTGCCACCTTTGGGGACGAAACGATATTTGTTGCCTCTTATTTCTTTCAAAATTTTCCGAGCGTCAACATAGAACAACTAGAGTGTTGTGTTCAATTTTGGATTTTTTCGGGGTTCGTTTGGACATTTTTATACATTAACTTTGTTTTCCAGGCATTTTATGTGCATAATTCAAATTTGAACTACATGCACATTCTCCAGTGCATATAAACTGGTTAAAAAATCAAATATGTGTCCTTGGGTGCATGCTTAGGTCCCATGCAGGAAATGGGAATGAATTTCAAACACCCTGCCACCGTCACTCGGCCGCAAACATTGAGATACCTGGTTTTTAAATTCTAGTAAATCCGAAACTCGTATGAAATTCATGAAAATTGGCATGTTATCATTGATAGGCATCAACATGCCGTGGTAAAAAATTTGTCTCATTTGGGGCAGGTTTAGGTATAAGCTTCTCACAACAAGCGTGATGGTTTCGGTAGGGAACGTGCCACCTTTGGGGACGAAACGATATCCATTGCCTCTTATTGCTTTCAAAATTTTTCGAGTGTCAACATAGAACAACAAGAGTGTTGTGTTCAATTTTGGAATTTTTTGAGGTTCGTTTGGACATTTTTATACATTAACTGGGTTTTCCAGGTATTTTATGTGCATAATTCAAATTTGAACTACATGCACATTCTCCAGTGCATATAAATGGGTTGAAAAATCAAATATGTGTCCTTGGGTGCATGCTTAGGTCCCATGCAGGAAATGGGAATGAATTTCAAACACCCTGCCACCGTCACTCGGCCGCAAACATTGATATGCTTGGTTTTTAAATTCTAGTAAATCCAAAACTCGTCTGAAATTCATGAAATTTGGCATGCTATATTGGAGCGGCATCAACATGCCGTGGTAAAATTTTTGTCCCGTTTGGGGCAGGTTTGGGTGTAAGCTTCTCACAAACCAGAGCTTCTAACAACAAGTGTGATGGTTTCAGTAGGGAACGCGCCACCTTTGGGGATGAAATGATATCCGTAGCCTGTTATTGCTTTCAAATTTTTTCGAGTGTCAACATAGAACAACAAGAGTGTTGTGTTCAATTTTGGAATTTTTTGGGGTTCGTTTGGACATTTTTATACATTAACTGGGTTTTCTAGGCATTTTAAGTGCATAATTCAAATTTGAACTACATGGACATTCTCCAGTGCATATAAATTGGTTGAAAAATCAAATATGTTTCCTTGGGTGCATGCTTAGGTCCCATGCAAGAAACGACAATGAATTTCAAACACCCTGCCACCGTTACTCGGCCGCAAATTTTGAGGTACCTGGTTTTTAAATTCTAATAAATCAAAAACTCGTCTAAAATTCATGAAACTTGGCATGCTATCATGGAGAGGCATCAACATGCCGTGGTAAAAATTTTGTCCCATTTGGGGCAGGTTTGGGTATAAGCTTCTCACAAACTAGAGCTTCTCTCAACAAGCATCATGGTTTCGGTAGGGAACGTGCCACCTTTGGGGATGAAACAATATCTGCTGCCTCTTATTGCTTTCAAAATTTTCCGAGCGTCAACATAGAACAACTAGAGTGTTGTGTTCAATTTTGGATTTTTCGGGGTTCATTTGGACATTTTTATACATTAACTTGGTTTTCCAGGCATTTCATGTGCATAATTCAAATTTGAACTACATGCACATTCTCCAGTGCATATAAACTGGTTGAAAAATCAAATATGTGTCCTTGGGTGCATGCTTATGTCCCATGCAAGAAATGGGAATGAATTTCAAACACCCTGCCACCGTCACTCGGCCGCAAACATTGAGATACCTGGTTTTTAAATTCTAGTAAATTCGAAACTCGTATGAAATTCATGAAAATTGGCATGCTATCATTGATAGGCATCAACATGCCGCGGTAAAAAATTTGTCCCATTTGGGGCAGGTTTAGGTATAAGCTTCTCACAACAAGCGTGATGGTTTCGGTAGGGAACGTGCCACCTATGGGGATGAAACGATATCCATTGCCTCTTATTGCTTTCAAATTTATTCGAGTGTCAACATAGAACAACAAGAGTGTTGTGTTCAATTTTGGAATTTTTCGAGGTTCATTTGGACATTTTTATACATTAACTGGGTTTTCCAGGTATTTTATGTGCATAATTCAAATTTGAACTACATGCACATTCTCCAGTGCATATAAACGGGTTGAAAAATCAAATATGTGTCCTTGGGTGCATGCTTAGGTCCCATGCAGGAAATGGGAATGAATTTTAAACACCGTGCCACCGTCACTCGGTCACAAACATTGAGATGCTTGGTTTTTAAATTCTAGTAAATCCAAAGATCGTCTGAAATTCATGAAATTTGGCATGCTATCATGGAGCGGCATCAACATGCCGTGGTAAAAATTTTGTCCCTTTGGGGCAGGTTTGGGTATAAGCTTCTCACAAACCAGAGCTTCTAACAACAAGTGTGATGGTTTCAGTAGGGAATGTGCCACCTTTCGGGATGAAATGATATCCGTAGCCTCTTATTGCTTTCAAATTTTTTCGAGTGTCAACATATAACAACAAGAGTGTTGTGTTCAATTTCTGAATTTTTGGGGGTTCGTTTGGACATATTTATACATTAACTGGGTTTTCCAGGCATTTTAAGTGCATAATTCAAATTTGAACTATAGGCACATTCTCCAGTGCATATAAACTGGTTGAAAAATCAAATTTGTGTCCTTGGGTGCCTGCTTAGGTCCCATGCAAGAAATGGGAATGATTTTAAAACAGCCTGCCACCGTCGCTCGGCCGCAAACATTGAGATACCTGGTTTTAAATTCTAGTAAATCCAAAACTTGTTTGAAATTCATGAAACTTGGCATGCTATCATGGAGAGGCATCAGCATGCCGTGGTAAAGTTTTTGTCCCATTTGGGGCAGGTTTGGGTATAAGCTTCTCACAACAAGCGTGATGGTTTCGGTAGGGAATGTGCCACCTTTGGGGACGAAACGATATCCGTTGCCTCTTATTGCTTTCAATTTTTTTCGAGTGTCAACATAGAACAACTAAAGTGTTGTGTTCAATTTTGGCATTTTTCGATGTTCGTTTGGACATTTTAATCCATTAACTGGGTTTTCTGGCCATTTTATGTGCATAATTCAAATTTGAACTACATGCACATTCTCCAGTGCATATAAACTGGTTGAAAAATCAAATATGTGTCCTTGGGTGCATGCTTAGGTCCCATGCAAGAAATGGGAATGAATTTCAAACACCCTGCCACTGTCACTCGGGCGCAAACATTGAGATACTTGATTTTTAAATTCTAGTAAATCCAAAACTTGTCTGGAATTCCTGAAACTTGGCATGCTATCATGGAGCGGCATCAACATGACGTGGTAAAATATTTGTCCCATTTGGGGCAGGTTTGGGTATAAGCTTCTCACAAACCAGAGCATCTCACAACAGGCGTGATGGTTTCGGTAGGGAACGTGCCACCTTTGGGACGAAACGATATACGTTGCCTCTTATTGCATTCTAAATTTTTCGAGTGTCAACATAGAACAACAAGAGTGTTGTGTTCAATTTTGGAATTTTTTGGGGTTCGTTTAGACATTTTTATACATTAACTGGGTTTTCCAGGTATTTTATGCACATAATTCAAATTTGAACTACATGCACATTCTCCAGTGCATATAAACTGGTTGAAAAATCAAATATGTGTCCTTGGTAGCATGCTTAGGTCCCATGCAAGAAATGGGAATGAATTTCAAACACCTTGCCACCGTTACTCGGCCGCGAACATTGTGATACCTGGCTTTTAAATTCTAGTAAATCCAAGACTCGTCTGAAATTCATGAAACTTCGCATGCTATCATGGAGAGGCATCAACATGTCGTGGTAAAATTGTTGTCCCATTTGGGGTAGGTTTGGGTATAAGCTTCTCACAAACCAGAGCTTCTCTCAACAAGCGTGATGGTTTCGGTAGGGAACGTGCCACCTTTGGGGATGAAACGATATCCGTTGCCTCTTATTGCTTTGAAAGAATTTCGAGCGTCAAACTAGAACAACAAGAGTGTTGTGTTCAATTTTGGATTTTTTTTTCGGGGTTCGTTTCGACATTTTTATACATTAACCTGGTTTTCCATGCATTTTATGTGCGTAATTCAAATTTGAACTACATGCACATCCTCCAGTGCATATAAACTGGTTGAAAAATCAAATATGAGTCCTTGGGTTCTTGCTTAGGTCCGATGCAAGAAATGGAAATGAATTTGAAACACACTTCCATCGTCACTCGGTCGCAAACATTGAGATACCTGATTTTTAAATTCTAGTAAATCCAAAACTCGTCTGAAATTCATGAAACTTGCCATTCTATCATGGAGAGGCATCAACATGCCGTGGTAAAAATTTTGTCCCATTTGGGGCAGGTTTGGGTATAAGCTTCTCACAACAAGCATGATGGTTTTGGTAGGGAACGTGCCACCTTTGGGGACGAAACGATATTCGTTGCCTCTTATTGCTTTCAAATTTTTTCTGGTGTCAACATAGAACAACAAGAGTGTTGTGTTCAATTTTGGAATTTTTCGAGGTTCGTTTGGACATTTTTATACATTAACTGGGTTTTCCAGGCATTTTATGTGCATAATTCAAATTTGAACTACATGCACATTCTCCAGTGCATACAAACTGGTTGAAAAATCAAATATGTGTCCTTGGGTGCACGCTTAGGTCCCATGGAAGAAATGGGAATGAATTCCAAACACCCTTCCACCGTCAATCGGCCACAAACATTGAGATACTTGGTTTTTAAATTCTAGTAAATCCAAAACTCGTCCGAAATTGATGAAACTTGGCATGCTATCATGGAACGACATCAACATGTCGTGGTAAAAATTTTGTCCCATCTGGGGCAGGTTTGAGTGTAAGCTTCTCACAACAAGCGTGATGGTTTTGGTAGGGAACGTGCCACCTTTGGGGATGAAATGATATCCGTTGCCTCTTATTGCTTTCAAAAAATTTCGACTGTCAACATAGAACAACAAGAGTGTTGTGCTCAATTTTGGAATTTTTCAGGGTTCGTTTGGACATTTTTATAAATTAACTGGGTTTTCCAGGCATTTTATGTGCACAATTGAAATTTGAACTACATGCACAATCTCCAGTGCATATAAACTGGTTGAAAAATCAAATATGTGTCCTTGGGGCCATGCTTAGGTCCCATGCAAGAAATGGGAATGCATTTCAAACACCCTGCCACCGTCACTCGGCTGCAAACATTGATATACCTGGTTTTTAAATTCTAGTAAATCCTAAACTCGTCTGAAATTCAAGAAACTTGGCATGCTATCATGGAGAGGCATCAACATGCCGTGGTAAATTTTTTGTCCCATTTGGGGCAGGTTTGGGTATAAGATTCTCACAAACCAAAGCTTCTCTCAACAAGCGTGATGGTTTCGGTAGGGAACGTGCCACATTTGGGGACGAAACGATATCCAATGCCTCTTATTGCTTTCAAAAATTTTCGAGTATCAACATAGAACAACAATTGTGTTGTGTTCAATTTTGGATTTTTTTCGGGGTTTGTTTGTACATTTTTATACATTAACTTGGTTTTCCAGGCATTTTATGTGCATAATTCAAATTTGAACTACATGCGCATTCTCCAGAGCATATAAACTTGTAGAAAAATCAAATATGTGTCCTTGGGTGCATGCTTAGGTCCCATGCAAGAAATGGGAATGAATTTCAAACACACTGCCACCATCACTCGGCCGCAAACATTGAGATGCCTAGTTTTTAAATTCTAGTAAATCCAAAACTCGTCTGAAATTCATGAAACTTGGCATTCTATCATGGAGAGGCATCAACATGCTGTGGTAAAAAAATTGTCCCATTTGGGGCAGGTTTGGGTATATGCTTCTCACAACAAGCGTGATGGTTTCGGTAGGGAACATGCCACCTTTGGGGACGAAACGATATCCATTGCATCTTATTGCTTTCAAAATTTTTTGAGTGTCAACTGATAAGCACATTTCATATATACAATTTGGGCACACTAATATACCATTTATTGTGATGTGACCATTATTTCTTGCGATGAACTGTTGCATATTTGCATGAAAATCATATAAAGAATCATTTACTAGTCATTTGTTTCTTTTGCGGAAAAGTGCGAGAAGGCACTATAAACTTCAAGATCCGGACTAAGTGGCTAAGAGAATGAAGAAGAGGATGAAGAATGGACTTGTGCGAGAAGAAACGAAGTAGTCAGGGGGCCAACTATAGAAGAGAGGATCTACTTGGGAAGAAAGAAGAAAGGACGAGGGCAAAAGTGAAAAAGACAGATCAGATCGTGGGGGATCAAAGTCCCTAGCACGCCTCCATTCCCCATCGGGCCTGGCATCACATCTCTCCCCCTCACCCCTCCTTCTTCACCTCCGGCCGCCGCCACGGCCAGGCCGGCGTGGTGGTGCGCCTCCGCGCCATCCATCACCAGCACCACCGCACCCCAGCGCGCCACCAACAACTCCATCCACCTCGCTGCTCCTCTCTCTTTCTTCGACCCTGCTGCCCTGTTCTTCCTGTGCGCCCCTATTGTTCCTCTTGTTTCCCTTGCCCCGCTCCTCCTCCTCCTTCAATCCCTTTTGATGCCGCTCTTCTTGTACTGCGCCCCCTGCTGACCTCTCACCGCTGTTGTTCCTCCCTTCATCACGCTGCTGCTCCTTCTTCTTTTCCACGCCTCTGCTACTTTCTTCTCCCCAAAATTGCTGCTGCACCTTCTCTCCAACGCTCCTGATGCCCAGCTAGCTGCCCCTCTGAACCTCTCTGTTGCGCCCCTTCTCTGAACCTCAAAACTGCTACTGCACTTCTCTGAATCCGAATCCTTGCTGCTTCTCTTTCTCTCGCTCTCTCTGAAATTTCTGTAAAATTATGAAGTGTATGACATTTAATATTCAGTTTTGATAAGTGTAGTATGCTACTGTTTGGTTCAGTTTTGCAGTTGTAATATAAATGCTTGATTAGTATGTCCTGACTAGTTGATGCCTTGTCACTTTTAGAAGTACTTGATCTATCATACTTTGATTAGTAAAATAGTAATCTTCATATGTTTGTGGTGTATATAAATATGTGTGTGTTTGTGATGTCAAATTTCTGTCCTTGTCCTGTAATCTTACTTCTGCCCCTTTGCTTAATTACTTTCTAGTAATATATGTGTTCTTTTCTTGTAGATTTCCTTTTGTAGTCTATGTATACATGTGTTAGTGTTTTGAATTCTCAAGTAACAAGAAAATGCCAAAAATAAAGAGATGATAATCTGAACCTCCCATTGCCTATTTTCATTTTCTTTGTCGTCAACTTTGGTTAGTTTAGGTTTTATTGCAATCATCGTCTAAATTCTGTCACCTAGCTTTAGCCGAGCATCGTTGCTGTCGCCTAGTCCCTGTGGAGAACACGACACTCGCAGTTTGGGCGTAAAACCCCACTGTACTCACAATAGATCATCAACATAGAACAACAAGAGTGTCGTGTTCAATTTTGGAATTTTCGAGGCTCGTTTGGACATTTTTATACATTAACTTGGTTTTCCAGGCATCTTATGTGCATAATTCAAATTTGAACAACATGCACATTCTCCAGTGCATATAAACTGGTTGAAAAATCAAATATGTGTCCTTGGGTGAATGCTTAGGTCCCATGCATGAAATGGGAATGAATTTCAAACACCCCGCCACCGTCACTCGTCCACAAACATTGAGATACTTGGTTTTTTAATTCTAGTAAATCCAAAACTCATCAGAAATTCATGAAACTTGGCATGCTATCATGGAGCGGCATCAACATGATGTGGTAATTTTTTCCCCATTTAGGGCAGTTTGGGTATAAGCTTCTCACAAACAAGAGCTTCTCAGAACAAACGTTATGGTTTCGGTAGGGAACGTGCCATCTTTGGGAACGAAATGATCTCCGTTTCCTCTTATGGCTTTGAATTTTTTTCGAGTGTCAACATAGAACAACAAGAGTGTTGTGTTCAATCTCGGAATTTTTCAGGGTTCGTTTAGACATTTTTATACATTAACTGGGTTTTCCAGGTATTTTATGCTCATAGTTCAAATTTGAACTACATGCACATTCTCCAGTGCATATAAACTGGTTGAAAAATCAAATATGTGTCCTTGGGTGCATGCTTAGGTCCCATGCAAGAAATGGCAATGAATTTGAAAAACCCTGCCACCGTCACTCGGTCGCAAACATTGAGATACCTGGTTTTAAAATTCTAGTAAATCCAAAACTTGTCTGAAATTCATGAAACTTGTCATGCTATCATGGAGCGGCATCAACATGTCATGGTAAAAATTTTATCCCATTTGGCGCACGTTTGGGTATAAGCTTCTCACAAACCAGAGCTTCTCACAACAAGCGTGATGGATTCGGTAGGGAATGTGCCACCTTTAGGGATGAAACGATATCTGTTGCCTCTTATTGCTTTCTAAAAATTTCGAGTGTCAACATAGAACAACAAGAGTGTTGTGTTCAATTTTGGATTTTTTCGGGGTTCGTTTGAACATTTTTATACATTAACTGTGTTTTCCAGGCATTTTATGTGCATAATTCAAATTTGAACTACATGCACATTCTCCAGTGCATATAAACTAGTTGAAAAATCAAACATGTGTCCTTGGGGGCATGCTTAGGTCCCATGCATGAAATGGCAATAAAGTTCAAACACCCTGCCACCATCACTCGACCGCAAACATTGAGGTACCTGGTTTTTAAATTCTAGTAAATCCAAAACTCGTCTGAAATTCATGAAACTTGGCATGCTATCATGGAGTGGCATCAAATGTCGTGGTATAATTTTTGTCCCATTTGGGATAGGTTTGGGTATAAGCTTCTCACAAATCAGAGATTCTCACAACAAGCATTATGGTTTCGGGAGGGAACGTGCCATCTCTGGGAATGAAATGATATCTGTTGCCTCTTATTGCTTTGAATTTTTTTTGAGTGTCAACATAGAACAACAAGAGTGTTGTGTTCAATTTTGTAATTTTTTGAGGTTCGTTTAGACATTTTCATACATTAACTGGGTTTTCCAGGTATTTTATGCTCATAATTGAAATTTGAAATACATGCATATTCTCCAGTGCATATAAACTGGTTGAACAATCAAATATGTGTCCTTGGGTGCATGCTTAGCTCCCATGCAAGAAATGGGAATGAATTTAAAACACCCTGCCACCGTCACTCGGCGGCAAACATTGAGATACCTGGCTTTTAAATTCTAGTAAATCCAAAACTCGTCTGAAATTCATGAAACTTGGCATGCTATCATGGAGCAGCATCAACATGCCGTGGTAAAATTTTTGTCCCATTTGGGGCACATTTGGGTATAAGCTTCTCACAAACCAGAGCTTCTCACAACAAGCGTGATGGATTAGGTAGGGAACGTGCCACCTTTGGGGATGAAACAATATCCGTTGCCTCTTATTACTTTCAAAAAATTTCGAGAGTCACCATATAACAACAAGAGTGTTGTGTTCAATTTTATAAGTTTTCAGGGTTCGTTTGCACATTTTTATACATTAACTGGGTTTTCTACACATTTTATGTGCATAATTCAAATTTGAACTACATGCACATTCTCAAGTGCATATAAACTGGTTGAAAAATCAAATATGTGTCCGTGGGTGCATGCTTAGGTCCCATGCAAGAAATGGCAATGAATTTCAAACACCCTACCACCGTCACTCGGCCGCAAACATTGAGGTACCTGGTTTATAAATTCTAGTAAATCCAAAACTCGTCTGAAATTCATCAAACTTAGCATGCTATCATGGAGCGGATCAACATGCCGTGGTATAATTTTTGTCCCATTTGGGACAGGTTTGGGTATAAGCTTTTCACTAACCAGAGCTTCTCACAACAAGCGTTATGGTTTCGGTACGGAACATGCCATCTTTGGGAACGGAACGATATCTGTTGCCTCTTCGTGCTTTGAAATTTTTTCGAGAGTCAACATAGAACAACAAGAGTGTTTTGTACAATTCTAGAATTTTTCAGGGTTCGTTTAGATATTTTATACATTAACTGGGTTTTCCAGGTATTTTATGCACATAATTCAAATTTGAACTACATGCACATTCTCAAGTGCATATAAACTAGTTGAAAAATCAAATATGTGTCCTTGGTTGCATGCTTAGGTCCCATGCAAAAAATGGGAATGAATTTCAAACACCCTGCCACCGTCACTCGGCCGCAAACATTGAGATACTGGTTTTAAAATTCTAGTAATACCAAAACTCATCTGAAATTCATGAAACTTGGCATGCTATCATGGAGAGGCATCAACATGCCGTGGTAAAAATTTTGTCCCATTTGGGGCAGGTTTGGGTGCTTCTCACAAACTAGAGCCTCTCTCAATAAGCGTGATGGTTTCGGCATGGAACGTGCCACCTTTGGGGACGAAACGATATCCGTTGCCTCTTATTGCTTTCAAAAAATTTCGAGCGTCAACATAGAACAACAAGAGTGTTGTGTTCAATTTTGGATTTTTCAGGGTTCGTTTGGACATTTTTATACATTAACTTGGTTTTCCATCCATTTTATGTGCATAATTCAAATTTGAACTACATGCACATTCTCCAGTGCATATAAACTGGTTGAAAAATAAAATATGTGTCCTGGGGTGCATGCTTAGGGCCCATGCAAGAAATGGGAATGAATTTCAAACACCCTGCCACCGTCACTCGGCCGCAAACATTGAGATACCTGGTTTTTAAATTCTAGTAAATTCAAAACTCGTCTGAAATTCATGAAACTTGGCATGCTATCATGGAGAGGCATCAACATGCCGTGGTAAATTTTTTGTCCCATTTGCGGTAGGTTTGGGTATAAGCTTCTCACAAACCAGAGCTTCTCTCAACAAGCGTGATGGTTTCGGTAGGGAACGTGCCACCTTTGGGGACGAAACGATATCCGTTGCCTCTCATTGCTTTCAAAAAATTTCGAGCGTCAACATAGTACAACAAGAGTATTGTGTTCAATTTTGGATTTTTTCGGGGTTTGTTTGGAAATTTTTATACATTAACTTGGTTTTCCAGGCATTTTATGTGCATAATTCAAATTTGAACTACATGCACATTCTCCGGTGCATATAAACTGGTTGAAAAATCCAATATGTGTCCTTGGGTGCATGCTTAGGTCCCATGCAAGAAATGGGAATGAATTTCAAACACACTGCCATTGTCACTTGGCCGCAAACATTGAGATACCTGGTTTTTAAATTCTAGTAAATCCAAAACTCGTCTGAAATTCATGAAACTTGGCATTCTATCATGGAGAAGCATCAACATGCCGTGGTAAAATTTTTGTCCCATTTGGGGCAGGTTTGGGTATAAGCTTCTCACAACATGCGTGATGGTTTCGGTAGGGAACGTGCCACCTTTGGGGACGAAACGATATCCGTTGCCTCTTATTGCTTTCAAATTTTTTCGAGTGTCAACCTAGATCGACAAGAGTGTTGTGTTCAATTTTGGAATTTTTCGAGGTTCCTTTGGACATTTTTATACATTAACTGGCTTTTCCAGGCATTTTATGTGCATAATTCAAATTTAACTATATCCACATTCTCCAGTGCATATAAACTGGTTGAAAAATCAAATATAAGTCCTTGGGTGCATGCTTAGGTCCGATGCAAGAAATGGGAATGAATATCAAACACCCTGCCACCGCACTCGGCCGCAAACATTGAGATACTTGGTTTTTAAATTTTAGTAAATCCAAAACTCGTCTGAAATTCATGAAACTTGGCATGCTATTATGGAGCGGCATCAACATGCCGTGGTAAAAATTTTGTCCCATTTGGGGCAGGTTTGGGTATAAGCTTCTCACAAACCAGAGCTTCTCAGAACAAGTGTGATGGTTTCGGTAGGGTACATGCCACCTTTGGGGACGAAACGATATCCGTTGCCTCTTATTAATTTCAAAAAAAATTCGAGTGTCAATATAGAACAACTAGAGTGTTGTGTTCAATTTTGGAAATTTTCAAGGTTCTTTTGGACATTTTTATACATTAACTGGGTTTTCCAGGCATTTTATGTGCATAATTCAAATTTGAACTACATGCACATTCTGCAGTGCATATAAACTGGTTGAAAAATCAAATATGTGTCCTTGGGTGCATGCTTAGGTCCCATGGAAGAAATGGGAATGAAGTTCAAACACCCTGCCACCGTCACTCGGCCGCAAACATTGAGATACCTGGTTTTTAAATTCTAGTAAATCCAAAACTCGTCTAAAGTTCATGAAGCTTGGCATGCTATCATGGAGAGGCATCAACATGCCGTGGTAAATTTTTTGTCCCATTTGCGGTAGGTTTGGGTATAAGCTTCTCACAAACCAGAGCTTCTCTCAACAAGCGTGATGGTTTCGGTAGGGAACGTGCCACCTTTGGGGACGAAACGATATCCGTTGCCTCTTATTGCTTTCAAAAAATTTTGAGCGTCAACATAGAACAACAAGAGTGTTGTGTTCAATTTTGGATTTTTTTGGGGTTCGTTTGGCCATTTTTATACATGAACTTGGTTTTTCCAGGCATTTTATGTGCATAATTCAAATTTGAACTACATGCACATTCTCCAATGCATATAAACTAGTTCAAAAATCAAATATGTTCCTTGGGTGCATGCTTAGGTCCCATGCAAGAAATGGCAATGAATTTTAAACACCCTGCCACCGTCACTCAGCCGCAAACATTGAGGTACCTGGTTTTTGAATTCTAGTAAATCCAAAACTCGTCTGAAATTCATGAAACTTGGCATGCTATCATGGAGCGGCATCAACATGCTGTGGTATAATTTTTGTCCCATTTGGGCAGGTTTGGGTATAAGCTTCTCACAAACCAGAGCTTCTCACAACAAGCATTATGGTGTCGGTAGGGAACGTGCCATATTTGGGAACGAAACGATATCCGTTGCCTCTCATTGCTTTGAAATTTTTCTGAGTGTCAACATAGAACAACAAGAGTGTTGTGTTCAATTTTGGAATTTTTCAGGGTCGTTTAGACATTTTTACACATTAACTGGGATTTCCAGTTATTTTATGCACATAATTCAAATTTGAACTACATGCACATTCTCCAGTGCATATAAACTGGTTGAAAAATCAAATATGTGTCCTTGGTTGCATGCTTAGGTCCCATGCAAGAAATGGGAATGAATTTCAAACACCCTGCCACCATCACTCGGCAGCAAACATTGAGATACTTGGTTTTTTATAGTAAATCCAAAACTTGCCTGAAATTCATGAAACTTGGCATGCTATCATGGAGAGGCATCAACATGCCGTGGTAAATTTTTTGTCCCATTTGGGCCAGGTTTGGGTATAAGCTTCTCACAAACCATAACTTCTTTCAACAAGCATGATGGTTTCAGTAGGGAATGTGCCACCTTTGGGGGCGAAACGATATTCGTTGCCTCTCATTGCTTTCAAAAATTTTCGAGCGTCAACATAGAACAACAAGAGTGTTGTGTTCAATTTTGGATTTTTTCGGGGTTCATTTGGCCATTTTTATACATTAACTTGGTTTTCCAGGCATTTTGTGTGCATAATTCAAATTTGAACTACATGCAAATTCTCCAGTGCATATAAACTGGTTGAAAAATCCAATATGTGTCCTTGGGTGGATGCTTAGGTCCCATGCAAGAAATGGGAATGAATTTCAAACACACTGCCATCGTCACTCGGCCGCAAACATTGAGATACCTGGTTTTTAAATTCTAGTAAATCCAAAACTCGTCTGAAATTCATGAAACTTGGCATTCTATCATGGAGAAGCATCAACATGTCGTGGTAAAATTCTTGTCCCATTTGGGGCAGGTTTGGGTATAAGCTTCTCACAACAAGCGTGATGGTTTCGATAGGGAACGTGCCACCTTTGGGGACGAAAGGATATTCGTTGCCTCTTATTGCTTTCAAATTTTTTCGAGTGTCAACATAGAACGACAAGAGTCTTGTGTTCAATTTTGGTATTTTTCGAGGTTTGTATGGACATTTTTATACATTAACTGGGTTTTCCAGGCATTTTATGTGCATAATTCAAATTTTAACTACATTCACATTCTCGAGTGCATATAAACTGGTTGAAAAATAAAATATGAGTCCTTGGGTGCATGCGTAGGTCCCATGCAAGAAATGGGAATGAATTTCAAACACCCTGCCACCGTCACTCGGCCGCAAATATTGAGATACTTGGTTTTTAAATTCTAGTAAATCCAAAACTCATGTGAAATTCATGAAACTTGGCATGCTATCATTGAGCGGCATCAACATGCCGTAGTAAAATTTGTGTCCCATTTGGGGCAGGTTTGGGTATAAGCTTCTCAGAAACCAGAGCTTCTCAGAACAAGTGTGATGGTTTCGGTAGGGTACGTGCCACCTTTGGGGACGAAACGATATCCGTTGCCTCTTATTAATTTCAAAAAAATTCGAGTGTCAACATAGAACAACAAGAGTGTTGTGTTCAATTTTGGAATTTATCAAGGTTCGTTTGGACATTTTTATACATTAACTGGGTTTTCCAGGCATTTTATGTGCATAATTAAAATTTGAACTACATGAACATTCTCCAATGCATATAAAGTAGTTCAAAAATCAAATATGTTCCTTGGGTGCATGCTTAGGTCCCATGCAAGAAATGGCAATGAATTTTAAACACCCTGCCACCGTCACTCAGCCGCAAACATTGAGGTACCTGGTTTTTGAATTCTAGTAAATCCAAAACTCGTCTGAAATTCATGAAACTTGGCATGCTATCATGGAGCGGCATCAACATGCTGTGGTATAATTTTTGTCCCATTTGGGCAGGTTTGGGTATAAGCTTCTCACAAACCAGAGCTTCTCACAACAAGCGTTATGGTGTCGGTAGGGAACGTGCCATCTTTGGGAACGAAACGATATCCGTTGCCTCTCATTGCTTTGAAATTTTTCTGAGTGTCAACATAGAACAACAAGAGTGTTGTGTTCAATTTTGGAATTTTTCAGGGTCGTTTAGACATTTTTACACATTAACTGGGATTTCCAGTTATTTTATGCACATAATTCAAATTTGAACTACATGCACATTCTCCAGTGCATATAAACTGGTTGAAAAATCAAATATGTGTCCTTGGTTGCATGCTTAGGTCCCATGCAAGAAATGGGAATGAATTTCAAACACCCTGCCACCATCAATCGGCAGCAAACATTGAGATACTTGGTTTTTTATAGTAAATCCAAAACTTGCCTGAAATTCATGAAACTTGGCATGCTATCATGGAGAGGCATCAACATGCCATGGTAAATTTTTTGTCCCATTTGGGCCAGGTTTGGGTATAAGCTTCTCACAAACCATAACTTCTTTCCACAAGCATAATGGTTTCAGTAGGGAATGTGCCACCTTTGGGGGCGAAATGATATTCGTTGCCTCTCATTGCTTTCAAAAAATTTCGAGCGTCAACATAGAACAACAAGAGTGTTGTGTTCAATTTTGGATTTTTTCGGGGTTCATTTGGCCATTTTTATACATTAACTTGGTTTTCCAGGCATTTTGTGTGCATAATTCAAATTTGAACTACATGCAAATTCTCCAGTGCATATAAACTGGTTGAAAAATCCAATATGTGTCCTTGGGTGGATGCTTAGGTCCCATGCAAGAAATGGGAATGAATTTCAAACACACTGCCATCGTCACTCGGCCGCAAACATTGAGATACCTGGTTTTTAAATTCTAGTAAATCCAAAACTCGTCTGAAATTCATGAAACTTGGCATTCTATCATGGAGAAGCATCAACATGTCCTGGTAAAATTCTTGTCCCATTTGGGGCAGGTTTGGGTATAAGCTTCTCACAACCACCTTTGGGGACGAAACGATATTCGTTGCCTCTTATTGCTTTCAAATTTTTTCGAGTGTCAACATAGAACGACAAGAGTCTTGTGTTCAATTCTGGTATTTTTCGAGGTTTGTATGGACATTTTTATACATTAACTGGGTTTTCCAGGCATTTTATGTGCATAATTCAAATTTTAACTACATTCACATTCTCGAGTGCATATAAACTGGTTGAAAAATAAAATATGAGTCCTTGGGTGCATGCGTAGGTCCCATGCAAGAAATGGGAATGAATTTCAAACACCCTGCCACCGTCACTCGGCCGCAAATATTGAGATACTTGGTTTTTAAATTCTAGTAAATCCAAAACTCATGTGAAATTCATGAAACTTGGCATGCTATCATTGAGCGGCATCAACATGCCGTAGTAAAATTTGTGTCCCATTTGGGGCAGGTTTGGGTATAAGCTTCTCAGAAACCAGAGCTTCTCAGAACAAGTGTGATGGTTTCGGTAGGGTACGTGCCACCTTTGGGGACGAAACGATATCCGTTGCCTCTTATTAATTTCAAAAAAATTCGAGTGTCAACATAGAACAACAAGAGTGTTGTGTTCAATTTTGGAATTTTTCAAGGTTCGTTTGGACATTTTTATACATTAACTGGGTTTTCCAGGCATTTTATGTGCATAACTCAAATTTGAACTACATGCACATTCTCCAGTGCATATAAACTGGTTCAAAAATCAAATATGTGTCCTTGGGTGCATGCTTAGGTCCCATGCAGGAAATGGGAATGAATTTCAAACACCCTGCCACCGTCACTCGGCCGCAAACATCGAGATACCTGGTTTTTAAATTCTAGTAAATCCAAAACTCGTCTGAAATTCATGAAACTTGGCATGCTATCATGGAGAGGCATCAACATGCCGTGGTAAATTTTTTGTCCCATTTGCGGTAGGTTTGGGTATAAGCTTCTCACAAACCAGAGCTTCTCTCAACAAGCGTGATGGTTTTGGTAGGGAACGTGCCACCTTTGGGGACGAAACGATATCCGTTGCCTCTTATTGCTTTCAAAAGTTTTCGAGCGTCAACATAGAACAACAAGAGTGTTGTGTTCAATTTTTGATTTTTTCGGGGTTTGTTCGGACATTTTTATACATTAACTTGGTTTTCCAGGGATTTTATGTGCATACTTCAAATTTGAACTACATGCACATTCTCCAATGCATATAAACTGGTTCAAAAATAAAATATGTTCCTTGGGTGCATGCTTAGGTCCCATGCAAGAAATGGCAATGAATTTTAAACATCCTACCACTGTCACTCAGCCGCAAACATTGAGGTACCTGGTTTTTGAATTCTAGTAAATCCAAAACTCGTCTGAAATTCATGAAACTTGGCATTCTATCATGGAGAGGCATCAACATGCCGTGGTAAATTTTTTGTCCCATTTGGGGCAGGTTTGGGTATAAGCTTCTCACAACAAGCGTGATGGTTTTGTTAGGGAACGTGCCACCTTTGGGGACGAAACGATGTCCGTTGCCTCTTATTGCTTTCAAATTTTTCGGGTGTCAACATAGAACAACAAGAGTGTTGTGTTCAAATTTCGATTTTTTCGGGGTTCATTTGGACATTTTTATACATTAACTTGGTTTTCCAGGCATTTTATGTGCATAATTCAAATTTGAACTACATGCACATTCTCGAGTGCATATAAACTGGTTGAAAAATCAAATTTGTGTCCTTGGGTGCATGCTTAGTGTGACAGCCTGGTTTTTGCACTCTCTTATTTGTTTGAGTTTTCATTTGAATTTTTTTAAACTTGGAATTCTTGAGTCTTTTCATTTGGATTTAAACACTTGGGCATCCTTGGCTTTCACCGAAGTGCTTCATTTCTCTCCCAAACCCTCATTTCATTTCTGATCCACCTCAAAATAATCTTTGGAATATTTTTCATAAATGAAAAATATTCATTTCCTCTCAAAAACCCTTAGGAAAATCTGTTTGCTCCAAAGCAACCCTAATTTTTATGGCTCAGAAAATTCTGAGATAATTCACAAATATTCTAGAGACCCTAGGGCACCTCCCTGAGCAAAAATATTTCATCACTTTTTGGAATATTTTTGCTATAGAAAATCTTTTCTGTTCTGGACAGAAATGGTGGTTTCTACAGCAACTACCATTTTACTTACTCCTTTTGACCAGAACTTTCTTGTTCTTATTTACCTTAGTAACTCTAAGCTAGCCTCCAAAGCACAGCTCCAAACACCCAGCCATTTGACCACAGTAACATCACAAAGTTACTGACCAGAAACTTACCTCGTTTGTAAAATCTTCTCTACTGCACCTGGATCCAAACCAAACCATGGTAAACTTCAAAACCACCATGAACAACATGCCAGACATGATTTTTGGACGAAGGCTGGCCTGAGGAGAGAGTTCGCGCGGTGACCACACGTGTCCACGATGCCAGGCATGCGTGTCGACGCGCTTTGGGTGCTGCCGAACGCTCTGTTCGCGCGTGCTCGCTTCCCCCGCCTGCCCAACCTTGCCAAAACTCGCCACCATCACCGTCTCGATGCCCTTAACTCCGCCCTGGCACTCAGCGACGCCGGAGCTCGCCGCAGCGAGCACGGGCAAGTTCTGGCCAGCCCAATAGTGCGGAGCGCATTGTGCTCATCATCACCCCCTTGATCCTGTGCTCGTCTCCGCTCGCCCATAGTGGCCGCGTGACCTCCTTCGCCTTCTCCCCCTCTCACTGATGCCGCTCATCCCCGGGCGCCGTGGACAGGTGTCCACCGGCGGAGCCCGAAGCACCCTCGCCGCTCGCCTATATATAGAGCCCCTCCTCAACCTCCTCGAGCATCCTCCAGCACTCACACACACTCCACGGTCGAGTAGGAAGCCGTAGCCCGGCCGGGCAGGCCTCGGGCCGCCGTCCCCGAGCTCGAGATCACCGGCGATCCTCTCTGGTCTCCGCGGCAGCTCCAGCCCCTCCCAGGCCTGGGCGACCCCTCTGGGGCCTCCGCCTCTCTCCGGTGAGGCCGTCTCGCCCACTTGGAGTCTCTGGAGTGGCCGCTGCTCACCGTCTTCTTCAACTCCGACGACCTCCTTGTTCTGCCTCCGCTCGCAAGCTAGATTCCGACACCGTCCGACCACCCCTAGCCACGCTACGGGTACGGGCAGGTGCGCCTCAACCTCCTCTTGCCATCCCTCCCTCTCGTTTTGGCCAAATAGCCCTCGTCGTCGGCGAGAGCTTCGGCGAAGCCGCGGCCATCTCTGTTTCTCTCCGCCTCTTCCCCCACCTGACTAGCGGGGCCCGCTAGTCAGCCACTCAGTACGCGTGCGAAGCGGTACGAGTGGTGGCGCCCCTGGGCTTTACGCCTTCGACGTCACCCCCAATCTTTTTCTTGTTATTCAAATTCATTTGAATTTACAGAACACTTCAAACAATTATAACTTGTTAACCATAAGTCCAAATGAATTGATTCTGCTTGCATTGTGTTCTTTGAAAGAAAATCTAACAGCTCACCAAAGATGAGATTTTTCTGAGCTGTTTAGAATTTCTAGTGAATTTCAGAAGTGTTCTTGATATTTTCTTTTTGTGTTTGAAATTATTTTCAGAAGGTGAGGCTTGTCTTGAGGATCACCAGGAGGCTTGTGAACCTCATCTGCACTAAGGCGAGCCACAACAACATTTTTATAATTCCATTTCAATATTTGTGATTTTCTCACTTGAATTAAATGGTTAATCCTTGCATTTAAACAATTATTAATTTATTTGCATTCTGTTAAATGTTGGACAATTGTTATGCTTGATTTACAGAATAGTTGAAACTAGTTTAGTGGATAAAGCAAGTTAAGATATGATGTTAGAAATAATTTTGTTATGCATGTTAGTAATTATTTATCTATGTTTTTGCCTCCCTAAAATTGATAAAAATTTGTTAGAAAATATTCTGCTAAATACTTGTTAAAATCATAATACTTGTTTTACAGAATGTTTGAACCTAATTTAGTGATAAAGAAACTAAGGGTTGTTGATAGTGAAATCTTTTGTTATGCATATGGAAAAGTTATCGGAGTTACTTTCTGGCGTAAGAAATTAATGAAACTTGTTGCTGAATATTTTGGTTAAGTTGTGAGTCATTTTGAGCTAGTAGAGTAAGGCCTTGTACAATGGGAGGTGCTTAGGAGAGGTGCTTAGAGAAATAAACCAGACTTTTCTTAAGCACCGGCGCTTATTTGTATAGGGTAGATGCTTAACTAAGCATCTCTCCTATAGAAATAGGCATCGGTGCTTCAGAAAAATCCGGTTTATTTTTCTAAGCACCTCCCTAAGCATCTCCTATTGTACAAGGCCTAATGTGAGTTGTTGATGGTTAAGCTTGGTGTGTATATGGAAGACATGGGTCATTTTTATCATTATATGATGCATGTGTTGTTTTGCATTCCATGGCATGCTATGACACCGGTCATTTTTATTTGAATTTGAATATAACTCAACTTGAATATACGGTTGACTAGGTCATGGTGCCGCTGAATCGAGTTCTTCCCAATGCAACCACAATTGCCTTTATGGGAAGGCCTTGATTCGGTCCATTGACACGACCTCTGGTCGGTGCCTCCATCTCGGGAAGGTTATGTCGTGCTTGCCCTGGCCCGGTAAGCAGACATAATCTTGTGTGCTCGTTGATGAGATTATGGTACTGAGTCCCCGAGTGGGAGTGTCCCCGAGTGGGAGTTTGACCATGACGGTGGTCGGAGTGTCTTTGGTAGACACAGGGCCACCCAGGACCAGCCCGTTGGGGATGGAGGGGTTTTGTCAGAATGCCGTTGGTCCACCCGAATGGGAGTGTGAGGCCATGGGTTCCGTGGTGTGGGTACAATGTGCTACCTTTGCAGAGTGTATAATCTATTGATAGCCGCGTCCACGGTCACGGACACCTCGTACTAGGTCCCACCATGAGTCAACGATTAATAAAAATTGCACATTAAGCTGTAAACTATGCATTGTTGACGATGGCAGAAGGCCATCGAGGAGATTGGGATCGGATAATGATCGTGGTGGTGATCGCCGTAAGGATCATGAGTCATTTTGTTAAAGGCCATGTTGGTGGTGTGTTTTACCACATTGTTGGTGTGTTGTACCATGTTGGTGGTGTTTGTGATCTGAGGATGATCCCGGTTGGTAAGTTATCCTAAGTGACGTTCGAGCATGATCACAGCATGTTGACATATAGTGTTGCATTATTAATAATTGGTTAAATATCATGATCTTGTTTGTCATTATGATTATGCTTGTTGTGAGCTTGCAAGTACATTCAATGTACTGACCTGGCGTGTCGTGCCAGATTTCAGGAAAGTCTCGTTGGAAAGGAGCGTTGTTCGAGTCTAGATCGTGTCCACATCGGTGTCCCTGTGATATGGAGCTTCCGCTACGACGTTATTCTGGTGCCACGTAGTTGTTCGGATCGAGGCCCCTTTATGTTCTCTAAATAATGTACATATTGTTCAGCCGTACCGAGTGTGCCGCTTGGCCTCGACCGCTGTTGTAATATGAACTCTGTTCCGCTAGCATCAATAAAGCGATTGTTTTCTGTACCAATATGTTGTGTGTTGCTAGAAGACATGGTCTCTGGGCTGGCAATGCAGAGTAAACCGGTC
Source organism: Triticum dicoccoides (assembly GCF_002162155.2). Lineage (NCBI taxonomy): Eukaryota > Viridiplantae > Streptophyta > Magnoliopsida > Poales > Poaceae > Triticum > Triticum dicoccoides. The sequence continues at coordinate 358,895,995 of NC_041392.1, forward strand.
ACTCTGAGCCGGGGTGCCATAACGATTGGTATCAGAGCCGCGCTGACTGTAGGCCACACTAGACTACTACATGTTAACTGGACGCTAGGTGCGAGTAAATTTGAGTGCCGGTAGCAGTTATAGCTGGTTGTTGCATTCTAGTCATTTGATTATTATTGTTATACTAACCTGTTAATGGTTGTGAGTGTAGATGTGATGTGACCGTCGATAGAAAATCGATGGTACAAATAATTTGCCCAATCTTTCACGGTACAATGTCACCTGAAATGACGTAGAGCTCGCGATCTTGTAGATGCAATCACCACGGCAACAACACGCACACCCAGAAGAGGAAGTACGTGGACGATCTTCAACAAACCAGCAGAAATTGAAATTCTGGAATCAATCTCACGCCAATATCACAAAGCCTCAAGAGCTATTCAACAAATATCAAACGGCGGCTCGAAGATACCCCGAGTTACCGATCTATTCATCTCTGGAAAAATCACCTAAATGAGAGCTCTCCCGTACACGGCCGAAGCCGGCCTTTTATATAGGCGAGAAAAACAACCAGGCTAAACCGACTTAAACAAGAAAAATACTACACAGACTCTCTCTCTCCCATCTTCCTAATCACATCTTAACTAATTTAATTATCCGACACGTTGATCACAAAAGACAAAATAGACTAGTACTTATTGAAAAGGAAACGAACTAGGACTAAGAAGGAAAATGCATGCATCCTCCCGAGTCCTTAACTTGCATCTTGCCCTCCGTATCCTGATTGCATGGGGTTCCGAAAGTGGGCTTTACTTCCTTCGGCTGTACAATTTGAAATATCATCGTGCCAATTTGTAATACCTATATCTCTGGAGGTATGTGCGTCATGGCGAGACTTTGTTTATGTATTGAATCAATAGTAACAAATTGATTTCTTTTTCCATCGCGTTTAGCTGGTACGACATATTTCTCCGGCAATGAAACATTTGTCTCCATAGGCAGTGTCACATCATCCTCTCTCCCTTGAAAGGAAACCGTCCTCGGTTTCGACTTAGGCCTTGTAGATTTCTTCTTGAACACCTCTACAGTACACTTTATATTTCGTGCATCCTTAGGAAGAATAGCATAGAACTCACCCTTATGCATAAAAGTGTACCTGTTTGTTCGCCCATGATGAAGTGCGTTAACATCATGCTGCCACGGACGCCCCAAAATAAGGTGACAAACATGTAGTGGCATAACGTCGCACTCCACCTTATCAACATAGCCATCAACAGAAAAAGGAACCTTCACCCTGTGAGTTACCTTCACTTTGCCCACATCATTGATCCACTTGATATAGTATGGTTTTGGGTGCTCCCAAGTTGTCAAAGAAAGAGACTCCACCACATCCTTGCTAATCATGTTGCTAGCACTGCCGCCATCAATTATCAGTTTGCACACCTCTCCTTTGATGGTACATGCAGTTTGAAAAATACTCCGTCGTTGTCCTGGTTCAAAAATGACCTTGTTATCTCGCTGGACCTTATGTGCTAGCAAACTCTCCATATCAGGATCATCTTGAGGATAACATAGTATGGTATCACCATGACCTCTTTCAATTCCATCCTCTAACTTAGGCGTCTCATCTTCAGATTCTGAAATATATTCCGCATCAACAAGTAGAACCCTTCGTTGATTGGAACATTCATGCTTCATGTGTCCACGTCCTCCACACTTGTGGCAAATAATATTACGATGATGAGATGAAGACGCATTAGATGAAACCTAAGAAACCTCCTTTGGCGCAGCCTTGCTCTGTTCAATGCTTCCCGACTTATAAGAAGGAGTCGGTTTAGCACTAAACCCACCATCAATAGGAGAAGAAACGTGTCGCCCATTGTTGTAAGTTGGACAAGTCTCTGAAGTTTGCTTCTCCAATACCCAACGTTCAGCACGCTCCGCTTGATGAAGCAACTCATGAATATCATTATATTGTATTAAATCAACACGGCCGCGAATCTTTTCTTCTAACCCCTCAAAGAAACGTACCATGGTCGCCTCCGCAGACTCACGCACAGCTGTACGGATCATCAAAACTTGAAAAACAACCAGGGTCCTTATCTTGCATCTTCCCCTTCATATCCTGATTGCATGGGGTTCGGAAAGTGGGCTTTACTTCCTTCGGCTGTACAATTTGAAACGTCATTGTGCCAATTTGTAATACCTATATCTCCGGAGCTATGTGCGTCATGGCCAGACTTTGTTTATGTATTGAATCAATAGTAACAAATTGATTTCTTTTTCCAGCGTGTTTAGCTGGTACGACATATTTCTCCGACAATGAAATATTTGTCTCCATAGGCAGTGTCACATCAAGATGGCTCCGGTGTCGTATCCGTGCCAGTTGCAGCTGATGCCGTACACGTCACCGCACCTTCTCCGCAACGTGTGGCGTCGGTTGTACCCTCACGGAGACGAACCAGTCAACCGTGTGTACCGGGAGCGTCTAGCAGACTCAGTGTAGGAGTATCATGCAGTGGTTACTCTGCGCACCAGTTTCGATTCCGGCTCTTACACTCACACTTCTCGGAGCGGTTATGCCTCCACCGCTTCTCAGGCTGTCCAGTTTGCCGCATTTGAGGTCCTTGTCGAGCTTCGTTATACCGAGGTTCAAATGCAGCACCACCCAGGTTTCTATTACTACCCATCTCTGCACGACAACGGTCGTGTCCGTTTTCCTCTCGTTGACCTGGAGTCTGATAGTGTTGCTAGCCATCTTGCTCGCTATATCACTGCTAGCTATCTGATGATCCACGAGTTGGCTCAAGAGTTGACTCGTGCCCGTACTGCTTTAGCCGCTACCTTGGTCACTACTAGATCCACCACTACTCCATCCTCACTAGGATTTACCCCTTATGTCCTAGTTAGCTCTAGCTCCCCTATTTCGCCGGTTACTCCCCCGAGTAGCACAGGTGTCTCGACCGTGAACCCTCTCAGTGCTCCTGCCGAGTGGGTCTCACTACTTGCTACCCCTGCAGCCCCGATGCTTCATCCTACCCCTGCCCCTGAGGGAGAGCCCTCGAGGAAGCGTTGTCGTGTTACCTTTAACCCAGAGGTTTTTGTTACCCACGTCAGTTCGGGATCCGAGACTGCTTCAGGGGAGGACACCGCAGCACCAGCAGAGCAGTAGTGTCTTTGAGTATTCGCAGTCGTCTAGATGGTGTACAGATGTAGTTGTACGAGTCATGATGCTTCATGTATGAGAGTAGTGGAACCAGTCATGTTGTTTAATTTTCATGTATGAGTCCATGTATAATTATGTTGGGACTTTAATCGCCGTATTTTCTTCGCTCTTTTGTCTTTTTCGAGATTTGTTGCTGGCTTTTCCCCAATTTTATTCTTGGATGTCTCTCATCTCGATTGCGTTGTCTTGGGAAAAATCCTCAATAGGATGACGCGGGGAGGCAGCAGTAGCAACGTTCGTGAGGGAACTCCTATTCGTCGTTCCGCATGACAGGCAGGATATTCTCCGAGCCGTACGTTCAACCACCACCTCCACCTGATCCTCCCTCCATCGAGCAAGTTTTGCGTATGTTTGAAGAGAAAAGGAACAATGATCTGATTGAAATATTGAGAAGTGTGCAAGCTATGGTTGGACAGAATGGAAACCAGAATGGTCATCACTCAAAGCTATTAGATTTTCAGAGGACCAATCCACCCAGTTTCAGTCAGGTTGTTGACCCATTGGATGCAGACGATTGGTTGCGCACGATGGAGAAAAAGCTTGACGTTGCTCGTACTGAAGGAAATGATAAAGTCCCATTTGCAACCCATTACCTTGAAGGTGTAGCTGCCATATGGTGGGAAAATACAAAAGCCATGTGGCCGATTGATGAGGAAGTCACCTCGGAAAAATTGAAGGATAAGTTTCGCAAGTATCACATCCCCACTGGAGTTAGGAAGGCCAAGCAGCGTGAATTTCTCGCGCTCGTCCAAGGAAATCAGTCTGTGGCTGAGTATCTGCAAAAATTCAATCATTTGGCCCGTTACTCTCTGTATGACGTGGCCACTGAAGAAAGGAAGATTGATAGATTTCTTGGAGGTTTAAATCCACAACTTCGGTGTGCCCTCAGTATGTTTGATTTCACCGATTTCCAAACTCTGGTGGACAAGGCGTTCATTGCTGAATGGGAGCACAAGCTTATATCGGATAATAGGCCTGCTAACAACAACAACAAGCGCAAGTTTGAGCCAAAGAAGGATGGACAACCTGTGCAAAAGGCTCGTACCTGGTAGCAGACTCAGGTGGAATACAGGCTAAATTGGCGGTAGAATGTTAATAGGACCACCACTCAAGTCAAGAATATTGTAACCAGTCCAACACATGAGGAGCGCCAGCGCGATAATACTTGTTTCATTTGCGGGCAGTATGGACATTATGCCAAACAGTGCCCCAAGAACCACAAGGTGAATGCCTCGAGCAGGCCACAAGTCAACTTTATGGAGTCAGGACCAACCCAACAAAACTTCACTGGGCACGTGAATCATATCTCTGCCGATGAAGCCCAAGAGAAGCCAGAAGTCGTCATTGGTATGTTTTCTGTTAATGACATACCTGCAGTAATTCTATTTGACTCTGGGGCTTCCCATTCTTTTATTTCTCGGAGTTTTTTCGCCCAAACCAATTTTCCTTGCACCATTTTGGGCAAAAATATGCTGGTACAAACCCTGGGATCTATAATCAAGAGCAATCTAGTCTACCGTGATCTGGAGATCAATATCAATGGGGTCTACTTTCCAACATCTTTGATAATCATTGAGTCTGAGCAGTTGGATATTATATTGGGTATGAATTGGTTGACCAAATATCAAGTTTGCATAAACTGCGCAACCCGAGAAGTCAATTTGACCAGTTTGGATGGGCAGCTCACCAAATTCTATGCTCACAAGCATGTACCCAAGCCAGAATTAGTTTGCACCGTTGTGGTGGAGTTGGAATTTATTCCTGTGGTCAGTGAGTACCCTGATGTGTTTCCAGAAGAACTGCCAGGCATGCCAGCAGATCGGGAACTGGAGTTTGCCATAGACCTTGTGCCCGGAACCGCACCATTATACAAGAAGTATTACCGGATGCCCTCATCAGAATTAGTGGAGCTAAAGAAACAACTTGACGAATTACTCTAAAAGGGTTATATTCGTCCAGCTCTTCACCATGGGGGTCACCTGCAATTTTCGTAGGCAAAAAGGATGGCAGTCTCCTTATGTGCATAGATTACCGCCAGCTGAATGAGGTCACCATCAAAAATAAATACCCACTACCAAGGATTAATGATCTATTTGATCAGCTCAGTGGGGCTAAAGTATTCTCAAAAGTCGATTTACGGACCGGATATCACCAGCTCAAGATTAAAAAGGAAGATATTCCTAAGACCGCATTCACTACACGATATGGTCTCTACGAATATACTGTGATGTCCTTTGGTCTCACCAATGCCCCTGCCTTCTTCATGCATTTGATGACCAAAGTGTTCATGGACTTCCTCGACAAATTCATGATAGTCTTCATCGATGACATCCTCATTTACTCCAAGGATGAAGAAGAGCATAAGGATCACCTCCGAGCAGTGCTACAACAACTCTGCGACCATCAGTTATATGCCAAGTTCAGTAAGTGCGAATTTTGGCTCAAGCAAGTTGGGTTTCTCGGACATATATTATCCGCCGAAGGTATAGCCGTGGACCCAAGCAAAGTAAAGGATGTGCTCGATTGGGTATCACCCACGACTGTAACACAGATCCGGAGTTTCCTCGGATTAGCTGGGTACTATCGCCGCCTTATTGAAGGATTTTACAAAATTGCTAAACCCATGACGGAGCTGCTCAAAAAGGATACAAAGTTTAAGTGGACCGAGGACTGTGAGAAGAGTTTTAATGAGCTAAAGACACGTCTGACAACCGCACCTGTATTAACTCTTCCAAACATTTATCACAGCTTTGATGTGTACCGTGATGCCTCCAGACAAGGTATTGGTTGCGTGCTGATGCAAGACGACAAGGTAGTAGCATATGCCTCCCGACAGTTACGACCACATGAGGGAAATTATCCTACTCATGATTTGGAATTAGCTGCAGTGGTTCATGCATTAAAAATTTGGAGACACTATCTCATTGGAAAAAGGTGCCAAATTTTTACCGACCACAAAAGCCTCAAGTACATCTTCACTTAGCCAGACTTAAATCTCCGTCAGCGGAGATGGTTAGAGTTAGTCAAGGATTATGACCTTGGAATAAATTACCATCCTGGCAAGGCCAACGTCGTTGCCGATGCGCTCAGTCGAAAGCTCGTCAGCTTAAATGTCATGTTAACATCATTGCCTACCAAACTTCAAGAAGAGATTGCTCAGCTCAACTTGGTCATCGTGGATGCTGGCCTCGCTAATATTTTGGAAGTTACCCCCACACTTGAAATGGAAATCCGCAAGGCCCAGCCAGGTGACGCCGAGCTACAAAAACATGCCAAGGGCCAGATAGCAAGGTAGCCCCCAGATTTCTGCAAGGACAAATTCGGTACCATCTGATTCCGTGGAAGAATTTGTGTACCAAATCAACCGGACTTGAAGAAGAAAATCTTGTCAGAAGCACATGAATCCTGGTACTCCATTCATCCGGGAGGTACGAAAATGTATGAAGACCTTAAACAAATATTCTGGTGGGATGGAATGAAGAAAGACATTGCCTATTTTGTAGCCTGCTGCAACATATGCAACAAGGTGAAAGCAGATCATCAGAAGCCAGCCAGACTTCTCCAACCACTGCCAGTTTCACAATGGAAATGGGATGATGTTTGCATGGATTTCATCACCGGATTGCCTAGGACTCAGCGAGGCAAAGACGCAATCTGGGTTATAGTGGACACTCTCACCAAGGTTGCTCACTTCATCCCGATTAGCACCAGATACAGAGCAGATGAACTTGCACAACTGTATGTATCCAGAATCGTCAGTCTGCATGGAGTACCCCGGACTATCACTTCCGACCGATGTTCTTTGTTTACCTCCGCTTTCTAGTCCCGTCTCCATCAAGCCTTGGGGACAACACTGAAATATAGTGCTGCTTATCACCCTCAGACGGATGGTCAGACAGAGCGAGTAAATCAAATACTCGAAGATATGTTGCGAGCCTGTGCGCTAGCCAACGGAGCTAAATGGGAAGATTTGTTGAGTTCTCGTATAACAACAGTTTTCAGACCAGCCTAAAGATGTCGCCATATGAAGCTCTATATGGTCGTAAGTGTAGCACTCCTCTAAATTGGTCTCAAGCTGGAGATAGCCGTATCTTCGGAACCGATCTCATGATGGAAGCTGAGAGAAAAGTCAGGGAAATCAGAGACCGACTGCAATTGGCCAAATCCCGTCAGAAGAGTTATTATGATGCAAAGCATCGGCAGGTTAGTTTTGAACCCGGAGAACACATGTACCTCCGAGTCACTCCTATGAAAGGAGTTAAGCGATTTCAGACACGTGGAAAGCTGGCTCCCAGATTCATTGGTCCATTCCCGATTATGTATCAAGTGGGTACGGTTGCATATCAACTGGAACTACCCCCGGAATTGGCAGACATACACAACATATTCCATGTTTCTCAATTGAGACGATGCATATCCCCGTGTGAGAAAATGACTGCAATGGCTGAGATAGAATTGTCAAAAGATTTAACTTATGAAGAAAGACCGTTCAAAATTTTGAATCAAGTGGAAAGGGTCACTGGCAACAAAGTCGGAAAATTTTACAAGGTTTAGTGGGAGCATCACACAGAGTCAGAAGCAACTTGGGAGCAGGAAGAATTCCTTAAGGGTCAGTATCCAGAGTGGTTTTCCCAAGCAACCGAATCTCGAGGATGAGATTCATTCTAAGTGGGGGAGGTTTGTGACAGCCTGGTTTTTGCCCTCTCTTATTTGTTTGAGTTTTCATTTGAATTTTTTAAAACTTGGAATTCTTGAGTCTTTTCATTTGGACTTAAACACTTGGGCAGCCTTGGCTTTCACCCAAGTGCTTCATTTCTCTCCCAAACCCTCATTTCACTTCTAATCCACCTCAAAATAATCTTTGGAATATTTTTCATCCTGGTTTTTGCCCTCTCTTATTTGTTTGAGTTTTCATGAATTTTTTAAAACTTGGAATTCTTGAGTCTTTTCATTTGGACTTAAACACTTGGGCAGCCTTGGCTTTCACCCAAGTGCTTCATTTCTCTCCCAAACCCTCATTTCACTTCTGATCCACCTCAAAATAATCTTTGGAATATTTTTCATAAATGAAAAATATTCATTTCCTCTCAAAAACCCTTAGGCAAATCTGTTTGCTCCGAAGCAACCCTAATTTCTATGGCTCACAAAATTCTGAGATAATTCACAAATATTCTAGAGACCCTAGGGCACCTCCCTGAGCAAAAATATTTCATCACTTTTTGGAATATTTTTGCTACAGAAAATCTTTTCTGTTCTGGACAGAAATGGTGGTTTCTATAGCAACTACCATTTTACTTACTCCTTTTGACCTGAACTTTCTTGTGCTTATTTACCTTAGTAACTCTAAGCTAGCCTCCAAAGCACAACTCCAAACACCCAGCCATTTGACCACAGTAACATCACAAAGTTACTGACCAGAAACTTACCTGGTTTGTAAAATCTTCTCTACTGCACATGGATCCAAACCAAACCATGGTAAACTTCAAAACCACCACGAACAACATGCCAGACATGATTATTGGACGAAGGCTGGCCTGAGGAGAGAGTTTGCGCGGTGACCACGCGTGTCCACGATGCCAGGCATGTGTGTCGATGCGCTCTGGGTGCCGCCGAACGCTCTGTTCGCGCGTGCTCGCTTCCCCCACCTACCCAACCTTGCGAAAACTCGCCACCATCACCGTCTCGATGCCCTTAACTCCGTCCTAGCACTCACCGACGCTGGAGCTCGTCGCGGCAAACACGGACAAGGTCCGGCCAGCCCAACAGTGCGGAGCACACTGTGCTCGTCGTTACCCCCTTGATCATGTGCTCATCTCCGCTCGACCACAGTGGCCGCGTGACCTCCGTCACCTTCTACCCCTCTCACAGACGCCGCTCATCACCGGGCGCCGTGGACAGGTGTCCACTTGCGGAGCCCGCAGCACCCTCACTGCTCGCCTATATATAAAGCCCCTCCCCAACCTCCTCGAGCATCCTCGAGCACTCACACACACTCCACGGTCGAGTAGGAAGCCATAGCCCGGCCGGGCAGGCCTCGGGTCGCCTTCCCCGAGCTCGAGCTCGCCGGCGATCCCCTCTGGTCGCCGCGGCAGCTCCAGCCCCTCCCAGGCCTGGGCAACCCCTCCAGGGCCTCCGCCTCTCTCCGGTTAGGCCGTCTCGCCCGCTTGGAGCCTCTGGAGTGGCCCTTGCTCGCCGTCTTCTTCAATTTCCAGTGACCTCCTCGTTCTGCCTCCGCTCGCAAGCTAGATTCTGTCGGTGTACTAGAATAGGGGTACCCTAGTACCCCGAACTTGTGCACGGGCAGTTGTAGCACCCCGCGGCAAGGCTTGCCGGGCGAACGCCAAGATCCTCCGTGGTTCCCTTGGAGCCATTCAAGAACAAAGTATTTAAGCTCAGGAGACAAGGCCCCGGCAAGAGGAGCTTGCCGGGAAGGCCAACCAAGGCACTCCAAGGAACTTGCCGCAACGTGCCACGCGCTCCGGCAAGGCAACAAGGCCCCGGCAAGAGGAGCTTGCCGGGAAGACCAACCAAGGTACCTCGAGGCCCGGTGAGCGACAAGCTTCCAGACCCGACAAGATAACAGCAGCGGCAAGGAGCTTGCCGCGGCAGGCGGCCACTCTGTGCCCACGCTACAGCGCATCCACCAACGTGTCGCTCTGGGGGCCTCTCCAGGTGCGCGTGGCGGGAGGCTGTGCAGCCAGCGGTGCGCAGTGGCATGCGAAGCTGACAAGATCGCCATCGTGGCGAACGATGGCGCCCCTAACGGTCCTTTTCTGCACTGTTTGGGCGACTCAGACGGGCATTGAATGCCCTTGTCCCCTGCCGTCAGGGTTGGGTAGGGTGCACTGTACAAGTAACTGTACCAACCACCTCACTTTTTACATTTGTACCCTTCTCTGCGTTGCCACCTGTCGGTGACCCCTTTAGCGTATAAAAGGAGGCCCATGCGCAACGTAGAGGGGGTTGGACAGTTTCGCGAGATTCGACTGGTTCGGAACCAAGAAAAACACTAAGCTCTCTCTTTGGAGCAAGAACACAAGATAATCAAACAAGCAGCAGTAGGAGTGTTATCTCTCCGGAGAGCTCCGAAGCTGGGTAAACTGCTCGTGTGCTTCGCCTCGATCTGCTCTTCGTGCGACCTCCGCCCCCCGCCGAACCGAAAGGGGCCCGGTCCGCCGGCCCCATAGGTGTTCATGGATCAGTTTCCCCGACATCTTTGGTGTGCCAGGTAGGGGGTGTCGAGATTGTGTGAACCTGATCCGGCGTTCACACGAGCTAGATCTTCATTCCCTTCATCAACATGCCACCGAAGAAGAAGACTTCGGCGGCAGCCGCTCCGTCCACGTCACTTCCGCCACCGTTGGAGCAAACGGGTGGTGGAATGGACGCCGGCGGAAGAATGGACGTCGACGAGGAAGCTTATGATGCTGCCAGGTCCAAGGACAAGGCTGCACAAACCTCGGCGACTGTACATGTTCCGCGCCACTCTCAGGAGGCGCAAGACCAACAGCGTCATGACACTCGCAGTGCCATACGCATGATAGGCCAAGACCAAGCTGGTGGATCTCGGGGCGCTCAAGACCAGCATGCACGCCAGCGTGCTGGCACGAGCGGGGCACGATCGCCTGGACGGGATACTGCTCCTTCTAACATAGTTAGAAGTCCGAGCACGTCCCGCTCCTCGCGCCGTCCGCCACTGCCACCCACCACTCCAGCAGAAGCTTTGGCGCAAGCTCAACTGCTCCTAGATTACCCTCCGACGCCGGACAAGATCGATGAATGGAGGGCCACCATTCAGAGTCTCATCGGCTACGCCAACGGCGACACTCCATGGCGGCCGAGCGCGTCGCCGCCGCGGCAGGGTTGCCGGGCGCGAGCCGGTGGCGACGAAACGGGTGGAGGTGCGACTACCATGCAATCAACACCCCGAAGGCCAAGATCGCCGACTCGCTGGATCCACCTCGACAGCGACTCCACCGCATCGTCTGATCCACGAGTTTGTCGCGATCAGCGCCAAGTTCTTCATGATCGACAACAAGAAGACGCTCAAACTCGCATCGAGCGCCGAAGAGAAGCGCGATGTCAATCCGACAAGCGCGCTGGGCCCTCTGTTGACATGCACGCTCCAGGGGAACCAGGCCATCTGCCGTACGCGGTAGGTTGCCCTGCGTTCACTCGTGAGCTGCGGCAAGTCCAGTGGCCCAGCACGAAGAACTTCAAGCCAGACGTACTGGAGAAGTACGACGGCAAGACGCATCCGTCGGAGTTCCTCAGCATCTACACCATTGTGGTGCAGGCTGCCGGGGGACGGGATGACAAGATCCCTGCCAACTACTTCCCGCTGGTGCTCAAGCCCAACGTCAGATCCTGGCTCATGCACTTGCCGGATAACTCCATATCCTCTTGGGCTGATCTGTGCCATCAGTTTGTCGGCGCCTTCACAGGCGGACACAAGCCTCATGGCCAGGAGAGTGATCTTCATCTGCTCGCCCAGAAGGAAGGAGAGCCCCTGCGCAAGTATATTCAGAGATTCAGCAGTGTGCAGCACAACATCCCAGACGTCCACCCTGCCGCGGTGATCAGCGCGTTCCATCAGAACATGCGAAACCGCAGGATGCGGGAGGAAATGGTGATGTGCAAGATCAGGGACGTCAGTGAGTTATATGCACTGGCCGACAAGTGTGCACGTGCTGAGGAAGGGAGGAGACTCCCTGGAGAGAATGTAGGGGCGGGAGGATCTGACAGTGAAGATGCTGCCCCGGCAAGGAAAAACCGGCGGCGGAACAACAGGAGGAGGAAAGGCAAAGAGGTGCTAGTTGTTGAGCAGTCCGGCAACGGTGGTGGCGCCAAGAAAGCCAAAGCTGGTGACTCCGGCAAGGAGGTTGCCGCAGAGGTGGCGGTCGCCGACAAGCAGGACGGCACCAACAAGCAGTATTGCAAGATCCACCGCACCAAGGGCCATGATCTCCAGAGCTGCAAGAAAGTCGAACAGCTTGTTGAGCAACAGAAAGCTGAATACGAGCGGCGTGACAAGGAGAAGGCCCAGGAAGGTGCTGGGGGATCCGGCAAGAAACGTCCCGGCCGAGGAGGACGCCGCGGCACGGCCAAGCAGCGGCAAGGAGACAGACCTCCTCGCGGCCGCGACAAGGATGAAGATGACGACGACGATGAAGACATGGATGATGAGGAGACTGATGAGCGGGAGTTCCAGAAAGCCACAGAGGTCCTGTGCGTTGACGGTGGTGCTTCTCTGCATACCTCGCACCGTCAGCTCAAGCAGTGGGTGCGGGAAGTTAATGCAGCAGAACCACCCGTCGAGTCACGCAAGCCTCTGAAATGGTCCAGCACGCCTATCATCTTTGATATTGACGACCACCCTGATCGCATAACTACGGTCGGGTGCTTGCCGATGTTGGTTTCACCAACAATCCGCAACCTCAAGGTCACTAAGATGCTAGTTGACGGTGGGGCCGGCTTGAACCTGATCTCCTCCGCGGTGCTCCAGAAACTCCAGATCCCTGACAGTGAGCTCGAAGAGACTGGTACATTTCAAGGAATCAACCGGGGAAGGAGCAAGCCGAAGGGAAAGATCACGTTGCCGGTAACATTTGGCAGCGAGCTGAACTTCAGGACTGAGAGGGTCACGTTTGATGTTGTTGACTTTCCATTACCTTACAATGGAATCCTTGGCCGTCCGGCACTCGCCAAGTTCATGGCAGCCTCTCACTATGCGTACAGTGTACTAAAAATGACAGGCCCGATAAGTGTCATCTCTGTCCATGGCGACAAGAAGGATGCTCTTATCTGTGCCGACAAGATCTACCGGGAAGCAGCAGCCGCAGCAGAACGCAAGACACTTGCCGCTGAAGCTCCCGGGGGGAAGAAGAAGACCAAGTCCGGCAAGAGCTCTGATGCCCACTCCGGCAAGCGCACCTCTTCGGAGTGCTGCGCTACCGTCGAGGATGCACCATCGAGCTCCACCGACAAGTGTAAGAAGGCAATGGCAGCTCCACCTGAGACCAAGAAGGTGTCCGCCAAGGACGACGGCACTGGTGGTACCTTCACCATCAGCGCCACTCTTGACCCCAAATAGGAAAGCGCGCTCGTTGCTTTCCTGCGGGCGAATGTCGACGTGTTTGCGTGGCAACCGTCTGATATCCCTGGTGTTCCCAAGAAAGTAATTGAGCACCACCTTGCCGTCTGTCCTCATGCGTGGCCCGTCAAGCAGAAAGTCAGGAAACAGGCAGTGGAGCGCCAAGAATTCATCGCAGAAGAAATCAAGAAGTTGGAAGCAGCAGGCCTTGTCAGAGGAGTACTCCATCCCACGTGGTTGGCCAATCCTGTTGTCGTGCGCAAGGCTAACGGGAAATGGAGGCTTTGTATTGACTTCACTGATGTTAATAAAGCTTGTCCCAAAGACCCATTTCCCTTGCCGCGCATTGACCAGATTGTTGACTCCACAGCCGGATGTTATTTGCTTTCATTTCTTGATGCATACTCAGGATACCATAAGATCTTCATGGCAGAAGAGGATGAAGAGAAAACCGCATTTATCACCCCGTGTGGCACGTACTACTTCGTACGGATGCCTTTCGGTTTGAAAAATGCTGGTTCAACATTCGCAAGGGTAGTCCACCACGCTTTTGAGCCGCAGATGCACAGAAATGTGGAAGCCTACATGGATGACATAATGGTCAAGAGCAAGAACAGGGCGACCCTGATTCAAGATTTAGACGAGACATTTGCAAATCTGTGCAAGATCAACCTCAAGCTTAACCCCGAGAAGTGCGTGTTTGGAGTCCCTTCCAGCAAGCTTCTCGAGTTCTTCGTGTATCAGCGGGGAATTGAAGCCAATCCCAACAAGATTAAGGCCGTTGAGCAGATCGAAGCACCAAAGCGCGTCAAGGATGTACGAAGGCTTGCCGATTGCGTGGCTGCTCTCAGCAGGTTTATCTCTAGATCTGCTGAGCGCACCCTGCCATTTTTCAAAATTTTGAAAAAGGCAGGTCCAATAAAATGGACTCCGGAGGCGGAGGCTGCGCTGCAGAACTTGAAGAGATACCTGTCCTCCACTCCAACACTTGTCGCACCTAAGCCGCAAGAGAAGTTGCTGCTGTATATAGCGGCAACCAATCAAGTGGTTAGTGCTGCGTTAGTGGCGGAGAGGGAGGCAGATGATGAGCCAGCACCCACGACAGATGCATCCAGCGACAAGCAGGGGGCTTTGCCGACAAGCTCTGGTCCCGACAGAGATGGATCTGCGCAGGAGCATGATAAGATGCAGAAGAGAATGGTGCAACGTCCAGTTTACTTTGTCAGTTCCCTTCTACAGGGGCTAGATCAAGGTACTCTGGTGTGTAGAAGTTTCTTTTCGGCCTCCTCATGGCCTCGAGAAAGCTGCGCCATTACTTCCAAGCACATGAGATCACAGTCGTCACTCGCTTTCCACTGAAGAGGATACTGCAAAATCCAGAAGCGACAGGCAGGATTGTCGAGTGGGCGCTGGAACTGTCAAGCTTTGGCCTCAAGTTTGAGAGCACTTCAACTATCCAAAGCAGAGCATTGGCAGAGTTCATAGCAGAATGGACGCCAACACCAGATGAAGAAATTCCAGAGACAAGCATCCCCGTCAAAGAGGCAAGCAAAGAGTGGCTGATGTACTTTGATGGTGCCTTCTCGCTGCAAGGCGCCGGTGCGGGCGTGCTGCTTGTCGCGCCCACCGGAGAGCACCTCAAGTACGTAGTCCAGATGCACTTTCCCAAGGAGCAAGCAACCAACAATACTGCAGAGTATAAAGGATTGCTTTCCGGTCTCAGAATCGCAGCAGACCTTGGGATCAAGAAGCTCATTGTCAGGGGTGACTCACATATGTCGTCCGCCAAGTGAACAAGAACTACCAGAGTCCATTGATGGAAGCATATGTTGATGAAGTGAGGAAGCTAGAAGAGCACTTTGACGGCCTACAGATGGAGCATATCCCAAGAGCTCAGAATGACATTGCCGATGGCCTGTCAAAGTGCACCGCACTAAAGTTACCTATGGAACCAGGGATCTTTATGCTCAAGTTGACTCAACCATTCGTAACACCATCAACTGGACAAAGCAAGAAGAGGAAGTTGGTTTCTGGTGACTACTTTCCGGCAGAGCTCCCCGAAGCCGCCGCCAAGAAAGTCCCCAAGATCAACACCAAGGATGCTGAGGGGCAGTCTGCTCCGGCAAGCCTTATGGTTTGTTCCATTGAAGCAGACGCTCCCGACAAGTTTTGCTCCGGCAAGCTTGCCGGGGAACATCAAGCTCCGGCAGGGCCGCAAGTCCTTGCCATAGAAGCGGATGTTCCCGCAGCAGCAGATGTGCCTTTAGTCCTTGTTGTCGAGCCACAAGCTCCAGCATGGGCACAGCAGATTGTCCATTTCCTTCAGACAGGAGAACTCCCCGAAGAGCAAAAAGAAGCGGAAAAAGTAGCCCGGCAGTCAAGTATGTACTAGTTTGTCGATAGCATACTGTACAGAAGAAGACTCAATGGTGTGAAATTGAAGTGTATTTGCCGAGAAAATGGACAAAAGCTGTTGGCAGAGATACATGGACGCATATGTGGCCACCACATTGGCGCAAGAGCACTTGCCGGCAAAGCTTTCCAGCAAGGTTTCTTTTGGCCGACAGCCCTCCAGGATGCAACTGCACAAGTAACCAAGTGTGAAGCGTGCCAGTTCCACTCCAAACAGATACACCAGCCAGCTCAAGCTCTCCAGACGATCCCTTTATCCTGGCCATTTTCGGTCTGGGGGCTCGATATCCTCGGCCCTTTCCCCCGAGCTGTCGGGGGCTTTGAGTACTTGTACGTCGCAATCGACAAGTTCACAAAGTGGCCGGTAGTGCAGCCAGTGAGGAAGGTGACAGCACAGTCAGCAGTCAAGTTCTTCAGGTCAATTGTTTGCCGTTTCGGGATCCCTAACAGGATCATCACCGACAACGGCACGCAATTCACGAGCTGCACCTTCATGCAGTACGTCCAAGACCTTGGCGCCAAGGTCTGCTTCGCTTCTGTTGCTCATCTGAGAAGCAACGGTCAAGTAGAGAGGGCAAATGCTGAAGTGCTGCGCGGGCTCAAGACCAGAACTTTCGACAGGCTGCACAAGTGCGGAAGAAACTGGATCGAGGAGCTGCCGGTGGTTCTTTGGTCGATCAGAACGACGCCAAATCAAGCCACTGGCCAGACACCTTTCGCTCTAGTCTATGGAGCAGAGGCAGTTCTCCCCACGGAACTCGTATACGGATCGCCTCGAGTGCTTGCTTATGATGAGCTTGAGCAAGAACAGCTGCGACAAGACGACGCGCTGCTCCTTGAGGAAGATCGTCTTCAGGCTGCTGTACGAGCTGCTCGATACCATAGCTGCAAAGTTAAGGCCAGAAGCTTCGAGGAAGGCGACCTTGTTCTTCGGCGCGTTCAGTCCGCCAAGAATTCCAACAAGTTGACGCCGAAGTGGGAAGGCCCTTATCGGGTGAAACGAGTCACAAGGCCCGGCGCTGTCCGCCTTGAGACCGAAGATGGCATTCCGGTGAGCAACTCCTGGAACATAGGACATCTTCGTAAGTTTTTCCCATAGGGCGCGGTTGCCGGAACCCGTTCCAGCAACCACCTTTTGTACAAGTCTTGCCACTGTTGCATGTAATCCTTTGTACAAAGCCGGGCGCAGATCCCGTGCATAAGTAAAACCCCATGTGCTCCGCACAACTTGTCCATTTCATGCATTAGTTTCTTTCTTGCATGTGTTATCTGACACTTTGTGCAGCACCTACATCCGGTAAGCAATAACGAGCCGAAGAGCTCCATATTATTATTTTCTCTTCTTTCTTCTTTTCAACAAAGGAAAAGAAGGTTCCCTCGCACACAAGTTTGCCGGGGGGGAAGGAGAAGATTGTGGTATGGACCAGGCGTCGTTCAAGCAAAGTTTTGCCTTGCCGGGAAGCAAACGATAGAAAAGCTAAGTTGCCAAAGTTTGAGCAATCAGTTTTTAAATTTTTGAGTTATCTTCCTCGAACGACCCTGCTTTGTATGGAAAACCTGTGCGCGGAGGAACCAACTCGTGGCTAGTTGCGCCCTTACTTTGTTTCGAGTCCGCTCAACAACTTAAGTGTGCTGCATCTAGTCGCGACAAGGTTTCTTGTCGGAAGCAGCGCCGCCAGCAGGCTGCTGAAGTTCCGCACTCAGCGCTCGTGGCTCGGGTGCCTGCGCCGACAAGTTCCCTAGAAGCGTAGGGTAAAAACATACAAAGGAAGGAATCTAGTAGAGGAAATAACACAGCAATTGATAACAGAAATAAAGTTATATTACAAGATAACTTGTCGCAGCTCTAACAGACTGTTTTCATAACATGATTAGCAGCGACAAGGGAAAAGAAGAAATGGGCGGCCTAGTCTACGCGGTCGCCCTCAACCCTCTTGATCTCGCTCACCTTGTCCACAATGGGTGCGACAAGGGCCTTGAGTGCGTCCCGATCGGCGTCTGGCGGCAAGGACTTGAGGACGTTTGTGAAGCTGAGGCCTGGATTGCGGAAGGCCACCTTCATCAGCACCTTCTGGAGAACCCCGGCGCAGATTTTGCGCGACTTGTCGGCCAGCTACTTTGGGATCCTCTCCCGGAGCCGCTGGAGTGCCGTTGCCACGCCCTTGAAGAACAGGCTGAGTTTGGCACTGGGTTGGAGATTCTCGTCGGAGGGATACCCAAAGTCCTCCATCCCCAGCTGCGCCAGCTCCTCGTCAATGACTGTGGCAATATTGACCAGACCCTCGGTCCAGTGCTCCACAGTATCTCTGAATGAGTTCTGGGTAACTGCGATGCTCTCCAGCAGTGCCGTGTCAGCCTTGACCTTCTCCGACAAGGTCTTCTCCCGCTCCTTGGTGGCCTCCAGCGTCTGCATCAGCGTGGCCAGCTTCAACTCCAGGTCTGCATTGGAATCCTTGGCGGCACTGAGATCCTTGCCCCTCTCAGTGAGAAGACCTTGCAGCTCACCGTGGGCGGCAGCATCCTTCTCACGCTCATGCTTGAGTGCGGCAAGCTCCTCGCCGCTCTTCCCAATGTTGGCCTCCAACTGCGCCACCTTCTCCTCCAGCTCTTTCTTGGCGGCCTCTGCGATTGCGGCAGCGTCCTTTGCTTCCTTGAGCGCCCCGCCAAGTGCTTGCTCGCGCTCGGCGAGCTCCTCCTCGTAGCTGTCGAGGTTGGCCTTCCGCTGCACCAATTCGCCTTCTCGCGCGGACTGCTTCTCGGCGGCCAGCCTTTGTTCCTCCTCAGCTTCGGCCTTCTCGAGAAGGAAGGCCGTGCGCTCCTCGTCGAGTCGCTCCCGCTCCTGTGCCAGGGACCGGAGAGCTTCTTGATTGTGGCCCCGGAGCTCCTCCGCGCGCTTCTCCATATCAACTCCCGCCTTCGCGACAAGCGCTTCCCGGGAAGCCAGCTTGGCTTGCCGTGCGCGGTAGAGTGACAGCAGCTTCCGCAGCAGCTGCTCCTCCTCAGGCTTGCCACTGCTGCCGCCGGGCGCGTCGACCAACGACAGTCCAGCGGAGGCAAGCACCTCCTCATCGAAAGTTTCCCCCTCGACCGGCGCCCTGGAGCTCGACGCCCAGGGTAGCTTGATGAAGATATCGTCGCCGGCCTTCAAGTAGGCGTCGGGCTCCGCAACAGCGGCAGAGGGATCGGCGGTCGGCGCAGCGCCTGGCGCTCCTGCGGCCTCAGGGTCGTCAGTGCGATCGCCCGACCCCTCGCCGGCTTCTGCGGCGGCAGCCTTGGCGGCCTCCTCATCGGCGGTCTCATCAGCACCGGCCCCTTCCTCGCCGGCGCCCTCTGTCTCCATTGGCTCAGTAGCAGATGGGTCTGAAGAATGAAGAAGGGAGAAAAATCAATCAAAAATCCAAGAGAAGAAAATCAGAAGAAGAAGAACCCAAGGGAAAGTTTTTGGACAAGTGAATTACCTGTGCCAAGATCTGCAGTGGCGGTCTCGGCCACCGCAGGATCGATGGTGCTGCCCCTTGCCGGAGAGTTCTCCCTTGCCGGAGAGTGCTCTCTTACCGGGAACCCCTCCCTTGGCGGCGTAGTCGAAGCAGATGGCACTTCGGGACCAGCTTCCGGGCGCTCCTGATATGGCTGTTCTGCTCCTACACAAATCAACAAGCAAGATATCAACAAAGGAAAAAGCACTCATGCGCGCCTGACAGTGGAAAGCTAACTATGTACTTACGCTGGGGGCTGCGCTGGGGGCTGCTTTGAGGAGTGGTTGTCGGGTTCGTCGAGGTGGTCTCGGACCCACCCCCTGCTGACACGGTGGGGTCATCTTCGATGACAATCACCGCGGCCTTGGCCCTCTTCGTCGCTCTCTGGGCCAGCGTCCTGAAAAGAAAGGAGTCCAGATTGAAGCAAGCCAGATACAAGATAAAAACAGCAAGATTGAAGAACTACAAGAGCACCAAAGAAACTTACTCTTCTTCCTCCTCGTCGGAGTTGAGCGCGGAAAGATCGAAGTCCGGCTCCCCTCCAGTGCGGCGAGGTGGAGGAGTAGGATCCCTTGCCCGCTTGGCGGGGGCGGTGGCGGTGACTCGGGAAGATCCCGCTGCTTCGTGAGGCGCTCCCGCGGCAACATTGCTTGCCGCGGTAGAGCGTGTCGCACGGCTCGGCTGCTGTTGACCCGGCTGCCGCCCCGCTACGTCCGCGCCCCTGCGAAGACGCCTTCTTGGCGGGGCCAGGGGCTCCGCTTGCGGCAAGCTTTCTGAAGGCTCGGGCTCTTCCTCACCGGCCTCGCTCGGCTCAGCTTCAGAACCGGCAGGCTCTTCCTCGCCAATGAACTCCGCGCGCTCGGCGAGGTTTGCCGCCTCTGCCGCCTCCGCCTCCTCCACAGTAAACCCGAACGCGCCCGCGGCAGCTGCGGCCGCAACCTCTTCCGCCCTAGTGGCGATGCGCTGCAGCTCCTCGTCGGTGGTGTCACGGGTGAGGCTCTTCTGCTCGTCAGCGTGGACCGGCACTTCTTCCAAGTTGTCGAAGAACGCTTGCACGACGTCATCCGCAGGCTCTTGCCAAGTTGGATCGATTCCGTGTGAACCGCACAACGGCATCATGGCGTGGATCCGGTCAAGCGAAGAATTATTGCACAATGGAACGACGCCCCTCGGCAGCGTGAATGGGTGCTGGGGATCGCGTTTGAACAACTCCAGGAGCATTGCATCCAGCTCCAAGATGGTGAAGTTGTAGTTGGGGCCCGGCCGCAGCCTCATGATGTCCGCCGAGTTCTTGAACTCCCAGGCGGGCCTCCCCCTCTCCTGCAGGGGGGCGATGCGGCAGCGGAGGAAATCTGCGCCTACAGCGCCTACTGTGAGCCCGGCAAGCTTGAGGCGAAGGATCCTAGTGATGGCGATCTTCAGCCTCTCGTCTTCCGGGGCCACGTTGCTCCAGTCATTACCGCGCACTATTGGAGCTTGGCGCATGGCGGTGAAGGGCTGCGGATTCTCCTCAACGATCCAGCACCACTCCGCTCTCCACTCCTCCCACTTGCTGCGGGGCTCACCCTCCAAGTACGCCTCCTTCTTGCCGACTCTCGAGATCCAGGCGATCCCTCCGGCAAGCGGCTCTCCTCTCTCTACCCGAGGTATGAAGAAGTGGCGGAAAAGGGCAACATTGGCGTGGACTCCAACAAAGTTTTCGCACAAATGTGCGAAAACTGCCATGGTCAGAACGGCGTTGGGGGTGAAATCAAGGAGGCGGAAGCCGTAGGTGTTCATGATATCGTAGAAGAACTCCGAGAAGGGCGGGCAGAGCCTGCAATAGAAGAACACCGCGAAGAATGGGTACCCGTTTGGAGCCAGCTCCGAAGCAGCGGCCGGGAGTACCCTCGTGCGCGGATGCGCCCGCGTCTCCGTCGCCGAAAAGAGGTAGAAGTACTCCCTCAGCTCCTTCACGCCGAGCTGGGGGGAGAAGATCGCCCAATCCTTCCGCAGCGCCGCGAGCCGCTGCGCCTCGGCCGACTTCACGCCCTTTCCCTTGTCGGCTTTCGGAGCCATGGCGGAGGTGGTGGGGGAGGTCGACGGCGTTGCTGATGCTGGTGGCAATGGGGGGCGGAGCGCTGCTCTCTCGGCTTCGAGAAGAAAGGGGGGAGCGGCGGAGGTTCGTGAAGATGGAGTAGTAGCAACCAGCGAGGGGGAACGAACTGCCCCTGTTTCCTCTGCTTATAAAGAGGGACGGGGCGGACGTTTCGCCCTTACGAATAAGAACCACCCACGATCTCTCCCACGAAGCCGCATTCAACGCGTGCCGTTAGGGGAGAGCGCGGTGGATACGGAGCGAGATTCGGCGTGGCCCAGTCCGCGTGTGCCCGTGCCCTGTCTTGGGCCTGGCCCAATAGCGCTCGGCACCGTGTCTGGCCCAGGCCCGGGGGCTCCTGTCGGTGTACTAGAATAGGGGTACCCTAGTACCCCGAACTTGTGCACGGGCAGTTGCAGCACCCCGCGGCAAGGCTTGCCGGGCGAACGCCAAGATCCTCCGTGGTTCCCTTGGAGCCATTCAAGAACAAAGTATTTAAGCCCAGGAGACAAGGCCCCGGCAAGAGGAGCTTGCCGGGAAGGCCAACCAAGGCACTCCAAGGAACTTGCCGCGACGCACCACGCGCTCCGGCAAGGCAACAAGGCCCCGGCAAGAGGAGCTTGCCGGGAAGACCAACCAAGGTACCTCGAGGCCCGGTGAGCGACAAGCTTCTGGACCCAACAAGATAACTGCAGCGGCAAGGCGCTTGCCGTGGCAGGCGGCCACTCTGTGCCCACGCTCCAACGCATCCACCAACGTGTCGCTCTGGGGGCCTCTCCAGGCGCGCGTGGCGGGAGGCTGTGCAGCCAGCGGTGCGCAGTGGCATGCGAAGCTGACAAGATCGCCATCGTGGCGAACGGTGGCGCCCCTAACGGTCCTTTTCTGCACTATTTGGGCGACTCAGACGGGCATTGAATGCCCTTGTCCCCTGCCGTCAGGGTTAGGTAGGGTGCACTGTACAAGTAACTGTACCAACCACCTCACTTTTTACATTTGTACCCTTCTCTGAGTTGCCACCTGTCGGTGACCCCTTTAGCGTATAAAAGGAGGCCCATGCGCAACGTAGAGGGGGTTGGACAGTTTCGCGAGGTTCGACTGGTTCGGAACCCAGAAAAACACTACGCTCTCTCTCTGGAGCAAGAACACAAGATAATCAAACAAGCAGCAGTAGGATTGTTATCTCTCCAGAGAGCTCCGAAGCTGGGTAAACTGCTCGTGTGCTTCGCCTCGATCTGCTCTTCGTGCGACCTCCGCCCCCCGCCGAACCGAAAGGGGCCCGGTCCGCCGGCCCCATAGGTGTTCGTGGATCAGTTTCCCCGACAGATTCCGACGCCGTCGGACCACCCCTAGCCACGCTACGGGTACGGGCAGGTGCGCCTCGACCTCCTCTTGCCATCCCTCCCTCTCGTTTTGGCCAAAGAGCCCTCGTCGCCGGCGAGAGCTCCGGCGAAGCCACGACCATCTCTGTTTCTCTCCCCCTCTTCCCCCACCTGACTAGCGGGGCCCACTAGTCAGCCACTCAGTACGCGCGCGAAGCGGTACGAGTGGTGGCGCCCCTGGCCTTTACTCCTTCGAGGTCACCCCCCTAATCTTTTTCTTTTTACTCAAATTCATTTGAATTTACAGAACACTTCAAACAGTTATAACTTGTTAACCATAAGTCCAAATGAATTGATTCTTTTTGCATTGTGTTCTTTGAAAGAAAATCTAACAGCTCACCAAAGATGAGATTTTTCTGAGCTGTTTAGAATTTCTGGTGAATTTCAGAAGTGTTCTTGATATTTTCTTTTTGTGTTTGAAATTATTTTCAGAAGGTGAGGCTTGTCTTGAGGATCAGCAGGAGGCTTGTGAACCTCATTTGCACTAAGGCAAGCCACAATAACATTTTTATGATACCATTTCAATATTTGTGATTTTCTCACTTGAATGAAATGGTTAATCCTTGCATTTAAATAATTATTGAGTTATTTGCATTCTGTTAAATGTTGGACAGTTGTTATGCTTGATTCACAGAATAGTTGAAACTAGTTTAGTGGATAAAGCAAGTTAAGATATGATGTTAGAAATAATTTTGTTATGCATGTTAGTAATTATTTATCTATGTTTTTGCCTCCCTAAAATTGATAAAAATTTGTTAGAAAATATTCTGCTAAATACTTGTTAAAATCATAATACTTGTTTTACAGAATGTTCGAACCTAATTTAGTGATAAGGAAGCTAAGGGTTGTTGATAGTGAAATCTTTTGTTATGCATATGGAAAAGTTATCGGAGTTACTTTCTTGCGTAAGAAATTAATGAAACTTGTTGCTGAATATTTTGGTTAAGTTATGAGTCATTTTGAGCTAGTAGAGTAATTTGAGTTGTTGACGGTTAAGCTTGGTGTGTATATGGAAGACAAGGGTCATTTTATCATTATATGATGCATTTGTTGTTTTGCATTCGATGGCATGCTATGACACCGGTCATTTTTATTTGAATTTGAATATAACTCAACTTGAATATACCGTTGATTCGGTCATGGTGCCGCTGAATCGAGTTCTTTACAGTGCAACCACATTTGCCTTTATGGGAAGGCCTTGATTCAGTCCATTCAGATGGCCTCAGGTCCGTGCCTCCATCTAGGGAAGGTTATGTCGTGCTTGCCCTGGCCGGGTAAGCAGATATAATCTTGTGTGCTCGTTGATGAGATTATGGTACCGAGTCCCCAAGTGGGAGTTTGACCATGACGGTTGTCGGGATGTCTTTGGTAGACACGGGGCCACCCAGGACCAGCCTGTTGGGGAATTCGGTCGGAGTGGCCGGGAGAGTGCTGTGGCAATGGAGGGGTTTTGTCGGAATGCCGTTGGTCCACCCAAATGGGAGTGCGAGGCCATGGGTTCCGTGGTGTGGGTACAGTGTGCTACCTCTGCTGAGTGTATAATCTATCGATAGCCGCGTCCACGGTCACGGACACCTCGTAGTAGGTCCCACCATGAGTCAACGATTAATAAAAATTGCACACTAAGCTGTAAACTATGCATTGTTGACGATGGTAGAAGGCCATCGAGGAGATTGGGATCAGATAATGATCGTGGTAGTGATCGCCGTAAGGAACACGAGTCATTTTGTTAAAAACCACGTTTGTGGTGTGTTTTACCACATTGGTGGTGTGTTGTACCATGTTGGTGGTGTTTGTGATATGAGGATGATCACGGTTGGTAAGTTGTCCCGAGGGACGTTCGAGCATGATCACAGCATGTTGACATATAGTGTTGCATTACTAATAATTGGTTAAATATCATGATATTGTTTGTCATTATGATTATGCTTGTTGTGAGCTTGCAAGTACATTCAATGTACTGACCTGGCGTGTCATGCCAGATTTCAGGAAAGTCTCGTTGGAAACGAGCGCTGTTCGAGTCTAGATCGTGTCCACATCGGTGTCCCTGTGATATGGAGCTTCCTCTATGACGTTATTTCGCTGCCACGTAGTTGTTCGGATCAAGGCCCCTTTATGTTCACTAAATAATGTAAATATTGTTCAGCCGCACCGAGTGTGCCGCTTGGCCTCGACCGGTGTTGTAATATGAACTCTGTTCCGCTAGCATCAATAAAGCGGTTGTTTTCTATACCAATATGTTGTGTGTTGCCAGAAGACATGGTCTCTGGGCTGGCAATGCAGGGTAAACCAGTCGCTCTGAGCCGGGGTGCCACACTTACGTCCCATGCATGAAATGGGAATGAATTTCAAACACCCTGCCATCGTCACTCGGCCGCAAACATTGAGATACTTGGTTTTTAAATTCTAGTAAATCCAAAAGTCGTCTGAAATTCATGAAACTTGGCATGCTATCATGGAGCGGCATCAACATGCCGTGGTAAAAATTTTGTCCCATTTGGGGCACGTTTGGGTATAAGCTTCTCATAAACCAGAGCTTCTCACAACAAGTGTGATGGTTTCGGTAGGGAATGTGCCACCTTTGGGGACGAAACGATATCCGTTGCCTCATATTGCTTTGAAATTTTTTCGAGTGTCAACATAGAACAATAAGAGTGTTGTGTTCAATTTTGGAATTTTTCGGGGTTTGTTTAGACATTTTTATACATTAACTGGGTTTTTTAGGCATTTTATGTGCATAATTCAAATTTGAACTACATGCACATTCTCCAGTGCATATAAATGGGTTGAAAAATCAAATATGTGTCCTTGGGGGCATGCTTAGGTCCCATGCAAGAAATGGCAATGAATTTCAAACACCCTGCTACCGTCACTCGGCCGCAAACATTGAGGTACCTGGTTTTTAAATTCTAGTAAATCCAAAACTCGTCTGAAATTCATGAAACTTGGCATGCTATCATGGAGCGGCATCAACATGCCGTGGTATAATTTTTGTCCCATTTGGGACAGGTTTGGGTGTAAGCTTCTCACAAACTAGAGCTTCTCACAACAAGCGTTATGGTTTCGGTAGGGAATGTGCCATCTTTGGGAACGAAACGATATCCGTTGCCTCTTATTGCTTTGAATTTTTTTCGAGTGTCAACATAGAACAACAAGAGTGTTGTGTTCAATTTTGGAATTTTTCGGGGTTCGTTTAGACATTTTTATACATTAACTAGGTTTTCCAGGTATTTTATGCACGTAATTCAAATTTGAACTACATGCACATTCTTGAGTGCTTATAAACTGGTTGAAAAATCGAATATGTGTCCTTGGTTGCATGCTCAGGTCCCATGCAAGAAATGGGAATGAATTTCAAACACCCTGCCACCGTCACTCGGCCGCAAACATTGAGATACATGGTTTTTAAATTCTAGTAAATCCAAAACTCGTCTGAAATTCATCAAACTTGGCATGCTATCATGCAGCGGCATCAACATGCCGTGGTAAAATTTTTGTCCCATTTGGGGCAAGTTTGGGTATAAGCTTCTCACAAACCAGAGCTTCTCACAACAAGCGTGATGGTTTCGGTAGGGAACGTGCCACCTTCGGGGACGAAACGATATCCGTTGCCTCCTATTGCTTTGAAATTTTTTCGAGGGTCAACATAGAATAACAAGAGTGTTGTGTTCAATTTTGGAATTTTTCGGGGTTCGTTTAGACATTTTTATACATTAACTGGGTTTTCCAGGTATTTTATGCACATAATTCATATTTGAACTACATGCACATTCTCCAGTGCATATAAACTAGTTGAAAATCAAATATGTGTCCATGGTTGCATGCTTATGTCCCATGCAAGAAATGGGAATGAACTTCAAACACCCTACCACCGTCACTCGGCCGCAAACATTGAGACACTTGGTTTTTAAATTCTAGTAAATCCAAAACTCGTCTGAAATTCATGAAACTTGCCATGCTATCTTGGAGTGGCATCAACATGCCGTGGTAAATTTTTTGTCCCATTTGGGGCAGGTTTGGGTATAAGCTTCTCACAAACCAGAGCTTCTCACAACAACCATGATGGTTTCGGTAGGGAACGTGCCACCTTTCGGGACGAAACGGTATCTATTTCCTCTTATTGCTTTCAAATTTTTTCGAGCGTCAACATAGAACAACAAGTGTGTTGTGTTCAATTTTGGATTTTGGGGTTCGTTTGGACATTTTTATACATTAACTTGGTTTTCCAGGCATTTTATGTGCATAATTCAAATTTGAACTACATGCACATTCTCCAGTGTCTATAAACTGGTTGAAAAATCAAATATGTCTCCTTGGGTGCATGCTTAGTTCCCATGCAAGAAATGGGAATGAATTTCAAACACACTGCCACCGTCACTCGGCCGCAAACATTAAGATCCCTGGTTTTTAAGTTCTAGTAAATCCAAAACTCGTCTGAAATTCATGAAACTTGGCATCCTATCATGGAGAGGCGTCAATATGCCATGGTAAAAATTTTGTCCCATTTGGGGGCAGGTTTGGGTATAAGCTTCTCACAACAAGCGTGATGGTTTCGGTAGGGAAGGTGCCACCTTTTGGTACGAAACAATATCCGTTGCCTCTTATTGCTTTCAAATTTTTTCGAGTGTCAACATAGAACAACAAGAGTGTTGTGTTCAATTTTGGAATTTTTCTAGGTTCGTTTGGACATTTTTATACATTAATTGGGTTTTCCAGGCATTTTATGTGCATAATTCAAATTTGAACTACATGCACATTCTCCAGTGCATGTAAACTGGTTGAAAAATCGAATATGTGTCCTTGGGTGCATGCTTAGTTCCCATGCAAAAATGGGAATGAATTTCAAACACCCTGCCACCGTCACTCG
The DNA here is from genome assembly GCF_002162155.2 of Triticum dicoccoides. NCBI lineage: Eukaryota > Viridiplantae > Streptophyta > Magnoliopsida > Poales > Poaceae > Triticum > Triticum dicoccoides. The sequence goes on from NC_041392.1 coordinate 358,923,504, forward strand.
GCCGCAAACATTGAGATACTTGGTTTTTAAATTCTAGTAAGTCCAAAACTCGTTTGAAATTCATCAAACTTGGCATGCTCTCATGCAGCGGCATCAACATGCCGTGGTAAATTTTTTGTCCCATTTGGGGCAGGTTTGGGTATAAGCTTCTCACAAACTAGAGCTTCGCACAACAAGCGTGATGGTTTCGGTAGGGAACGTGCCACCTTCGGGGACGAAACGATATCCGTTGCCTCCTATTGCTTTCAAAAAATTTCGAGCATCAACATAGAACAACAAGAGTGTTGTGTTCAATTTTGAATTTTTTGGGGGTTCGTTTGGACATTGTTATAGATTAACTGGGTTTTCCAGGCATTTTATGTGCATAATTCAAATTTCAACCACATGCATATTCTCCAGTGCATATAAACTGGTTGAAAAAACAAATATGTGTCCTTGGTTGCATGCTTAGGTCCCATGCAAGAAATGGGACTGAATTTCAAACACACTGCCACCGTCACTCGGCCGCAAACATTGAGATACTTTGTTTTTAAATTCTAGTAAATCCAAAAATCGTCTGAAATTCATGAAACTTGGCATGCTATCATGGAGCGGCATCAACATGCCGTGGTAAATTTTTCTGTCCCATTTGGGGCAGGTTTGGGTATAAGCTTCTCACAAACCAGAGCTTCTCACAACAAGTGTGATGGTTTCGGTATGGAACGTGCCACCTTTGCGGACGAAATGATATCCGTTGCCTCTTATTGCTTTCAAAAAATTTCAAGTGTCAACATAGAACAACAAGAGTGTTGTGTTCAATTTTGGAATTTTTCGAGGTTCGTTTGGACATTTTTATACATTAACTGGGTTTTCTAGGCATTTTATGTGCATAATTCAAATTTGAACTATATGCACATGCTCCAGTGCATATAAACTGGTTGAAAAATCAAATATGTGTCCTTGGGTGCATGCTTAGGTTCCATGCAAGAAATGGTGAAAGTGCGTTATATCGACTAGAGGGGGGTGAATAGGCGATTTTCATGAATTCTTTACTGAGGAATTTGTAGGTGAGGAAATTCCTTAGCTAAGAACTACTAGCAGCAGAATAAGTACTCAAAAGTAAACATAACAAAACACAAGCATAGTCATCATGAGGAAATGAAGACAAGCACAGAGTACAGAAAACGTAAGCAGAGGATAACACATGATGAAGACAAACAAACTGAAGAAATTGAACTGGGAAAATTCAGTAAGTCTTCAGTCAAAGTCTTCAAACACAGATACGAACAAGCACTCAACACAGTTATGAGGAAATGAAAGAGTTGAGGAAATAGAACAAGTGAGCTTGGTGAAGACAATGATTTGGTAGACTAGTTCCAACTGCTGTCTCAGTTGTACATCTGGTTGGAGTGGCTAGGTATTTAAACCTGAGGACACACAGTCCCGGACACACAGTCCTCACCGTATTCTCCTTGAGCTAAGTTCACACAGACCTCGCCCAATCACTCGTGGTAAGTCTTCAGGTGACTTCCGAACCTTCACAAACTTGGTCACTCGGCGATCCACAATTCATCTTGGATGCTCTAGACCATGACGCCTAACCGTCTGGAAGAAGCACAGTCTTCAAAGGTAACAAGCGTCGGATCCACGCAGGATCAATCTCTTCAGTGATGCTCAATCACTTGGGGTTTGTAGGTGTTTGGGTTTGGGTTTTCCTCACTTGATGATTTTCGCTCAAAGTCCTTGGAGGATGGGATGCTCTCAAATGACAAGTGTCAGTTTCTCTCGAAGCAGCCAACCAGCTAGTGGTTGTAGGGGGTGGCTATTTATAGCCTAGGGAGCAGGCCGGCATGATAAGACATTAATGCCCTTCAATGAAATGACCGTTAGGTGGATAGATATTTTGGGACAGCTGGCGCATAGCACAGCAGCGGTCGGAAATTTGAGTATCAAATTCCTCAGAGCTATCATGTTCCTCACTGTGTAGGCAATCCGCACTGGCGAATTCCTAACTCCTCAATCAGAACAAATTCCTCAGAGACCAGAAGAACTTCGTCTCTGTCACTGAAGAATATGACTGAACTGGATGAGATTTCCAATGGCTTCACTCGAAGGGATTGGTAGGTGTAGGATTTTGAGTTGAGCATCACATGGAAATTTTTCCTTAGTATTTCCTCGACCCCCTTTAACAGTACGGTGTTTCCTATGGCTCAAGAAAGAGAAAAATGAAACTACGAAAACAAAAGTCTTCATGCTTCATGTTCCTCGAATGAATACCAAGTCCTCAGGATTGCACCAATTTCTTCACTTTCAAAGTCTTCAGAAATTCAAAGTCTTCAGTCGAAGAACTTCATTTTTAGGGGTCGACTTTCTCTATAAATATCAAACTCCTCATAGACTTATAGACCCGTGTACACTCAAAAACACATTAGTCTCTTAACCTATAAGTCTTCAATACACCAAAATCACTAAGGGGCACTAGATGCACTTACAATCTCCCCCTTTTGGGTGATTGATGACAATATAGGTTAAGTTTTCAACGGGGATAAAACATATGAAGTGGAAATACTGATATTGAGGAATTTGATTGCAAGATATAGAAGAACTCCCCTTGAAGATGTGCATAGTGAGGAATTTGCTTTTGAACCATTGCACACTTTGAAGAATAGAATCATGGAGATCTCCCCCTATATCTTGTAATTCATACACGCATTTGACATATCATAATGAAGAATTTGAAGTGCATGATGAAATATGGTGACTGATGTAATTCAGCATGCATTGACATATATGAGGAATAATCATGCAGAAAAACGCATCAAGAGTATTAGAGCACCATCGGGTTTAAGTTTACAACTCGATCCAATAAAGTTTCAGAAGAACGAGAGTTGTAACTTAGCAAAAAAACGCCCATATAGACAGACCCGCTTGAAGACTAACTCAAAATTCTCCCCCTTTGTCACCGAATTACCAAAAGGATCGAAAATGAGGACTAACGCCCCTGAAGAATACCAAGTTGATGAAGGAGCGCCAGCGTTGTTGGGGTCGTTTGTCGTTGAAGGGCCTGCCGCAGTGTCGTCCATGTCTTCATACTCGTCGGTATCGCGTGATGAAGAATATGAGCTGGACACCAAAGAAGGAACCTTGACCTTCTTGAATTTCTTCGGTGGAGGTGCAGACCAGTCAAAATCTTCCTTGAGACCCATTTTCTTGAGATCTTCTTCACCATACAGATGTGATAGAATATCCCAGGTGCGACCGAAGACTTCATGGAGGTAGTAATGGTTCTTCTTCACTGCATTGTGTGTAGCAGTCATGTTGTGAAGAAATGAACCAAACTGACGCTTAACCCATTTATGGTTTCGATCCACCTTCTGGTGAAGACTAAGCAGAAGCTCACGGTCAGTTATCACATGAGGAGCAGTGGCTTGAGGAGTAGACTTGGGTGCATTGGCAGCAGAGTCATGTGTGGCAGAGTCATCATTGGTGGAATAAGATGCAGCTTTGCGAAACTGACCATCCAATGGACGAATGCCTTCATCAATGACAGTAGGAGCCTTGCCCTTTTCATCAGTTGAAGTAAAGGCCTGCTTGAGGACTTCAATCGGGGGCAGATAGCTAAGGTGATTTTGAAAATCAGCCTTGTAGTTGAGTGAAGACCTCGTCCTGAGGAATCTCATAATCCAAGGTGCATAAGGTTTCGGCTCAAACGGAGAAAGTGCAGCATTTGCCAGAGTCCTCATGAAGAAATCGTGATAGTTGATAGGAATGCTATGAATGATGTTGAATAACAGATTCTTCATGATGCCAACTATTTCCTCATCAGATGAGTCGTGGCCTTTGATGGGACTCATTGTCCTCGTCAGAATGCGATAGACGGTTCTGGGCACATAGAGTAAATCCTTCACGAGGAATTTGGTCCTTGGGGCTTGACCGGGCTTCAAAGGCTTCATTAACACTTGCATGTAATGAGCTGTGAGTTCTGGTTCATGATACAGGCAGTGAGCTCCTTCACTAGGTGGACTAATGGGTAGGGCGTGAAGCAATTCAGAGGCCGGTGCCTTATAGTGAGTATTTTCGGTCATCCAGTCCAAGACCCAGGTGTTGATATCTTTAGGATCACCTGTGATGTGCAATGTAGCATAGAACTAAAGAATAAGCTCTTCATTCCAATCAACAATGTCAGAGCAAAAGTTGAGGAGGCCTGCATCATGAAGAACACTGAGCACAGGAGAGAAGCAAGGTAATGATTCCATGTCCACGTGAGGAATATGCTCATGGTAGAAGATTTTGTCTTTGTTGAAAAGAAGTGAAGAATAGAAGTTGGCCTGGCTTCCAGTCCAGAAACGCTTCCTCCTTAGATGAGCAGAGTCATAAGGATTGTAGTCAGTGAAGAACACGTGCTCGCCGAAGAAATCATCAGCCTTGAATTTCTGCTTCTTTGAGAATGGATCCTTTGGCTTGGGGTGAGGAGTGTCAGTCAATTGCATCACAACCTCCGGAATATCGATCTCAGGTTCCATAGGCTGAGGAATTTCAGGTGTTGCTTCAGTGGCAGCCTAGGACTTCAATTCTTCATTTACACGATCTTCAGCACTAGTGGTTGGAATTTCTTCATGGACAGATGGTGTGGCATGTGGTTCATCAGATCCCATTTGTAGAGTAGTTACCGGGGACGGAGGAATTTGTTGCAATGGTGTGAAGAGTGGAGAGTTGGGGTGCTGACTTTCCCAAAATTCATCACTTAACACGGGTGTGGTATAGCCAATGTCCACATCTTCATCTCCCATTTCTTCAACGTTGGCCTCTTCAGTAGTAAACTGAGGCATAGGCGAGGAGACAACTGGTGTTGAAGGGATTGTATCCACTTCAATTTCTTCATCCATCTGCTCTGACGAAGCAGCAGAGGGATCCTCATCATCGGATTCACTTGGAATCACATATTCTTCATCAAAAGGAACAAGGTCCTTTGATGGCATGGTTGAGATAGGAACATCATCAATTGGATTTGCAAACGAGCTAGTCAGTGGCTTCATCTTCTTCTGAGCTGAAGAATCTGATGCAGTTGTTGCCTTCCTTTTCTTCACCGCTGCATGCTCTGCAGCCTTAGTTTTCTTCACATCTGATGCAGATGGAAGGATCGTAGTTGGTGTAGGCGCAGGAGCAGAGGATTTGGGTTGAATTTCTTCAGGCACAACTGATGCATTTGCCCTTACTTCTTCATTTTCTTCAGGGGCAACTGATGCATTTGCCCTGATGTGGGTGTACTAGAATAGGGGTACCCTAGTACCCCGAACTTGTGCACGGGCAGTTGCAGCACCCCGCGACAAGGCTTGCCGGGCGAACGCCAAGATCCTCCATGGTTCCCTTGGGGCCATTCAAGAACAAAGTATTTAAGCTCAGGAGACAAGGCCCCGGCAAGAGGAGCTTGCCGGGAAGGCCAACCAAGGCACTTCAAGGAACTTGCCGCGACGCGCCACGCGCTCCGGCAAGGCAACAAGGCCCCGGCAAGAGGAGCTTGCCGGGAAGACCAACCAAGGTACCTCGAGGCCCGGTGAGCGACAAGCTTCCGGACCCGACAAGATAACAGCAGCGGCAAGGCACTTGCCGTGGCAGGCGGCCACTCTGTGCCCACGCTCCAGCGCATCCACCAACGTGTCGCTCTGGGGGCCTCTCCAGGCGCGCATGGCGGGAGGCTGTGCAGCCAGCGGTGTGCAGTGGCATGCGAAGCTGACAAGATCGCCATCGTGGCGAACGGTGGCGCCCCTAACGGTCCTTTTCTGCACTGTTTGGGCGACCCAGACGGGCATTTAATGCCCTTGTCCCCTGCCGTCAGGGTTAGGTAGGGTGCACTGTACAAGTAACTGTACCAACCACCTCACTTTTTACATTTGTACCCTTCTCTACGTTGCCACCTGTCGGTGACCCCTTCAGCGTATAAAAGGAGGCCCATGCGCAATGTAGAAGGGGTTCGGTTCGACTGGTTCGCAAGGTTCGACCCATTCGTAACCCAGAAAAAGACTACGCTCTCTCTCTCTGGAGCAAGAACACAAGATAATCAAACAAGCCGCAGTAGGGGTGTTATCTCTCCGGAGAGCCCCGAAGCTGGGTAAACTGCTCGTGTGCTTCGCCTCGATCTGCTCTTCGTGCGATCTCCGCCCCCCGCCAAACCGAAAGGTGCCCGGTCCGCCGGCCCCATAGGTGTTCATGGATCAGTTTCCCCGACATCTTTGGCGCGCCAGGTAGGGGGCGTCGAGATTGTGTGAACCTGATCCGGCGTTCACACGAGCTAGATCTTCATTCCCTTCATCAACATGCCACCGAAGAAGAAGACTTCGGCGGCAGCCGCTCCGTCCACGTCACTTCCGCCATCGTTGGAGCAAACGGGTGGTGGAATGGACGCCGGCGGAAGAATGGACGTCGACGAGGAAGCTTATGATGCTGCCAGGTCCAAGGACAAGGCTGCACAAACCTCGGCGACTGTACATGTTCCGCGCCACTCTCAGGAGGCGCAAGACCAACAGCGTCATGACGCTCGCAGTGCCATACGCATGATAGGCCAAGACCAAGCTGGTGGATCTCGGGGCGCTCAAGACCAGCATGCACGCCAGCATGCTGGCACGAGCGGGGCACGGTCGCCTGGATGGGATACTGCTCCTTCTAACGTAGTTAGAAGTCTGAGCACGTCCCGCTCCTCGCGCCGTCCGCCACTGCCACCCACCACTCCAGCAGAAGCTTTGGCGCGAGCTCAACTTCTCCTAGATTACCCTCCGACATCAGACAAGATCGACGAATGGAGGGCCACCATTCAGAGTCTCATCGGCTATGCCAACAGCGACACTCCATGGCGGCCAAGCGCGTCGCCGCCGCGGCAGGGTTGCCGGGCGCGAGCCGGTGGCGACGAGACGGGTGGAGGTGCAACTACCATGCAATCACCACCCCGAAGGCCAAGATCGCCGACTCGCCGGATCCACCTCGACAGCGACTCCACTGCATCGTCGGATCCACGAGCTCGTCGCGATCAGCACCAAGTTCTTCATGATCGACAACAAGAAGACGCTCGAACTCGCATCGAGTGCCGAAGAGAAGCGCGACGTCAATCCGACAAGCGCGCTGGGCCCTCTATTGACATGCATGTGCCAGGGGAACCAGGCGATCTGCCGTACGCGGTAGGTTGCCCTGCGTTCACCCGTGAGCTGCGGCAAGTCCAGTGGCCCAGCACGAAGAACTTCAAGCCAGACGTACCGGAGAAGTACGACGGCAAGACGCATCCGTCGGAGTTCCTCAGCATTTACACCATTGCGGTGCAGGCTGCTGGGGGACGGGACGACAAGATCCTTGCCAACTACTTCCCGCTGGTACTCAAGCCCAACGTCAGATCCTGGCTCATGCACTTGCCGGACAACTCCATATCCTCTTGGGCTGATATGTGCCATCAGTTTGTCGGCGCCTTCACAGGCGGACACAAGCCTCATGGCCAGGAGAGTGATCTTCATTTGCTCACCCAGAAGGAAGGAGAGCCCCTGCGCAAGTACATTCAGAGATTCAGCAGTGTGCAGCACAACATCCCAGACGTCCACCCTGCCGCGGTGATCAGCGTGTTCCATCAGAATGTGCGAAACCGCAGGATGCGGGAGGAAATGGCGATGTGCAAGATCAGGGACGTCAGTGAGTTATATGCACTGGCCGACAAGTGTGCACGTGCTGAGGAAGGGAGGAGACTCCCCGGAGAGAATGTAGGAGCGGGAGGATTTGACAGTGAAGATGCTGTCCCGGCAAGGAAAAACCGGCGGCGGAACAACAGAAGGAGGAAAGGCAAAGAGGTGCTAGTTGTTGAGCAGTCCGGCAACGGTGGTGGCGCCAAGGAAGCCAAAGCTGGCGACTCCGGCAAGGAGGTTTCCCGGAGGTGGCGGTCTCCGACAAGCAGGACGTCACCAACAAGCAGTATTGCAAGATCCACCGCACCAAGGGCCATGATCTCCAGAACTGTAAGAAAGTCGAGCAGCTTGTTGAGCAACAGAAAGCTGAATACGAGCGGCGCGACAAGGAGAAGGCCCAGGAAGGTGCTGGGGGATCCGGCAAGAAACGTCCCAGCCGAGGAGGACGCCGCGGCAAGGCCAAGCAGCGGCAAGGAGACAGACCACCTCGCGGCCGCGACAAGGATGAAGATGACGACGATGATGAAAACATGGATGATGAGGAGACTGATGAGCAGGAGTTCCAGAAGGCCACAGAGGTCCTGTGCGTTGACGGTGGTGCTTCTCTGCATACCTCGCACCGTCAGCTCAAGCAGTGGGTGCGGGAAGTTAATGCAGCAGAACCACCCGTCGAGTCACGCAAGCCTCTGAAATGGTCCAGCACGCCTATCATCTTTGATATTGAGGACCACCCTGATCGCATAACTGCGGTTGGGTGCTTGCCAATGTTGGTTTCACCAACAATCCGCAACCTCAAGGTCACTAAGATGCTAGTTGACGGCGGGGCCGGCTTGAACCTGATCTCCTCCGCGGTGCTCCAGAAACTCCAGATCCCTGACAGCGAGCTCGAAGAGACCGGTACATTTCAAGGAATCAACCCGGGAAGGAGCAAGCCGAAGGGAAAGATCACGTTGCCGGTAACATTTGGCAGCGAGCTGAACTTCAGGACTGAGAGGGTCACATTTGATGTTGCTGACTTTCCATTACCTTACAATGGAATCCTTTGCCGTCCGGCACTCGCCAAGTTCATGGCAGCCTCTCACTATGCGTACAACGTACTGAAAATGCCAGGCCCGATAAGTGTCATCTCTGTCCCTGGCGACAAGAAGGATGCTCTTATCTGTGCCGACAAGATGTACCAGGAAGCAGCAGCCGCATCAGAACGCAAGACACTTGCCGCTGAAGCTCCCGGAGGGAATAAGAAGACCAAGTCCGGCAAGAGCTCTGATGCCCACTCCGGCAAGCGCACCTCTTCGGAGTGCTGCGCTACCGTCGAGGACGCACCATCGAGCTCCACCGGCAAGTGTAAGAAGGCAATGGCAGCTCCACCTGAGACCAAGAAGGTGTCCGCCAAGGAGGACGGCACTGGTGGTACCTTCACCATCAGCGCCACTCTTGACCCCAAATAGGAAAGCGCACTCGTTGCTTTCCTGCGGGCGAATGTCGACGTGTTTGCGTGGCAACCGTCTGATATCCCCGGTGTTCCCAGGAAAGTAATTGAGCACCACCTTGCCGTTTGTCCTCATGCACGGCCCGTCAAGCAGAAAGTCAGGAAACAGGCAGTGGAGCGCCAAGAATTCATCGCAGAAGAAATCAAGAAGTTGGAAGCAGCAGGCCTTGTCAGAGGAGTGCTCCATCCCACATGGTTGGCCAATCCTGTTGTCGTGCGCAAGGCTAACGGGAAATGGAGGCTTTGTATTGACTTCACTGATGTTAATAAAGCTTGTCCCAAAGACCCATTTCCCTTGCCGCGCATTGACCAGATTGTTGACTCCACAGCCGGATGTGATTTGCTTTCATTTCTTGATGCATACTCAGGATATCATCAGGTCTTCATGGCAGAAGAGGATGAAGAGAAAACCGCATTTATCACCCCGTGTGGCACGTACTGCTTCGTACGGATGCCTTTCGGTTTGAAGAATGCTGGTTCAACATTCGCAAGGGTAGCCCACCACGCTTTTGAGCCGCAGATGCACAGAAATGTGGAAGCCTACATGGATGACATAGTGGCCAAGAGCAAGAACAGGGCGACCCTGATTCAAGATTTAGACGAGACATTTGCAAATCTGCGCAAGATCAACCTCAAGCTTAACCCCGAGAAGTGTGTGTTTGGAGTTCCTTCCGGCAAGCTTCTCGGGTTCTTCGTGGCTCAGCGGGGAATTGAAGCCAATCCCGACAAGATCAAGGCCATTGAGCAGATCGAAGCACCAAAGCGCGTCAAGGATGTACGAAGGCTTGCCGGTTGCGTGGCTGCCCTCAGCAGGTTTATCTCTAGATCTGCTGAGCGCGCCCTGCCATTTTTCAAAATTTTGAAAAAGGCAGGTCCAATTAAATGGACTCCGGAGGCGGAGGCTGCGCTGCAGGACTTGAAGAGATACCTGTCCTCTACTCCAACACTTGTCGCACCTAAGCCACAAGAGAAGTTGCTGCTGTATATAGCGGCAACCAATCAAGTGGTTAGTGCTGCGTTAGTGGCGGAGAGGGAGGCAGATGATGAGCCAGCAACCACGGCAGATGCATCCAACGACAAGCAGGGGGCTTCGCCGACAAGCTCTGGTCCCGACAAAGATGGATCTGCACAGGAGCATGATAAGATGCAGAAGAGAATGGTGCAGCGTCCAGTGTACTTTGTCAGTTCCCTTCTACAGGGGGCTAGATCAAGGTACTCTGGTGTGCAGAAGTTGCTTTTCGGCCTCCTCATGGCCTCGAGAAAGCTACGCAATTACTTCCAAGCACATGAGATCACAGTCGTCACTCGCTTTCCGCTGAAGAGGATACTGCAAAATCCAGAAGCAACAGGCAGGATTGTCGAGTGGGCGCTGGAACTGTCAAGCTTTGGCCTCAAGTTTGAGAGCACTTCAACTATCCAAAGCAGAGCATTGGCAGAGTTCATAGCAGAATGGACGCCAACCCCAGATGAAGAAATTCCAGAGACGAGCATCCCCGTCAAAGAGGCAAGCAGAGAGTGGCTGATGTACTTTGATGGTGCTTTCTCGCTGCAAGGCACCGGTGCGGGCGTGCTGCTTGTCGCACCCATCGGAGAGCACCTCAATTACGTAGTCCAGATGCACTTTCCCAAGGAGCAAGCAACCAATAATACTGCAGAGTATGAAGGATTGCTTGCCGGTCTCAGAATCGCAGCAGACCTTGGGATCAAGAAGCTTATTGTCAGGGGTGACTCACAGCTTGTCATCCGCCAAGTGAACAAGAACTACCAGAGTCCATTGATGGAAGCATATGTTGATGAAGTGAGGAAGCTAGAAGAGCACTTTGACGGCCTACAGACAGAGCATATCCCAAGAGCTCAGAATATCATTGCTGATGGCCTGTCAAAGTGCGCCGCACTAAAGTTACCTGTGGAACCAGGGATCTTTGTGCTCAAGTTGACTCAACCATCCGTAACACCATCAACTGGACAAAGCAAGAAGAGGAAGTTGGTTTCTGGTGACTACTTCCTGGCAGAGCTCCCTGAAGCCGCCGCCAAGAAAGTCCCCAAGATCAACACCAAGGATGCTGAGGGACAGTCTACTCCGGCAAGCCTTATGGTTTGTTCCGTTGAAGCAGACGCTCCCGACAAGTTTTGCTCCGGCAAGCTTGCCGGGGAACATCAAGCTCCGGCAGGACCACAGGTCCTTCCCGTAGAAGCAAATGTTCCCGCAGCAGCAGATGTGCCTTTAGTCCTTGTTGTCGAGCCACAAGCTCCAGCATGGGCACAGCAGATTGTCCATTTCCTTCAGACAGGAGAACTTCCCAAAGAGCAAGAAGAAGCGGAAAAAGTAGCCCGGCAGTCAAGTATGTACCAGTTTGTCGATAGCATACTGTACAGAAGAAGACTCAATGGTGTGAAATTGAAGTGTATTTGTCGGGTAGATGGACAAAAGCTGTTGACAGAGATACATGGAGGCATATGTGGCCACCACATTGGCGCAAGAGCACTTGCCGACAAAGCTTTCCGGCAAGGTTTCTTTTGGCCGACAGCCCTCCAGGATGCAACTGCACAAGTAACCAAGTGTGAAGCGTGCCAGTTCCACTCCAAACAGATACACCAGCCAGCTCAAGCTCTCCAGACGATCCCTTTATCCTGGCCATTTTCGGTCTGGGGGCTCGATATCCTCGGCCCTTTCCCCCGAGCTGTCGGGGGCTTTGAGTACTTGTACGTTGCAATCGACAAGTTCACAAAGTGGCCAGAAGTGCAGCCAGTGAGGAAGGTGACAGCACAGTCAGCAGTCAAGTTCTTCAGGTCAATTGTTTGCCGTTTCAGGATCCCTAACAGGATCATCACCGACAACGACACGCAATTCACGAGCCGCACCTTCATGCAGTACGTCCAAGACCTTGGCGCCAAGGTCTGCTTCGCTTCTGTTGCTCATCCGAGAAGCAACGGGCAAGCAGAGAGGGCAAACGCTGAAGTGTTGCGCGGGCTCAAGACCAGAACTTTCGACAGGCTGCACAAGTGCGGAAGAAACTGGATCGAGGAGCTGCAGGTAGTTCTTTGGTCGATCAGAACGTCGCCAAATCGAGCCACTGGCCAGACGCCTTTCGCTTTAGTCTATGGAGCAGAGGCAGTTCTCCCCATGGAACTCGTATACGGATCGCCTCGAGTGCTCGCTTATGATGAGCTTGAGCAAGAACAGCTGCGGCAAAACGACGCGCTGCTCCTTGAGGAAGATCGTCTTCAGGCTGCTGTACGAGCTGCTCGTTACCAGCAAGCTTTGTGCCGCTACCATAGCCGCAAAGTTAAAGCCAGAAGCTTCGAGGAAGGCGACCTTGTTCTTCGGCGCGTTCAGTCCGCCAAGAATTCCAACAAGTTGACGCCAAAGTGGGAAGGCCCTTATCGGGTAAAATGAGTCACAAGGCCCGGCGCTGTCCGCCTTGAGACCGAAGATGGCATTCCGGTGAGCAACTCCTGGAACATAGCACATCTTCGTAAGTTTTTCCCGTAGGGCGCGGTTGCCGGAACCCCGTTCCGGCAACCACCTTTTGTACAAGTCTTGCCGCTGTTGCATGTAATCCTTTGTACAAAGCCGGGCGCAGATCCCGTGCATAAATAGAACCCCGTGTGCTCCGCACAACTTGTCCATTTCATGCATTAGTTTCTTTCTTGCATGTGTTATCTGACACTTTGTGCAGCACCTACATCCGGTAAGCAATAACAAGCCGAAGGGCTCCATATTATTATTTTCTCTTCTTTCTTCTTTTCAACAAAGGAAAAGTAGGTTCCCTCGCACACAAGTTTGCCGGGGGGAAGGAGAAGATTGTGGTATGGACCAGGCGTCGTTCAAGCAAAGTTTTGCCTTGCCGGGAAGTAAACGACAGAAAAGCTAAGTTGCCAAAGTTTGAGCAATCACTTTTTAAATTTTTGAGTTATCTTCCTCGAACGACCCTGCTTTGTATGGAAAACCTGTGCGCGGAGGAACCAACTCGTGGCTAGTTGCGCCCTTACTTTGTTTCAAGTCCGCTCAACAACTTAAGTGTGCTGCATCTAGTCGCGACAAGGTTTCTTGTCGGAAGCAGCGCCGCCAGCAGGCTGCTGGCGTCCCGCACCCAGCGCTCGCGGTTCGGGCGCCTGCGCCGACAAGTTCCCTCGAAGCGTAGGGTAAAAACATACAAAGGAAGGAATCTAGTAGAGGAAATAACATAGCAATTGATAACAGAAATAAAGTTATATTACAAGATAACTTGTCGCAGCTCTAACAGACTGTTTTCATAACATGATTAGCGCGACAAGGGAAAAGAAGAAATGGGCGGCCTAGTCTACGCGTCCGCCCTCGACCCTCTTGATCTCACTCACCTTGTCCACAATGGGTGCGACAAGGGCCTTGAGTGCGTCCCGATCGGCGTCTGGCGGCAAGGACTTGAGGACCTTGGTGAAGCTCAGGCCTGGATTGCGGAAGGCCACCTTCATCAGCACCTTCTGGAGAACCCCGGCACAGATTTTGCGCGACTCGTCGGCCAGCTGCTTTGGGATCCTCTCCCGGAGCCGCTGGAGTGCCGTCGCCACGCCCTTGAAGAACAGGCTGAGCTTGGCGCTGGGTCGGAGATTCTCGTCGGAGGGATACCCAAAGTCCTCCATCCCCAGCTGCGCCAGCTCCTCGTTGATGACTGCGGCAATATTCACCAGACCCTCGGTCCAGTGCTCCACAGTGTCTCTGGACGAGTTCTGGGTAACTGCGATGCTCTCCAGCAGCGCCTTGTCAGCTTTGACCTTCTCCGACAAGGTCTTCTCCCGCTCCTTGGCGGCCTCCAGCGTCTGCATCAGCATGGCCAGCTTCAACTCCAGGTCCGCATTGGAATCCTTGGCGGTGCTGAGCTCCTTGCCCCTCTCAGCGAGAAGGCCTTGCAGCTCACCGTGGGCGGCAGCATCCTTCTCACGCTCACGCTTGAGCGCGGCAAGCTCCTCGCCGCTCTTCCCAATGTTGGCCTCCAGCTGCGCCACCTTCTCCTCCAGCTCTTTCTTGGCAGCCTCTGCGATTGCGGCATCGTCCTTTGCCTCCTTGAGCGCCCCGCCAAGTGCTTGCTCGCGCTCGGCGAGCTCCTCCTCGTAGCTGTCGAGGTTGGCCTTCCGCTGCACCAATTCTCCTTCTCGCGCGGAGTGCTTCTCGGCAGCCAGCCTTTGTTCCTCCTCAGCTTCGGCCTTCTCGAGAAGGAAGGCCGTGCGCTCCTCGTCGAGTCGCTCCCACTCCTGTGCCAGGGACTGGAGAGCTTCTTGATTTTGGCCCCGGAGCTCCTCCGCGCGCTTCTCCATGTCAACTCCCGCCTTCGCGACAAGCGCTTCCCGGGAAGCCAGCTTGGCTTGCCGGGCGCGGTAGAGTGGCAGCAGCTTCCGCAACAGCTGCTCCTCCTTAGGCTCGCCACTGCTGCTACTGGGCGCGTCGACCAACGATAGCCCGGCGGAGGCAAGCACCTCCCCATCAAAAGTTTCCCCCTCGACCGGCGCCCTGGAGCTCGACGCCCAGGGTAGCTTGATGAAGATACCGTCGCCGGCCTTCAAGTAGGCGCCGGGCTGGGGCTCCTCGGAGCCCGGCTCCGCAGAAGCGGCAGAGGGATCGGCGGTCGGCGCAGCGCCTGGCGCTCCTGCGGCCTCAGGGTCGTCAGTGGGATCGCCCGACCCCTCGCCGGCTTCTGCGGTGGCAGCCTTGGCGGCCTCATTAGCACCGGTCCCTTCCTCGCCGGTGCCCTCTATCTCCATTGGCTCAGCCGCAGATGGGTCTGAAGAACGAAGAAGGGAGAAAAATCAATCAAAAATCCAAGAGAAGAAAATCAGAAGAAGAAGAACCCAAGGGAAAGTTTTTGGACAAGTGAATTACCTGCCCCAAGATCTGCAGTTGCGGTCTCGGTCGCCGCAGGATTGACGGTGCTGCCCCTTGCTGGAGAGTTCTCCCTTGCCGGAGAGCGCTCCCTTACCGGGAACCCCTCCCTTGGCGGCGTAGTCGAAGCAGATGGCACTTCGGGACCAGCTTCCGGGCGCTCCTGATGTGGCTGCTATGCTCCTACACAAATCAACAACCAAGATATCAACAAAGGAAAAAGCACTCATGCGCGCCCGACAGCAGAAAGCTAACTATGAACTTACGCTGGGGGCTGCGCTGGGGGCTGCTTTGAGGAGTGATTGCCGGGTCCGTCAAGGTGGTCTCGGACCCACCCCCTGCTGACACGGTGGGGTCATCTTCGATGACAATCACCGCGGCCTTGGCCCTCTTCGCCGCTCTCTAGGCCAGCGTCCTGAAAAGAAAGGAGTCCAGATTGAAGCAAGTCAGATACAAGATAAAAACAGCAAGATTGAAGAACTACAAGAGCACCAAAGAAACTTACTCTTCTTCCTCCTCGTCAGAGCTGAGCGCGGAAAGATCGAAGTGCGGCTCCCCTCTGGTGTGGCGAGGTGGAGGAGTAGGATCCCTTGCCCGCTTGGCGGGGGCGGTGGCGGCGGCCCGGGAAGATCCCGCTCCAGTTGCCGCTGCTGTGTGAGGCGCTCCCGCGGCAACATTGCTTGCCGCGGTAGAGCGTGTCGCACGGCTCGGCGGCTGTTGACCCGGCTGCCGCCCCGCTACGTCCGCGGCCCTGCGAAGACGCCTCCTTGGCGGGGCCGGGGGCTCCGCCTGTGGCAAGCTTTCTGAAGGCTCGGGCTCTTCCTCGCCGGCCTCGCTCGGCTCGGCTTCAGAACCGGCATGCTGTTCCTCGCCAATGAACTCCGCGCGCTCGGCAAGGTTTGCCGCTTCTGCCGCCTCCGCCTCCTCCACAGTGAACCCGAACACGCCCGCGGCAGCTGCGGCCGCAACCTCTTCCGCCCTAGTGGCGATGCGCTGCAGCTCCTCGTCGGTGGTGTCACGGGTGAGGCTCTTCTGCTCGTCAGCGTGGACCGGCACTTCTTCCAAGTTGTCGAAGAATGCTTGCACGACGTCATCCGCAGGCTCTTGCCAAGTTGGAACGATTCCGTGTGAATCGCACAACGGCATCATGGCGCGGATCCGGTCAAGCGAAGAATTGTTGCACAATGGAACGACGCCCCTCGGCAGCGTGAATGGGTGCTGGGGGTCGCGTTTGAATAACTCCAGGAGCATTGCGTCCAGCTCCAAGACGGTGAAGTTGTAGTTGAGGCCCGGCCGCAGCCTCATGATGTCCGCTGAGTTCTTGAATTCCCAGACGGGCCTCCCCCTCTCCTGCAGGGGGGCGATGCGGCGGTGGAGGAAATATGCGCCTACAGCGCCTACAGTGAGCCCGGCAAGCCTGAGGCGAAGGATCCTAGTAATGGCGATCTTCAGCCTCTCGTCTTCTGGGGCCACGTTGCTCCAGTCATTGCTGCGCACTATTGGAGCTTGGCGCACAGCGGTGAAGGGCTGCGGATTCTCCTTGACGATCCAGCACCACTCCGCTCTCCACTCATCCCACTTGCTGCGGAGCTCACCCTCCAAGTACACCTCCTTCTTGCCGACTCTCGAGATCCAGGCGATCCCTCCGGCAAGCGGCTCTCCTCTCTCTACCCGTGGTATGAAGAAGTGGCGGAAAAGGGCAACATTGGGGTGGACTCCGACAAAGTTTTCGCACAAATGTGCGAAAACTGCCATGGTCAGAACGGCGTTGGGGGTGAAGTCACGGAGGCAGAAGCCGTAGGTGTTCATGATATCGCAGAAGAACTCCGAGAAGGGCGGACAGAGCCCGCAATAGAAGAATAGCGCGAAGAATGGGTACCCGTTTGGAGCCAGCTCCGAAGCAGCGGCCGGGAGTACCCTCGTGCGCGGATGCGCACGCGTCTCCGTCGCCCAAAAGAGGTAGAAGTACTCCCTCAGCTCCTGCACGCCGAGCTGGGGGGAGAAGATCGCCCGCTCCTTCCGTAGCGCCGCGAGCCGCTGTGCCTCAGCCGACTTCACGCCCTTTCCCTTGTCGGCTTTCGGAGCCATGGCGGAGGTGGTGGGGGAGGTCGACGGCGTTGGTGATGCTGGTGGCAATGGGGGGCGGAGCGCTGCTCTCTTGGTTTCGAGAAGAAAGGGGCGGCGGAGGTTCGTGAAGACGGAGTAGTAAGCAACCAGCGAGGGGGAACGAACTGCCCCTGTTTCCTCTGCTTATAAAGAGGGACGGGGCGGACGTTTCGCCCTTCCGAATAAAGAACCACCCACGATCTCTCCCATGACGCCGCATTCAACGCGTGCCGTTAGGGGAGAGCGCAGTGGATACGGAGCGAGATTCGGCGTGGCCCAGTCCGCGTGTGCCCGTGCCCTGTCTTGGGCCTGGCCCAACAGCGCTCGGCACCGTGTCTGGCCCAGGCCCGGGGGCTCCTGTTGGTATACTAGAATAGGGGTACCCTAGTACCCCGAACTTGTGCACGGGCAGTTGCAGCACCCCGCGGCAAGGCTTGCCGGGCGAACGCCAAGATCCTCCATGGTTCCCTTGGGGCCATTCAAGAACAAAGTATTTAAGCTAAGGAGACAAGGCCCCGGCAAGAGGAGCTTGCCGGGAAGGCCAACCAAGGCACTCCAAGGAACTTGCCGCGACGCGCCATGCGCTCCGGCAAGGCAACAAGGCCCCGGCAAGAGGAGCTTGCCGGGAAGACCAACCAAGGTACCTCGAGGCCCGGTGAGCGACAAGCTTCCGGACCCGACAAGATAACAGCAGCGGCAGGGCACTTGCCGCGGCAGGCGGCCACTCTGTGCCCACGCTCCAGCGCATCCACCAACGTGTCGCTTTGGGGGCCTCTCCAGGCGCGCGTGGCGGGAGGCTGTGCAGCCAGCGGTGCGCAGTGGCATGCGAAGCTGACAAGATCGCCATCGTGGCGAACGGTGGCGCCCCTAACGGTCCTTTTCTGCACTGTTTGGGCGACCCAGATGGGCATTTAATGCCCTTGTCCCCTGCTGTCAGGGTTAGGTAGGGTGCACTGTACAAGTAACTGTACCAACCACCTCACTTTTTACATTTATACCCTTCTCTGTGTTGCCACCTGTCGGTGACCCCTTCAGCGTATAAAAGGAGGCCCATGCGCAACGTAGAAGGGGTTCGGTTCGACTGGTTCGCAAGGTTCGACCCATTCGTAACCCAGAAAAAGACTACGCTCTCTCTCTCTGGAGCAAGAACACAAGATAATCAAACAAGCAGCAGTAGGGGTGTTAGCTCTCCAGAGAGCCCCGAAGCTGGGTAAACTGCTCGTGTGCTTCGCCTCGATCTGCTCTTTGTGCGATCTCCGCCCGCCGCCGAACCGAAAGGTGCCCGGTCCGCCGGCCCCATAGGTGTTCGTGGATCAGTTTCCCTGACACCTGACTTCTTCATTTTCTTCAGGCGCACCACCAGTGGATGCCCTGGCACTTTCTTCAACGGCTGGAATGCAGTCATCAGCCCTGGAACTCACATTTTCTTCAACAGCCGGATTGTCATCAGCGGTGCTGGCATTTTCTTTAGTCGGCTGAGCAGATGCTTCAGCCTGAGGAATTTCCTGTTGCGTTGGGGCTGCAACATTTGAGGTGAAGTTGTCAGCAAGTCTTACAAAATGAACTTTGGCTCCCAGCCAATCAGCATGGTATGCGTCAAATTCATCACTGAGTTTCTTGATCTCAGATTGTATATATTGACGAGTTCTTCGGTTGTCATAGAGACAACATTTTTCTTCAGGTAGCGCTCCTTTTTGTACTGCCCTTTCTTGATCTGCCTGGCCTTCTCAAACTTACATTTTTCTTCTTGTATGGAATGAGTCAACATATGACTTTGGCCAAGTGTCAGCTTGAAATCAGGCATGGGAGTATTTGGGTCCTTGTGCCATAAGTCAATGTACTCAAGGATCAACTTTGGATCCAAAAGCAAAGGCACACTTGTGCCCTTGGCTCTAGCGGCCCTGACTTGCTTGTCTCTGATGATTTCTGCTAGTTCTTCATCATCAGCCTCATCATCATAAGAGGGCACTTGGAAAGCAACTTGTTTCTTGTGAGGACTTGGTCGAGGACCTCGTCCAGCAGTGGTCTTCTTCTTCAGAAGAGTGGGAGCAGCTGAGGAACTTGCAGAGGCTCCTGAGGCAATAGATATGCCTGTGGTCCTTTGGCACATGGCGAGATGCACATGTGTTGAGAATTTGGTCGGAGCAGCTGAAGACTTTGGCGGAGGAGCTGAAGATTTTGTAGGAGCAGGAGCAGCGTGAGGAATTGGCCGTGAGGGCTTTGAGGAATCTGGCCGTGAAGGCATAGCTGAGGAACTTGGCCGTGAGGGCATTGCTGGTGAAGCACTGGGCTTGTGAGCAGGCTTCTTTGGCATGGCCTTCTTCGGCTTTACAGAGGCCTCAACAGCAGCAGCGACAGCAGAGTCTTCATTGAATTTCCTCACTGCATATTTTGCTTGTTTGGCCAACTTGGCCTGGCACTTGGCCCATTCATCAGGATAATCCTCACCACGCTTGAGGCTGGTGGGATCATCTATTTGACCATATGCCAACGGAGGTCTTGGGCATGGACGATTTAGTGCAAATTTCTTCATATATTTGGGAGTGACAAATCTGTACTCCCTCCACTCTCTTGCCCATCTCCTCTCAATCTTTTGAATGCGCACCTTGCGCTGATTTTTATCTTCCTCAGGGGGTGTGCAGTACCCAGCATAGATGTCCTCAGGTATTTCAAAGGCAGTATTGACCTCAGGCCTCTTTCTCCTTTCTGTGGCTTCTTACCATCAGCCATTTTCTTCAGTTGAGGAATTTGAACAATTGAATTCTCTGAAGAAGTATGCAAATTTTCTTTGAGGAACGCTACAAATAAGTTAAGTTGATGAGAACCTAGTGATTCAGCAGCTGACATGAGTACCTGTGAACAGAGTATAGTTGCGAGGAATTTGGAGAGGTCATATGCATTCTCAGAGGTTTTTCAAAAAGAACAAATTTGAGGAATTTGACCAGATGAGTCTTGAAGAATTTCACTAAGCGTTCTTTGTCTTAGGTTCCAGAGATGTATAGATCGAAAATCCACACATTTTGAGGAATCTTGAAGAAAAACATAGCTTAGAGAAACGAATCAAGAACAGATGACATGTGAGGTGTTTTAGTGTGTGAAGATATGAACAAAAACACCTTTGAGGATTTTGTAGAAATCATTTGAATCAAAGAGGGCCGTAAAAGTAACTTTCAATTACCCTGGACGAAGAACACGATGAACTGGTATGTGGAGATGTGAAGTTCGTCAGTGCAGATCTTCCACGCCCTAACTTGGCGAAGGAAGACAACTACGGCGGCGGCAGAGTGAAGATTTCCGTGGCCGGCGAGAGTACGATGGCGATGAGGTCGAGGCAGTGAAGCTTTTCCTCACCGGCGACGATGAAGTAGCGGTGGCGCTAGGGTTTGAGAAGCTCGAGCTGGAGAGAGGTCAAGCGGAGTAAAGGAAGTGAGGAAGGGGAAGGGGGGGTATTTATAGTCACGATGAAAAACTGTTCGCCCGAAGAATTTGGACGAACGTGCCCCTGACCCTTCTCATTTGCTTGACATGTGTCACCCATGTACTGAGAAGTGGAGATCATGTGCGATCGTGGGTGAATAGATAAGTATATAGTGGGATGCGGAACGGTTTGAGCGGCAATGCCGAAAATTTGAATAAGACAAGTTTTAACGTTGCGTTCACAATTCTTCAGCTGACAAGGACACAGTGAAGATTTTGAACGAGTTTCAAATAGAACGCACATGAAGAATTTGTGAACAGATTGGGTTGAGTATAGCATAGAGGGGGAAGGGTCCGATCACATTCACTTAGCAGAAAAGCCAACTTGAAGAGATGGCCATAAGTGAATGCTGTAGAGGGGCATATATATATATATATATATATATATATATATATATATATATATATATATATATATATATATATATATATATATATATATATATATAGCCAATGAAGAAAAACGACGGAAACAGTGAGGACAATGCAAAGTTGACGAATTTGAACAACTGAGGAATTTCAAAACTAAGGAAAAACTCAAATTGAAGATTTTCAACTTTTGGGTGGTGGCGTGACCCACCGTATAAGAATGATGATTTCAGACACCACGTACAATTGTCGTAGGGTTCTAAGATTCAAATTCTTCGTTAATTTCTTCACACTTAGAGTGTTATTCTTCATTAATTGAATAAAAACGTTTTCTTCATGTGTTGCACATCTAAGTCATCAAGTTTGCATAAGTGTTAGGATGAGTGTCCTTTTCAAAGAACATTCGAAGATTCTAAGATATTTAGCTCACACCGTAACTAGCTAAATCTCTTCTCATCCAAGGGCTTTGTGAAGATACCGGCTAGCTGTTCTTCAGTCTTCACATGCTCAATAGAAATGTCGCCCTTCAACACATGATCACGAAGAAAATGATGACGAATCTGAATGTGCTTTGTCTTCGAGTGCTGAACTGGGTTGTGAGCAATCTTGATGGCACTCTCATTGTCACAGAAGAGAGGCACATTCTTCATGTTGACATCGTAGTCCTTGAGAGTCTGCTTCATCCATAGCAATTGAGCACAGCAAGAACCAGCGGCAATGTACTCAACTTCAGCAGTAGATAGTGATACGCAGTTCTGTTTCTTCGAGGACCAACAGACCGAAGATCGTCCGAGGAAATGACATGTACCATATGTTGACTTGCGGTCCACACGATCACCAGCATAGTCAGAGTCAGAATATCCAATGAGATCAAAAGCCGAGCCCTTGGGGTACCATAATTCAAGTGTTGGTGTGTGAGCTAGATATCGAAGACTATGCTTCACAGCCTTTATGGTGTGATTCCTTCGGTGTAGCTTGAAATCGTGCACACATGCAAACATTAAGCACTATATTTGGCCTAGATGCACATAAGTACAATAAAGAACCAATCATGGAGCGGTATACCTTATGATCGAAGTCGATACCATTTTCATCAGTGCACAGATGGCCATTTGTGGGCATAGGAATTTTGACGCCTTTGCAATCTTGCATGCTGAATTTCCTCAGTACATCCTTGAGGTATTTCTCCTGATATATGAATATGCCATTGCGTTGTTGATGAATTTGAAGACCTAAGAAGAATTTCAATTCTCCCATCATAGACATTTGATATTCTTCACTCATCATATAGGTAAATTCATCACTATAACGTTGGTTAGTACAACCAAAGATAATATCATCAACATATATTTGGCACACAAACAATTCACCATCATAAGATTTAGTGAAAAGAGTGGGGTCAAGTGAACCGGGTTTGAAGCCTTTCTTCATAAGGAATTCCTTCAAAGTATCATACCACGCCCGTGGGGCCTGCTTGAGGCCATAGAGGGCCTTATTGAGTCTGGAGACTTTGTCAGGATGCTTTGGATCTTCAAAACCTGGGGGTTGAGCAACATATACTTCTTCCTCAAGCTTACCATTGAGGAATGCACTTTTCACATCCATTTGATATAGAGTGATATCATGATGGTTAGCATAAGCAAGTAATATGCGAATAGCCTCAAGTCTAGCAACAGGTGCAAAAGTTTCATCGAAATCAATTCCTTCAACCTGTGTGTAGCCTTGAGCTACAAACCGTGCCTTATTCCTTACCACAAGGCCATTTTCGTCTTGCTTGTTGCGATAGATCCACTTTGTGCCAATGATATTGTGCTTGCGAGGATCTGGAAGTTTGACCAGTTCCTAGACATTGTTGAGCTCGAACTGATGTAATTCTTCTTGCATGGCCTGAATCCACTCAGGCTCCAGAAATGCTTCATCTACCTTAGCGGGCTCTATGATAGAGACAAAAGCATAGTGCCCACAAAAGTTAGATAAATGTGAAGATTTTGAGCGTGTGAGAGGACCTGGCGCTTTAATGTCATCAATGATCTTTTCAACTTGCACTTCTTTTGCAACGCAAGGATGAGCTGGTTGTCATTGAGGAATTTGATCAGCATTCTCTTTAGCACCATTTTCTTCAGTATTTTCTTCATGTGCATTAGCTCGACGTTCTTCATGTTCTGGAATGAATTCTTTAGCAGATTCTTCGGTAGGAATGACATCCTCAGTAGCCTTGAAATTGATAGTTTCCTCAGGTGCTGGTTCATCTATCATAGAACGTAGGTGCTCTCTTTGCGACCCATTAGTTTCATCAAACCGCACATTTACAGTTTCAACAACCTTGTGAAGAACGTTGTTGAAAACTCTGTAGGTGTGCGAGTCCTTTCCATAACCAAGCATAACACCTTCATGTGCTTTCGGTGCAAAATTTGAGTTGTGATGAGGATCTCTAATCCAACATTCAGCACCGAAGACTTTGAAATAACTTACATTGGGTTTATTATCAGTGAGGAGTTCATAGGCAGTCTTCTCGAAGAATTTGTGAAGATATACTCTGTTGATGATGTGGCACGCAGTATCAATTGCCTCAATCCAGAAACGACGAGGCATTTTGTATTCATCAAGCATAGTGCGAGCCATCTCAGCAAGAGTCCTGATCTTGCGGTCCACGACGCCATTCTGCTGAGGAGTATAAGGAGCAGATAACTCATGAGTGATACCAAGTTCATCAAGATAGTCATCAAGACCGGAATTCTTGAACTCCCATTGTCACTTCTGATGTGCTTGATCTTCACACCAAAGTTGGTTGAAGCCCTCGAGGAAAATCATTTGAATACTTCCTGCACTTCATGTTTGTAAGTAACAATGTGTACCCATGTGTATCGAGAGTAATCATCAACAATAACAAATCCATATTGAGATGCATCATTTGAGACTGCAGAATAATGGTTAGGACCGAATAGATCCATGTGAAGCAATTCAAATGGACGAGTGGTGGTCATGATAGTCTTCGCTGGATGCTTAGCCTTTGTCATCTTCCCAGCTTCACAGGCTCCGCATGAGTGATCCTTGAGGAATTTGACATTAACGATGCCAATGACATGCTTCTTCTTCGCAAGTGTGTGCAAATTCCTCATGCCTGCATGACCAAGTCGTCAATGCCAGAGCCAGCCTTCTAAAGATTTTGCAAGTAGGCACACGGATGGTTGCGGTCCTGTAGAGAAATCAACAATATACATGTCTCCTCTCCTAAAGCCTTCGAAGACTTTGGAATTGTCAGCTTCCATAACCACAACACAACGGTACTTGCCAAAGACAACAACCATATCAAGATCGCAAAGCACTGAGACAGACATGAGGTTGTATCCTAAGGACTCGACAAGCATGACTATGTCCATTTGTCGATCCTTTGTGATTGCAACCTTACCTAGACCCAATACCTGACTTTTGCCTTTGTCAGCGAAGATGATATGCTTCAGATGCGATGGTGATAAGGGAGCATCCATCAATAGATTCTTGTCACCAGTCATGTGATTTGTACATCCACTATCGAGGACCCACTCAGTGGCTTTGGGTTGATCATCCTGCAGATGAATTAGTGCAACCTACGAACTCATATACTTCATTAGTGAAGAATATGACATCAATTTCATCAAGCAATAGAATAGATAAAGCAGTATGAGGACGTGAGAAATGAAAGTTCATTTCTTCATGATTAGCGTGCGTCCTTTCAGGCATATTCAGGTCTCCAACAAATTCATCAGACGTTTAAGTTCATTTGGAGATCTGACCCTGCATAAGAGTTAGTTCTTTTTCTTCACCACCCACATCTAAAGGGGTGGCAAAGAGTTCATCATTCTACGGGCTCCATAAGAGAAAGGCGACATAGAAGCCAGTCCATTTTGTTTCACATAAGAGGAGTTAGGATAAGCATATGAATAAGCAGAGAAATTCTTTGAGGACTTATGAACATAATGATTAGAAGAATAATGCTCATATTCATAGCCCTTGGCTCTTCCCTGCGAAACAGAGTTGTTAGCACGATGATATTCATATGAGGACTTTGATCCTTTTGAGAAATTTGGTCCATATGAAGAATTTGATCTGGGGTTCCTATTCTTCACAGGTGGTGTCCTGAGGAAATTCACCTGAAGACTTTCAAGGCACCTTTTGGGAACTCAGATTTTCTTCATAGGAGGACCGTTCCTGCAATTAGTGCCAACATATCTAGCAAATACTTCACCATTCTAATTTTTGAATAGTTTATAGTTGGAGTCAAATGACTCATCACCAGAACGAAGAGATTCACATGCAAAGCCAGATAAGTTAGATGGATCAACTAGAGGTCCCTTTGCAGCCACCCATGAGGTTTTGGGGTACTGCTTAGGCTTCCAATACCATCAGCATTGAGTTTCCTCTCAAAGGCAATACCCTCTTTCCTAGGGTCCCTGTTGAGGATCTGTTTTTTAAGCACATCACAAAGAGTCTGATGCCCTTTGAGGCTTTTGTACATGCCTGTCATGTACAATTCCTTCAGCCCTGCATCGTCAGTGATACTAGCAATGTCCTCAGATGAGGAATTAGTGATAGCAGAGGCAGGTGAAGAATTTGAAACATTAGCAGCATTTGAACATTCAGGTGAAGAATTAGTAGATTCACGTTCAATGCACTTCAAGCATGGAGGAACAAATTCTTCCTGAGAAGCGCTGATTTGTTGAGCAAGTAATGAATCACGCTCCTTCTGAAGATCTTCATAACTCACTCTTAGCTTTTCAAGGTCTTGCTTTCTTTGAAGAAATTCATATGAAAGCTTCTCATGGTCAGATAAGAGAGTGTTATGATGACCTTGAAGGTTTTCAAACCTAGACTAAAGTCTCTGAAGATTTTCAGTCAAGGTTTTAGTGCAATCCATTTCTTCACCCAACATATCATCACTTTTGTCTAGCATGTTTTGAACCTTTTCAAAAGCCTTTTGTTGTTTTACAGCAATCTTAGCAAGTTTGGAGTAGCTGGGTTTGAGGTTTTCATCAGATTCATTCTCACTGGATTCAGAGGAGGGGTATTTGAGTACCTTGGCACCTTTTGCCATGAAGCGATAGGTGGGAGCATAGTCATCATTGTTTCCATCAGCCGTGTTGGTGAAGCCATTTCCTTCAGAGTTGAAGATGGACTTGCTGACGAAAGCAGTAGCGAGAGCCAGGCTCGCCACACCAGCATCAGACTCCTCAGATGCCTCCTCTTCCTCATGTTCCTCAGATTCAGCCTCAAAGTCCATTTCCTTGCCAATGAACGTCTGAGCCTTCTTGGAGCTGCTCTTCTTGTAAGACGAAGACTTCGAGGATTTTGATGATGAAGATTTTGAGGATTTCTTCTTTTTCTTCGCATCATCAGAACTGTAATCCTTGTATTTCTTCTTCTTTGATTCCTATTCCCACTGAGGACAATCTTGAATATAGTGTCCAGGTTTCTTGCATTTGTGACAAAGCCTCTTCTTGTAGTCACTAGATGAGGAACCAATGCTTCTTGAGGATTTTACAAAGCGACCATGTCTTGAGAACTTCTAGAATTTCTTCACGAGCAGTGCTAGCTCATGGCTCGGTTCTTCAGGATCGCCAAGGCTGCTACCAGAATCTTCATCTTCAGATTCAGACACTGCCTTGGCCTTCAGGGCACGTGATCTGCCATAGCTTGAACCATAGAGATCTCTCTTCTCAGCAAGCTGGAACTCATGAGTATTTAGCCTCTTGAGGATATCAGCGGGATCAAGTGACTTGTAATCAGCACATTCTTGTATCATCAATGCTAGAGTATTAAATGAGGAATCAAGCGATCTTAGTAATTTCTTCACCACCTCATGGTCGGTGATGTCAGTGGCACCAAGTGCTTGCAGCTCATTTGAGATGTCAGTTAGGCGATTGAAGGTCTGCTGAACATTTTCATTGTCGAGTCTTTTGAAGCGGTTGAAGAGATTGCGAAGAACATCAACTCGAGACGCTGTGTTTAGACTCATTCATTGACTGACAGCCTATCCCAGATAAGCTTAGCAGTTTCCAAAGCACTCACTCTTCCATACCGTCCTTTGCTCAGATGGCCACATATGATATTCTTCGCTTGAGAGTCGAGTTGCTTAAATCTCTTCACATCAGCAGCATTCAGAGAAGGTGTGATTGAGGGAACACCATGTTCCATAACATACCAGAGATCGTTATCAATTGCCTCAAGATGCATCCGCATCTTATTTTTCCAGTAGGGGTAGTCTGTCCCATCGAAGGTAGGACACCCAGCAGAGACCTTGATCATACCTGCGGTCAACATAACTAAAACTCCAGGCGGTTAAAACAAAATCACACAGAACAAGGGAGTACCTTGCTCTGATACCAATTGAAAGTGCGTTATATCGACTAGAGGGGGGGTGAATAGGCGATTTTTATGAATTCTTCACTGAGGAATTTGCAGGTGAGGAAATTCCTTAGCGAAGAACTACTAGCAGCGGAATAAGTACTCAAAAGTAATCATAATAGAACACAAGCATAGTCATCATGATGAAATGAAGACAAGCACAGAGTACATAAAACATAAACACAGAATAACACAGGATGAAGACAAACAAACTGAAGAAATTGAACTGTGGAAATTGAGAAAGTCTTCAGTCAAAGTCTTCAAACACAGATACGAACAAGCACTCAACACAGTTATGAGGAAATGAAAGAGTTGAGGAAATAGAACCAGTGAGCTTGGTGAAGACAATGATTTGGTAGACCAGTTCCAACTGCTGTCTCAATTGTACATCTGGTTGGAGCGGCTAGGTATTTAAACCTGAGGACACATAATCCCGGACACACAGTCCTCACTGTATTCTCCTTGAGCTAAGGTCACACAGACCACGCCCAATCACTCGTGGTAAGTTTTCAGGTGACTTCCGAACCTTCACAAACTTGGTCACTCAGCGATCCACAATTCCCCTTGGATGCTCTAGACCATGACGCCTAACCGTCTGGAAGAAGCACAGTCTTTAAAGGTAACAAGCGTCGGATCCACGCAGGATCAATCTCTTTAGTGATTCTCAATCACTTGGGGTTTGTAGGTGTTTGGGTTTGGGTTTTCCTCAATTGATGATTTTTGTTCAAAGTCCTCGGAGGATGGGATTCTCTCAAATGACAAGTGTCAGTTTCTTTAGGAGCAGCCAACCGACTAGTGGTTGTAGGGGGCGGCTATTTATAGCCTAGGGAGCAGTCCGACATGATAAGACATAAATGCCCTTCAATGATATGGCTGTTAGGTGGATAGATATTTTGGGACAGCTGACGCATAGCACAGCAACGGTCGGAAATTTGAGTATCAAATTCCTCAGAGCTATCATGTTCCTCACTATGTAGGCAATCCGCACTGGCGAATTCCTAACTCCTCAGTCAGAACAAATTCCTCAGAGACCAGAAGAACTTCGTCTCTGTCACTGAAGAATATGACTGAACTGTATGAGATTTCCAATGGCTTCACTCGAAGGGATTGGTAGGTGTAGGATTTTGAGTTGAGCATCACATGCAAAATTTTCCTTAGTATTTCCTCAACCCCCTTTAACGGTACAATGTTTCCTATGACTCAAGAAAGAGAAAAATGAAACTGCCAAAACAAAAGTATTCATGCTTCATGTTCTTCGAATGAATACCAAGTCTTTAGGATTGCAACAATTTCTTCACTTTCAAAGTCTTCAGAAATTCAAAGTCTTCAGTCGAAGAACTTCATTTTTAGGGGTCGACTTTCTTTGTAAATATCAAACTCCTCCTAGACTTATAGACCTGTGTACACTCAAAAACACATTAGTCCCTTAACCTATAAGTCTTCAATACACCAAAATCACTAAGGGGCACTAGATGAACTTACAAATGGGAATTTCAAACACCCTGCCACCGTCACTCGGCCGCAAACATTGAGATACTTGGTTTTTAAATT
Organism: Triticum dicoccoides; assembly: GCF_002162155.2. Taxonomy (NCBI): domain Eukaryota; kingdom Viridiplantae; phylum Streptophyta; class Magnoliopsida; order Poales; family Poaceae; genus Triticum; species Triticum dicoccoides. The sequence continues at coordinate 358,952,371 of NC_041392.1, forward strand.
CTAGTAAATCCAAAACTCGTCTGAAATTCATGAAACTTGGCAAGCTATAATGGAGCGGCATCAACATGCCGTGGTAAAATTTTTGTCCCATTTGGGGGCAGGTTTGGGTATAAGCTTCTCACAAACCAGAGCTTCTCACAACAAGCATGATGGTTTCGGTAGGGAACGTGCCACCTTTGGGGACGAAACGATATCCGATTGCTTTCAAAAAATTTCGAGTGTCAACATAGAAAAACAAGAGTGTTGTGTTCAATTTTGGAATTTTTTGGGGTTCGTTTGGACATTTTTATACATTAACTGGGTTATCCAGGCATTTTATGTGCACAATTCAAATTTAAACTACATGCACATTCTCTAGTGCATATAAACTGGTTGAAAAATCAAATATGTGTCCTTGGGTGCATGTTTAGGTCCCATGCAAGAAATGGGAATGAATTTCAAACACCCTGCCACCATCTTTCGGCCGCAAACATTGAGATACCTGGTTTTTAAATTCTAGTAAATCCAAAACTCGTCTGAAATTCATGAAACTTGGCATTCTATCATGGATAGGCATCAACATGCCGTGGTAAATTTTTGTCCCATTTGGGGCAGGTTTGGGTATAAGCTTCGCACAACAAGCGTGATGGTTTCGGTAGGCAACGTGCCACCTTTGGGGACGAAACGATATCCGTTGCCTCTTATTGCTTTCAACTTTTTTCGAGTGTCAACATAGAACAACAAGAGTGTTGTGTTCAATTTTGGAATTTTTAGAGGTTCGTTTGGACATTTGTATACATTAACTGGGTTTTCTAGGCATTTTATGTGCATAATTCAAATTTGAACTGCATGCACATTCTCCAGTGCATATAAACTGGTTGAAAAATCAAATATGTGTCCTTGGGTGCATGCTTAGGTCCCATGCAAGAAATGGGAATGAATTTCAAACACCCTGCCACCGTCACTCGGTCGCAAACATTGAGATACTTCGTTTTTAAATTCTAATAAATCCAAAACTCGTCTTAAATTCATGAAACTTGGCATGCTATCATGGAGCGGCATCAACATGTCGTGGTAAATTTTTTGTCCCATTTTGGGCACATTTGGGTATAAGCTTCTCACAAACTAGAGCTTCTTACAACAAGCGTGATGGATTCGGTAGGGAACGTGCCACCTTTGGGAACGAAATGATATCCGCTGCCTCTTATTGCTTTCAAAAAATTTCGAGTGTCAACATAGAACAACAAGAGTGTTGTGTTCAATTTTGGAATTTTTCGGGGTTCGTTTGGACATTTTTATACATTAACTAGGTTTTCCAGGCATTTTTATGTGCATAATTCAAATTTGAACTACATGCACATTCTCAAGTTTATATAAACTGGTTGAAAAATCAAATATGTTTCCTTGGGTGCATGCTTAGGTCGCATGCAAGAAATGGCAATGAATTTCAAACACCCTATCACCGTCATTCGGCCGCAAACATTGAGGTACCTGGTTTTTAAGTTCTAGTAAATCCAAAACTCGTATGAAATTCATGAAACTTGGCATGCTATCATGGAGCAGGATCAACATGTCGTGGTATAATTTTTGTCCCATTTGGGATAGGTTTGGGTATAAGCTTCTCACAAACCGGAGCTTCTCACAACAAGCGTTATGGTTTCGGTAGGGAACGTGCCATCTTTGGGAACGAAACGATATTCGCTGCCTCTTATTGCTTTGAAATTTTTTAGAGTGTCAACATATAACAACAAGAGTGTTGTGTTCAATTTTGGAATTTTTCTGGGTTCGTTTGGACATTTTTATACATTAATTGGGTTTTCCAGGTATTTTATGCACATAATTCATATTTGAACTACATGCACATTCTCTAGTGCATATAAACTGGTTGAAAAAAAATCAAATATGTGTCCTTGGTTGCATGCTTAGGTTTCATGCAAGAAATGGGAATGAATTTCAAACACCCAGCCACCGTCACTCGGCCGCACATATTGACATACCTGGTTTTTAAATTCTAGTAAATCCAAAACTCACCTGAAATTCATGAAACTTGGCATGCTATCATGCAGCAGCATCAACATGCCGTTGTAAATTTTTTGGCCCATTTGGGGCAGGTTTGGGAATAAGCTTCTCACAAACCAGAGCTTCTCACAACAATCGTGATGGTTTCGGTAGGGAATGTGCCACCTTTGGGGACGAAACAATATCCATTGCCTCTTATTGCTTTCAAAAAGTTTCGAGCGTCAACATGGAACAATAAGAGTGTTGTGTTTAATTTTGGAATTTTTAGAGGTTTGTTTGGACATTTGTATACATTAACTGGGTTTTCCAGGCATTTTATGTGCATAATTCAAATTTGAACTACATGCACATTCTCCAGTGCATATAAACTGGTTGAAAAATCAAATATGTATCCTTGGGTGCATGCTTAGGTCCCATGCAAGAAATGGGAATGAATTTCAAACACCCTGCCACCGTCACTCGGTCGCAAACATTGAGATACTTCGTTTTTAAATTCTAATAAATCCAAAACTCGTCTTAAATTCATGAAACTTGGCATGCTATCATGGAGCGGCATCAACATGTCGTGGTAAAGTTTTTGTCCCATTTTGGGCACATTTGGGTATAAGCTTCTCACAAACTAGAGCTTCTTACAACAAGCGTGATGGATTCGATAGGGAACGTGCCACCTTTGGGAACGAAATGATATCCGCTGCCTCTTATTGCTTTCAAAAAATTTCGAGTGTCAACATAGAACAACAAGAGTGTTGTGTTCAATTTTGGAATTTTTCGGGGTTCGTTTGGACATTTTTATACATTAACTAGGTTTTCCAGGCATTTTTATGTGCATAATTCAAATTTGAACTACATGCACATTCTCAAGTTTATATAAACTGGTTGAAAAATCAAATATGTTTCCTTGGGTGCATGCTTAGGTCCCATGCAAGAAATGGCAATGAATTTCAAACACCCTATCACCGTCATTCGGCCGCAAACATTGAGGTACCTGGTTTTTAAGTTCTAGTAAATCCAAAACTCGTATGAAATTCATGAAACTTGGCATGCTATCATGGAGCAGGATCAACATGTCGTGGTATAATTTTTGTCCCATTTGGGATAGGTTTGGGTATAAGCTTCTCACAAACCAGAGCTTCTCACAACAAGCGTTATGGTTTTGGTAGGGAACGTGCCATCTTTGGGAACGAAACGATATTCGTTGCGCTGCCTCTTATTGCTTTGAAATTTTTTAGAGTGTCAACATAGAACAACAAGAGTGTTGTGTTCAATTTTGGAATTTTTCCGGGTTCGTTTGGACATTTTTATACATTAATTGGGTTTTCCAGGTATTTTATGCACATAATTCATATTTGAACTACATGCACATTCTCTAGTGCATATAAACTGGTTGAAAAAAAATCAAATATGTGTCCTTGGTTGCATGCTTAGGTTTCATGCAAGAAATGGGAATGAATTTCAAACACCCAGCCACCGTCACTCGGCCGCACATATTGACATACCTGGTTTTTAAATTCTAGTAAATCCAAAACTCACCTGAAATTCATGAAACTTGGCATGCTATCATGCAGCAGCATCAACATGCCGTTGTAAATTTTTTGTCCCATTTGGGGCAGGTTTCGGAATAAGCTTCTCACAAACCAGAGCTTCTCACAACAATCGTGATGGTTTCGGTAGGGAATGTGCCACCTTTGGGGACGAAATAATATCCATTGCCTCTTATTGCTTTCAAAAAGTTTCGAGCGTCAACATGGAACAATAAGAGTGTTGTGTTCAATTTTGGATTTTTTCGGGGTTCGTTTGGACATTTTTATACATTAACTTGGTTTTCCAAGCATTTTATGTGCATAATTCAAATTTGAACTACATGCACATTCTCAAGTGCATAAAACTGGTTGAATAGTCAAATATGTGTCCTTGGGTGCATGCTTAGGTCCCATGCAAGAAATGGGAATGAATTTCAAACACACTGCCACCGTCACTCGAGCGCAAACATTGAGATACCTGGTTTTTAAATTCTAGTAAATCCAAAACTCATCTGAAATTCATGAAACTTGGTTTTCTATCATGGAGAGGCATCAACATGCCGTGGTAAAAAATTTGTCCCATTTTGGGCACATTTGGGTATAAGCTTCTCACAACAAGCGTGATGGCTTCGGTAGGGAATGTGCCACCTTTGGGGACGAAACAATATCCGTTGTCTCTTATTCCTTTCAAATTTTTTTGAGTGTCAACATAGAACAACAAGAGTGTTGTGTTCGATTTTGGAATTTTTCGAGGTTCGTTTGGACATTTTTATACATTAACTGGGTTTTCTAGGCATTTTATGTGCATAATCAAATTTGAACTACATGCACATTGTCCAGTGCATATAAACTGGTTGAAAAATCAAATATGTGTCCTTGGGTGCATGCTTAGGTCCCATGCAAGAAATGGGAATGAATTTCAAACACCCTGCCACTGTCACTCGGCCGCAAACATTGAGATACTTGGTTTTTAAATTCTATTAAATCCAAAACTCGTCTGAAATTCATGAAACTTGGCATGCTATCATGGAGCGGCATCAACATGCCGTGGTTAAAATTTTGTCCCATTTGGGGCAGGTTTGGGTATAAGCTTCTCACAAACCAGAGCTTCTCACAACAAGCATGATGGTTTCTGTAGGGAACGTGCCACCTTTGGGGACGAAATGATATCCGTTGCCTCTTATTGCTTTCAAAAAAATTCGAGTGTCAACATAGAACAACAAGAGTGTTGTGTTCAATTTTGGAAATTTTCGGGGTTCGTTTGGACATTTTTATACATTAACTGGGTTTTCCAGGCATTTTATGTGCATAATTCAAATTTGAACTACATGCACATTCTCCAGTGCATATAAACTGGTTGAAAAATCAAATATGTGTCCTTGGGTCCATGCTAAGGTCCCATGCAAGAAATTGGAATAAATATCAAACACCCAGCCACCGACACTCGGCCGCTAACATTGAGATACTTGGTTTTAAAATTCTAGTAAATCCAAAACTTGTCTGAAATTCATGAAACTTGGCATGCTGTCATGGAGCGGCATCAACATGGCGTGGTAAAAAATTTATCCTATTTGGGGCAGGTTTGGGTATAAGCTTCTCATAAACCAGAGCTTGTCACAACAAGCGTGATGGTTTCGGTAGGGAACGTGCCACCTTTGGGGACGAAACGATATCTGTTGCCTCTTATTGCTTTCAAATTTTTTCGTGTGTCAACATAGAACAACGAGAGTGTTGTGTTCAATTTTGGAATTTTTCGGGGTCCGTTTGGACATTTTTATACATTAACTAGGTTTTCCATCTTTTATGTGCATAATTCAAATTTGAACTACATGCACATTCTCTTGTGCATATAAACTGGTTGAGAAATCAAATATGTGTCCTTGGGTGCATGCTTAGGTCCAATGCAAGAAATGGGAATGAATTTCAAACACCCTGCCACCGTCACTCGACCGCGAACATTGAGATACCTGGTTTTGAAATTCTAGTAAATCCAAAACTCGTCTGAAATTCATGAAACTTGGCATGCTATCATGGATAGGCATCAACATGCCGTGGTAAAAATTTTGTCCCATTTGGGGCAGGTTTGGGTATAAGCTTCTCACAACAAGCGTGATGGTTTCGGTAGGTGATACGTCTCCAATGTATCTATAATTCTTGATTGTTCCATGCTATTATATTATCAACCTTGGATGTTTTATATGCATTTATATGCTATTTTATATGATTTTTGGGACTAACCTATTAACCTAGAGCCCAGTGCCAGTTTCTGTTTTTTCCTTGTTTCAGAGTATCACAGAAAAGGAAAATCAAACGGAGTCCAGTTGACCTGAAACTTCACGGAACTTATATTTGGACCAGAAGCAACCTAGAAGACTTAGAGTGCACGTCAAGGGATCAACGAGGAAGCCA